>NC_140097.1:11273990-11873990 GCF_964237585.1 Gallinula chloropus
AATGACATTATGATTTCAAGCAAAGCAGAGAACTAAGATAAAGAGAGTGCAATCATTTGCTATTACACAGACAGGTTTCCTTAAATAGAGGCCATTTTTCTGATACTGTGTTCTGCAGCTCTGAAACCATGAGGTGTTCACATTAACTGTACCCACACAGGCTTGTTTTGGCTGCAAGGTATGCCATTGATAAAACAAGGTTTGGATTGAAAATATATGATGTGGCAATCTAGAATAATTCTCCATTTACAAGAGAGTTTTGGGAAGTCAGGCAAGTGAGAAATTTTAGATTCACTAATCCAAATTTCAAACACACAAATGTCAGAAAACAAAGAACAAGGGTTTAAAGTTTACATTACCTAGAAATTCATAAGGGTTATTCATAATAAAAAGCTAGATGGAAGGAACTGAAAGGTCACAAATGTTAGTATAGCATTTTTATGTTCTGCAGTTGGAATAGTCAGAAAGGTTCTTAAGTATTATGCACAGTTTTCCTAGTTAATCAGAATATTAGTAACATACAAAACAATCAGCAAATCTAATTTATTTTTATTTATACTCAGAGTTTTCTAATGCTAAATTTATTCAAAGCAAAAGCCTTTGCAATGCCATTTTAAAACTTGGTTTGGGACCAATTTACATGATCTATTGGATCTTGAAATGCATGTTCTTCCTGCTCTTAAAATGGCTCATTGCTTTTCTATACACTGGAAAAGAGATTTATATTCTACTGGATTTATATTATTTTTAAGACTTTTTTTTTTTACAGTATTACAGTAATAGGATCTTGCCATTTGTAAGCAGTGTGCTGTATGAGGTTACTTTTTAAGTAAGAAAACAAGAACTAGTAGCAGCAAACTTTCAGACCTTTTTTAATAAACATAAAAGACCTCATCTGAAACTCATTACCACATCTTCTTTATACTTAATCACTTACTTGCTTCATGTCTGAAAGCAATCCCTTAAGTCAAATCACAAAAATCTCTGTTGGGCCTTTAAGCTGCAGCTGAGAAGCTCGTCATAACATTGCAGGAGGAGCTCCAAAAGGGCTTCTCCTCAGTCAGGTACCGCAAGTCTCTTTTTCCAACTGCCAGTAGGCTGAAGCTTAAGGCTTGAAGGCAATGGGAGTTGAGGATGATTAGACCCACTGATTAACACAGCACTGATACTGTTCCCTGGTGACTGGATAACACAGTAGCTTGCACATGTGCTGATACAGGACTTGGCTGCTTGGCTGAACTAGGCAGTTTCTGAGTCAACAGACTTTTCTTTATCCACTCAGCCCACACTCTAAGGGCTGAGCAGACAATTCTCTATCTTCTTCACAAATTTCTTCCCACAGACCTTGCCTTCATGGCTCACTAGATTGCATCACTCAGGAATGAGGATTTTAGGCATGAAAACTTGGGAGCACAAGGGTTGAGAGGACGCAAAGTTGGCATTGAAGTCCAAGTATGTGAGTGACAACCTGTGTGGGAAAAGGGAGCAGAGCCCTGCCCACTCCAGTTTCTCAGACCCCAATACAGCCCTGACACAACTATTAAAGAGCACCACACAACTGAAGCTCTCTGCATTTCCTTTCACTGCTAGCCAGCTCATAACACGACGAATACCTTATTTCTACTCCCCAAAGAACAGCATGCATTCAACCTGAAGGGATTAGAAGATGCACAGTGGTTTTCTTTCGCATCACAAAGAAATAGTCAGATCTCTGCAGCAGAGCCATAATGTCCAGCTTTCCTTTCCCCGGTTAGCATTCAGGTCAGCCACAGGAAAACCTTTACATTAGCACAAGGGTTACAACCTTACCTGTGCCACAGAGTACCAGGCACCTAGTATTTCAGAGTTGCCTGGCCTGATACTAAATGCTGAAACTGATTCTTTTCTTGTTAATGCCATAAACAGGTTGGTCCACAAACTTTCACATAAATAGTTGACACCTTAATTCTTTCAGCTCCACAGTAATTTTTTAACACTTACATGTTTGAGATTAATTGCATTCTTCCATAGGAAGTTGCACATAGACTTTTTATTACCACAAAAAGATTGTTCTTAAAATGAGACTATCTTGGTTTTCAGTTAAGAATTCAATTCTAGCCTTGCTAGCTTCAAATAAAAGGTTAAAAGCATAATTGAAGCACAGCTTCAATTGCACTGAGAAAAGCATTCTGAAAGATTTGAAACAGCTGAAGAATCTTGATCCTGACAGACTTGCTTCATACAAGGACAGGAACGAAAGAGTATGGCACATCCAACCATAGTCTCAGGTGCCATTCCAGTCCTAATGTCTCATATTTCCACTCCTCCCTCTCTGCCAGGTGAGTGGTTCTGGCTGTTCTGGGGCCAACATCATCACTAAGATCATCGTAGAGAAATAAAAGATGGGCTTATACCAAACATTCTCTGTCAGGGGCTCTGACACTTCCCTAACAGTCCACGATGTCACCTCAAGCCACAACAAATCCAATCTCATAATTAAGATCTTAAATTGTCTGATTTCCTAACCCTTCCCCCCAATGAATCATAGGTCAGCAAATGCTCTACTGTTCTAGTTTGAGTCTGAGTTCCAAAGAATGATAAGATTATTTCTTAAAAGGATTTTACCTTCCTGTTGGAACAGAAATCATTTTCAAATATGATGAGAAGCTGCTAGTGACCTGGGTTACTGACATAGCATTTCCCACCGCTCAATCTGGATCACAGAGATTCAAGCTGATCTTTTGCAAACCATGCATTTTCCTATTCTTTTCAAAGACAATATCTTATTTGATGCTCCCTCCCTTTTTCCCTTTTGTACAAAAATATTTCAACCATTATGTATTATAATTCAAGCCAAGTCCATGTGAGAGCTCAAACCAAAACCTTTAAGAACAGAAAAGGATAATATTCATAATACAGCATGGTTTTCCATCTGTGTCATCCTTTTCTCATTGCAAGTACAAGAAACAGAATTATCTGTAGTCTTCCTCCCCAGAAGCAATTATTTATGGAGCTCAAATTAGACTGTGTCCTAACACCAACAGTGGGGAAAAAAAAAATGAGGGGTGGGGGGAAATCTGACAAATATCTGTTTTCTGACATCTCCTCAACCAGTGGCCAGATATCTTGAGACCAATACAGCAGAGGATTTATCTAATTTCATAGAATAGGTGTATGATCCCCCAAATTAATATACACGGTAAGGAGCCATTCTGAAGTCAGTGCTCTATGTGAGTTTTTCCGAGAGGCAGAACTGGGACCATGAATAGGCCACTCATACTGTGTGTGGTCTTAGGTGTACAGATTTGTTTTCTATCACAGGAATGCAGTATGGAGGTTTACAAGAACATAGGTTATGTCAGTCATATTCTCCTTCCCTAAATTCTTCTTTCTGCATCCAGTAATCATGAACCAAGACCTTTATATTTCTCATAATGTGAAACAAAACTACCTCAGCCTGAACTGCATGTGACCTTTTACTATATAGTATCTGTTTGGTGTTAAGCATGTATGACATCAGTTCTTAAGTCAAATATGAATCTCCAGATGGTATAAAACCAAAAAGCTGTTAAATCAGCTCCTCATCTTGTGAAAGACAAAATATACTTCATTTCTAGCCAGGATGAATTTGCCAATATTAGAAATTATCTCTTCCTGAAAATGGCAATGTGAAATCATATCTCCCAAAAATAACAAAACAATGAATATTCTAAATGGAGCATGACAGCACACTGTGAGAAGTGTCTGCCATTTTGTTACTCCTCCTTTTGTATCTATGGCATTTTAAATATAAGCTGAAAGGAAATTAAATATGGGTCATTTTACAGCATCAGACATATATTTTTTATATTTGAAAGAATAAGGACTTCTGGTACGCAAAACCACTCTCTTTGGCTTTTCACTCAACACTATGTAATTTTCAGAGTCCTTGACTTATTTTTCCCAAGCTTTGGCAGAACATTTACTAGTAAAACTTGGCAATCTGAAGAACACCATCATTTTCCATAAAAATAAAGCAAAACCAGATCTGATAGCTAACACAAAGCATTTCAAAGACCTCTGTCCAAGTAAATGGCTTTTTAATTTTGCCTAGCTTCTTTTTCCTAGGCAACTACTTATTTAAACTTTTTAATACAATGAACTCTGTAATGTGATCTGGAAATACACAACACACTGCAAAAACTTTAGAATTGGATTATACTTCAGAAACAAAATCATGAAAGTGTCAAAAATTGCCAAATTCAAAGTTGAATTTTATTCATTTTCATGTAATCACCTGCCACTCATGACCACCTCCAGAAGTGATTTTTATTTCTTGAATTTCCTTAATGTTGGCTGTTTAACTTGTATAACATATTAACATATAATTTTTAAAAGTGTTTTTAGTGTTATGGAGCTCCATGAGGAAGTAGAACATGAAGAAGCACTAATGTGTTTCACTATTAAGACTTATTTATTTTATCAGCATAAATAAATACATTTAAAGCAAGGGTCTGTCTGTAATTTTTTTTAGCTAATTCTGGATTTAAGTCAGGCACTCAGCATACTTTAAGTACCTGGGACAACAGAGGTGGCAAAGTGTAACCCATTGTCAACCTCCCTCCTAATCCCACCTCTGCTCCAGCACACACTGCAGTCAATATTCCCCACTGTGTCCAATCATCGTCTTGCTTCCCAATAACACTACAGTTTCCACAGGGCTGTTAAGACTATTCTGTGCTATTTTCTCTCTTAGTGTATTATGCAGCCATCTTCAGTTAATCAAAAAGCCCCTTATATTTAACACCTTAGCACCTGTATTTATACATCCATACATATCTGGACAAATATAATATATTAAGTTTTTATTGTGAAAACCAATTTAAACCATGAAAAGGGGAGCTGTCACTTCTATCTTCTGTATGGAAGTACTGAACTCTGAGTACAGAAGCATATCCTCACATGGACCTTTCTGCAAATAAGAGAACTGAGTTACAAGTGTAGAAAGGATATCATGCATCTTTAAAATGTCCCAGCTCTCTGCTTCAGAGTTAGAAAACAAACCAAAAAAAAAAAGCCAACCTTATTCTAAAATTCAGCAATAAAATGAGATCTGAGCTATCCCCTGGTCATAGTCATACGTCATTTTTCAGTCTCATGTGATAAATATGATTTTTTCAAAGCAATGGCTGTACCTGACAATCCATAGTATAATACATTCATTTCTTTCCAAAACATCTAATCTATGTCAAATTCAAGACAAAAGAGGCAGAATGTAGCCATATTTTGAAGCTTCAGACACTTGAACTCTGCACAATTACTATGCCTTACATTCATGTTCCAAATAGAAACTTTAAAGATGTAATTAGCTTTTTCCCTTCTAGGAGGAAAACTCCACTTTGAAGTATTATTTCAACAATATTCCCTCCCCTGTTACTCTGGGTGTTATAGTTGCTCTAGATTACATTTTAATTCTGCAAATTATGTTGTTATAGAGTTAACAGGATTTACATTCTTCAAGGATAACCTATTTTACTGTCTTCTTTGTACTGCAGAATTGAAGAACCGGCCAAAGGAGAGGGGTTTAAAGCAGCTGTGCATTGCAGTTCAGGGGAGCAGACAGAAAGCAACACTAGGAGACAGCTTATGAACACAGGACAGCATCGGCTGTTCACATCAGGACCACACACCCGTAACATCTCAGACTGTTTCCCTCACAGGATCTTTTGATTCTTCTGTACAAGGATGGGAGAACCACCTGACTGCAGTGACTCTCCTTTACTTACTCCCTGAAAGATGGCACCTACATGTTTCATCACAGTTCCCAGCCTCCCTCCCCAGCAGTTTAGCTACCCACCATCTCTACTAATCCATCTTGATTTTTCTCCCCCACCCCCCTCCAGATTATGCTGGTCTTTACAAGAGAAAATTGGCAATACTGACTGGTCAAACTACACTAGAAAAGGCTTTAGATGAACTAGAGACTATAGCTGAGACATAAATTGTTCCCTCAGGCAGTTTGAAACTCATCCTTGCAGAACATTTTAGGCCATGAGGAGTTCTGATCATGTGTAGCTTATCAATGCAGCCAACTGCCAAACAGCTTTTATTCGAATTTATATCTTTGCCTACTCCTACCACTAAAATTAGGTAGTTTAAAGCAACCAGTGCAAAGTTCAGAATTTAATAATCAGTTCAGTTCCAGCAAATTTTGGAAAACATGCGGGAATTGGAACTTGTGTGCTAATGCTTAAAGTTTTGTTAATAAAACTTCCAACACTAACCTTACCTCATTGAACTTACCTCACTGATTTTTATGCTCACTATAAAACTATAGCTGTCATAATATTCTTGAATTACTGCAAAAGGAAGTCAGTCACTCCAAAGTCAGTGTTATTTAGCAATATAATGATAGTTATAAATTCAAAACACTTAAGACCAATTTACAAAACTATCAGTCTTGGAAGCTTTTAACTTTTGAAATTTGTGCCTCCAATAACATTCAGATTTTATTATACTGTAACAGATTAATACAAAGTGAATTAAAAGGCTACAATGCCCTTTTTTGAAGTCAATACATTTAACCCTTTCATGACAAAAGATGTAGAAATCCATAACACTGTAAGAATTATCAGTAAATATCTGTTAGCCTTAGACATGATAAAAACAGTATTTTTACAGTATTTTTTTCCTAAGGGGTTTTTTTTTTGGGGGGGGGGAGATTGGGGGGGTTAGTTGTTTGTTTTTTAATAGCAGAGGTCAGTTACTACAAATAGTTTAAATTGCTGCAAAGGTGTGATTTTTTCAATAAAGCATATTTAGGTTGTAACCTCCGTGGGACATTCAAACAAAGGAGATACCTGTAGGTGAGCTGGAGAGCCTGTGTTACGCTTGCAGGGCTGCACTGAGCTGTACGTTTGTCAGGTCTCTGTGACACACATCTCTTGGAGGAGAACCTTATGACTCACCTTGTTCTGAAACCAAAACACCTGTTTATGTCACCCATTTGTTTATCAGACATTCCTACATCAGTAGGTCCAGCTGGAATCAGCTTGGCTACAAGCTTATCTTTCAGGACTTACGGCCAGCTCATAAACAGGATGACATAAACCAGCTTAGGCAATATTTTTCTTTTGCTCATAAGAACACACTGATCAGAGAATAAGGTTAAAACAATAAGCTAAAGATGTATTATTTACTTTAAATATAACACAGCATTTTTGTCAAGAAATAGGTCATTTTGGCTTTTGTATCTCTGCTGCCCACATTCTTCCAGAGACCAAGTTACAGTCTTTTCTCTGCAAACCACTGCATTTTTCTTGAGTGAATAAGCTTCTAGCTATTTGCAATCTGTCTGATGAAGAAAAAAAAGCACCTCCAAAATTTTCTAGATATAAAAGCTGAGAGTAAAGTCCTTTCTCTCCCAACAAACCAGGCTCCATAATCTCCTGGGCAACAGTTGGTTTTACATCAACCTTGAGTATCAGCAAGTGTTTCAGTTTTGCTTAGCTCCAATCACTTGTCCTCAATCCAAACCTTTGATTCTCTAGACTTTTCTAGAACTCAGAACATTCTCATTAACTCTGCCTTTTGAGGGATATAACACAGGGAAGCCCACCTGCATACAATGAGGCAAGAAGATATTTGCCTGGTAAGAAAACAGAGTGCAGTGATTTACTACATCAGATGGACAAAAAACTGATGTGGAATATTTGGCATTCCAGTAGGAATGTTCTGAAGAGAAACATCATCACATAAGAGGTCCGTTTTTGCTACTTTTTGAGATTTGTCCATAAAGGAAAAAAAACCTGAATGAAGGTTCAATTTGCCAACATCAGTCATATTTTCAATATTTGTAGATTTCAAAGACATGGTAGTATGCTACCAGACCCTCCTACAATGAATTTAAAAAAAAAAAAAAAAGATCAGGTACTTTTACAAAAAGATCAATAGGTACTTTGCAGGAAGATTAAACATGCACTTAATCAGGAGATCTGTTCTCCACGTAATTGCAGACATCAGCCAGCCTCTTCAGAAAGGCCTGGTCAGTACATTTTTTTGGGGGGTTATTTTCTTAGATTCATAGTCATTCTTTTTAAGCCATGCAGAGTTGGGGTGTATATTTTCTTGTGGTAAGGAGTTGCATCAAAATACCCTGTCCATACACTGTTTTGAAAGTAATTTTCCTTTTACATCATGCAGCTGAGTTTGGAAAATATACACAAATAATTCAGTAGTTAACAGCACACAAAAGCATTATTATAAAGGGCAGATTTTTACCTACAAGAAAGACAACGCATTGACTACGCAATTCACTAACTGTAAAAACAGACTGCACTGACCACACTGTGTGTGGAGTTCTCATCTTTATCTTTATCAATTAGGCTGAACTACACAAGCATATCAGAACCATACAGGCTTCAAATCAGAGACCCCTGGGACAGTGAGATCTAGGCTGAGAAACAGAATTCAACCTTCTTGCCTGCTCTGGCTTTATAAAGTAATAGTGGCACATATATGCCCAGAATAACTTTTTTGTTATTATATTGTTACTGTCAGGAGAAGTCTAATGCTGCATATAGATTGTGTAGAGAAATCCTACCTGATGTCTGTGAAACAAACCCTGGCTGGCTCAATTCTATTTTAGGTATTAAATCTGAAAATACGTATGTGCTAGCAGACAAGTGGAAAATTAACTTCAGAAATGAAATTAAATTATTTTACTTTCTTTGTTATACCAGGCCAAGAACACAAGCTTTAAAGAATTCAGAAGTTGGGTCTGCTAAAACAAGAAGAGAAAACTAAGATACTAGATAATTAAATTACATCATTCTAGAAATGAAACTAGAATTTATGTACAAAAACATTACCTTGGGAGAGATCTTTATTTCCATACTCAGAGTTGAACCATACCTTCTAAAACATTTGATGCAAGTAATAATTAGTGAAATATTAAAAGTTGGGGGGGTATTATGGAAAGTGCCATTAATGGACACTAAAAGGACTACTCTGGCATGTAGTAATGTACATTGTTGGTAAAAGTTTATCTCTGTATCTACGAAGCATTAATAAGATTTTAAAAATGATAGAGATCTCCCAGAAAAAAACATTTTAATTTATACAGGATATAATAAACAGCAATAAATAGTTCTTTGAATAGTAAAGTGCATACCATTCTTTGAGACAGTTTTAATGAGAAGTCTGCTTCAACAAAAGGCAGTATGTACTCCATCTAAAGCAAAGGCTTTTGCTTTCTGCAAGTAAGTGGTAGGTTGATTTAGAGGACAACTTCATAAGTGCATGTGTACCTCACAACAGAAGTCAAACATGGTATTGATCCCAGTGTTTGTAAGGATAATTTTGTTTTAACATGAGGTTTATTCCTCAAATAAAGGAAAAAGCATTCATTATTTCTGATTGATGAGACCCAAAAGAAGTGTTTCTGTAGCAAGTCTATAGTGGTCTCAGTGCTGCAAATGATCTAACATCGGTATTTTGAACTCAGCTGCTGCTGCTAATTCTTTTTACCAGTACAGTATAACCTTAGTTTTCCAGTTACGGGACAAGTACCCACTAGGCTAATTCACAGTTCTGAAATAATGTGTTGAAAGTCTTTAAAAAAAATATTTACAATAGTGTAGAAAAAGCAAGATCTAAAAAAACTCAAACCAGAAAGAAAATAATATACAAAACACAGTTTTGATCACACTTGAAATGTTATCATATTCATAGTCAAGATTTAAAATATGAGGGTTCAGTAATATTCAGATTTATGTAAATGAATAGCTTTTCAATTATAGTCTGAACTCTTTAAGGAACTGCTTTGTGGAATGCTGCAACATATATATTAATTTAATTCTGTAAGTCTTACTAGATAGTAGACAGCTGAAAATGACACAGTTCAATAACATTGGTAGATTTAAACTATTTTATTAGCAATAAGCACCTGAACGAAAAGCAGACTGTACCCTGTGTGAAACCGAAGTGCAGCCATTTTGCCTTAGACATGACAAATGTTTTTTGTTTTTCTGGAAACAGACTCCCAAACTACTTAGAATCATAGAATCATTTAGGTGGGAAAGGACCTTTAAGATCAAGTCCAACTGTTAACCTAGTACTGCCAAGTCAAGCACTAAACCATGTCCCTAAGCACCCTATATATGGGTCTTCTAAATACCTGCAGGGATGGTGACTCAACCACTTCCCTGCGCAACCTGTTTTCAAGGTTGAGAACACTTCCAAGGAAGAATTTTTCCCTAAAATCAAATCTAAACCTCCACTGGCATAACCTGAGGCTGTTTCATCTTGTCCTATCACTTGCTACTTGCGAGAAGAGACAGATACCCACCTTACTACCACCTCTTTCAGGTCGTAGTAGAGAACAATAAGGTCTCCCCTCAGCCTCCTTTTCTCTGGACTAAACAACCCCTGCTTCCTCAGCCACTCCTCAATTAACTTGTTTTCTAGACCCTTCACCAGCTTTTTTGCCCTTTGGATATGCTCCAGCAACTCAATGTCTGCATTGTAGTGAGTGGCCCAAATCTGAACACTATTCCAAGCTGCAGCCTCATCAGTGCTAAGGGCAGAGTGACAATCACTTTCCAGAGATAGTGCTGGCCTGTGATAAGAATTCCAGACAAGGAAAGACTACTTAGACCATGAGAGGCTGCTTGAGATGCAGTGTGCCAAGACAAGACAAAAAGGGTGGTTTCAGATTCCAAATTGGTAACTCTTCCTAGGATCATCTTCACAGCAACATTTTTTAGACATATGTAGGTAGAAATGGTGAAGGCATTTTACTCTACAAAAGGTCAATCATCACAGAAATGGTATAGCCTTGCTTCATATTTTGTGTTTGAAATGCTTAAGGTAACTAATGAAACTCAACAATACTGCAAAGATATGTACGAGCTTGGAACTAGGAACATAAAACTATTCTTTGTCCAAATAAAGTGCTTATAATAGAGCTCACATGGCAAATTAAAAAGTTACATAAGAATGGAATCAGACAGAAGTTTCAGTTGCAGGTTTCCTAACATCCTAACAGAGATTAGCTTGCCAAATACTTTTACTAAATCCAGTCTGCCAGTTCATCTAGCAGCAAGTCAGAGACATGTCAAGATCTGATCTTGCATTTATTTATTATTCAGCTGGAAGCTATAAGTTTAGTAGTTTACCACAATTTACTCCCATCTGGGAGACACTCAGGACAGAATAGCATCTGCATGAGAAAGATAAACCAAAACTGATATGCATGGCTTTCATAGCAGTCTTGACACTAAACAAGCTATCTAAATTTAGATATGAAAACAAACTGTATCACAGAAATGTCAAATTTGTAAGGGATACTCACAGAAAGAGAGTCAGCAATGAAATAAGTCTCAAAAACTACTTTCAGATAAAGAGCCCTTCAACCTACATGAACCAAGAGTGACAGCCAAGACACAGGGGCTAAAGGCCTCACACTGAACACCGATTCCATGAGAATAAAAGGCAACTCTGATTCTTCATAGTACAAGGAAGTCTAGGACCAACAAATATCTTAACTGTGATTTCCAGGACACCATCCTATTCTTTGTGCAAGACAATATCATATCCACTTTATTGAATTTCAGAAAAAGAGAAACTTCATTAACTGTGTATCCACGCATGATCCTGGGCTGCAGTAGAACCTGCATGGAGAAGTCATTAAACCACAATCACATACACTGGAATAGCTTGAAAGAATCTTTCCTTCTACCCTCTTCCCAGCTCTCTTCAAAGATTCTGCAATCTATAAAGCTCATAATCAGAAAAAAAACCATCACTAGTACAGATCTAATACAAGCAGGGTGTCTCAGAGCAACAAATCCCAGGCTTGTAGTAAGAGGGCCCTCTAAATCCCGCAGAGGCATTCCAGATTTTGCATACTGCATTCAGTGTACTAGTTGCTATAAGGAAAAAGAAGTTGGTGAAACATAACTACTATTATATTTCATAATGAAGGCACAGAAACAATCCATGGCACAACGGGGAACTATTTAGCCACAAGAAAACATTTTTGCACAAGGCAAACAATTTTTTATGAATCTCATTCCTCTAGAAAGTCCTGCAAAACAGCTTCAAATGTGTTGCCTAGGAATAAAATTCACAAATCTGTTGGATATTAAAATGGCCATTAAACACAGTTCATAGCACAAAGCTGCAAACTCTATCCTAGCCAAGCCCAGGGCATGACATAACTACACATATAAGATCCATGTGCTTTATTTCTCTTTTCTTTTTCTTTTCTTTTTTTTTTATAGCAAAATTTTGTCACTAGGAGGAAGAGAAAATGCAAGGGGAGAAAAAAAGATGTAGTCAATACAATAATACAATAAATTATATAATCATATCTACATAACATTTTCTACTCTTTTCTGTAGATGGAATTCATGTCTGTAGGCAATCCCTTAAGCAGGCAGCCATCAGCAAGATGGTTCTACTCTGTCCAGCTCAGTTTTCCTGTTCACAATAATACAGTAATTGCTCAGCCTGTGTCTCAGATATGCTATGAAGTCCCAACACTTTGTTAAAAGCTTGCATGAAGAGCCAGAAGTGTGTCATGCCTCAAAGGCAAAAAAGAGTAAGTAGATGGGGTAATGTAGTGTTGAATCAGGGCAGCAGGCAGGCAGCTTGAGCCATTTCTGGAAAGACCACGATTCCTTTATGAATTCCCAAGGACAGATCCGGAGTGCCATAATGACAGTTCTCCCGTTGAAGCCTGGGAAGTATTTTCAAGACTTCTGATAGCCACATTTAAGTACTGCTGCTACACTTAGTAGGTTGGAAGGAAAAACGCAGTATGTTGTACAGCATCTTAAGAGCAGATATCTTCCAGACCAATTTCTGCTAGCATTATTATTACAAACACTAGGTAAAAATCTGATCATTATCCCTAGAAAGTGAAACATACCCCTACTCAGGTAGCCTGTGAAAAGTGTCCCATATTTTAAAGTTGGAAACAAAAATTCATCTGAGCCAAAAAAAATGCACAAATGGGCATTTCTTTTTTTGGGAGCGGGTGAAGGTGTTCAAAATGAAACCTATTCTTGACTAAGTTCACTCTAAAAAGTGAATTTGGGAAAAGTTTGAACAAAATTTTTTGACCTTTTTTGTAATGTAAAGAGATAGACTGATTCCACTTTTTCAAGGGGAAAGAGAAAGTGCTATGGAGTTTTTCCATGCAAAACCAAATTGTTGGAACACCAGTGTGACATGTAAATACTACTAAATGATCAAATAACATATATGCAACAAGTTTCTGGGCACAGACTGACAAGTCTACCCTGTAAAAAAAATATTAAAAATATTTAAGAGCCTAGTAAGATTACCATAAAAATCTAAAGTTGAGATTCCTGCTGTTGCTCCCTGAATAGGAAATTATTATTCTTTAAAAAGTAAAAGAGGAATGTCACCATGTCACAGCAGTGATAAGCAAAATAAGTTGGCTGAAGTGACCCCTGCAAATGAAACCACAATACAACAATACGTTTGAGGAAAGCCTTTTTAGCATAAGAAAGCTTTTCCATAAGAAAGTTTTTCCATTTTCCTGATCATCCCTATAAGCTTCCCATCCTGAATTGATCTCTTGAACCTGGGTGACCAGAACCATAACCTGCATTTCAGATGAGGTCTCACAGCACATACTGAGATATTCCTCACCTGTAACAGAAGTCTCTCTCCCAACAAGTTTTAGAATCAAATCTTCCACAGCCAGATTTTATTGGAGAATAACAGCAATCTTCTAACACACTATTCATACTTTTCCCCACAATCTTTACATTACAGAAGTTCTATTTTTTAGTCCTCAGGGACATAACCCTGCATTTCATACTACCACATCACATCTATTTTTATCACTCCAGAATTCAAGATCATCCAAATCTTTTCAGCATCACTAGTGGCTCCAATCTGGGCATCTCTGTGAAATTTTATGATTGGGCTTCCAATGTGTGGGAAGCTATGCAATGAAAATATTAAATAAACCTCACCACAACACTAGGTCTTGATTTGCTTCAACAAAAACTTCCTCCAACCTGTTTTTTCCTCTTGACCATCTACCAGTTCCACCATGCTTGGGCAAACCTCAGTCTTCCCCCACACAAATAACTTTCAACACGGTGCAGTATGAAAATCCTTACTAACATTAAGCTAGATTTGACATAATGTATTTTTTGGTCTACCAAGAATAGCATTCATATCTAAGAACAACACTGCCTTAGTCTACTTTTATGGATTTCATAAGCAAAATGTATGCACAGTGGCACTCCAAAAATTGCTAAATTGAAAGGGTTTTTCTATATCAGAGAACTAACCTCTTACAGCAAATTCAAAGGGAGATACTCCGGATAATGATGCAAATGGAATTTAGTTTATATTGTATATATATTTAGCATACATTCTTTTCATTCTGGATATCTATAGTGCATATAGAGAGATGTATATACATGTTTACGTATAAACAAATATTACTGCTATAAATAATTTAAAACAGAAGGATAGGCAGCATCAAAGCAGATTAACTAGTCTTGGAAATGAAACCTGAGTATGAACATTCATTCCCCAATCTGAACAGTTAACATCAACATGAAGCCTTATAAATCGGCTCTTTAAGAAAATTCTGAAAATAAACAAACAAAACAAGCATAGTTCCTCATCTATGTTTCTTTTCCTGGAAAGCATTCTGAAAGTAAACCTTTTTCCAGACATAGATTATTCTCCACATGGGTTAAATTCTGCTGCTTTTTCCAACCTCCCCTAAAGACTAGGAAAGCAAAGATACATTTCCAGAAACAGGACAATGCCACCACACAAAAGGAATCCTAATGTAAAGTTTAGCTACACAGGATTCTGCATTATGCAAATTTATTTATATTTATCAGCACATACGGGTATCCCGATATCACCTCAAGGAGAAGCGAAACAAACAGAAAACCCACCAGAAAATCATGGACACTGCCACACCTTTCCAACCCAGGAAATTAAAAAGAACATGTAATGTTTTCTCCTTTGCGGTCAACATGTCTCAAACAGTAACTGGTGCCTTTCCCTATATAATCCCATGTAGTGACATACATTTCACACAGTTCAACAACAGGCAAAATGCCCAAGCATTTAGGAGTTTAAAATGATGCTTCAGATAATTTAGTTTCCAAGTACTCATCTATTAAGGAATCTTTTTTTTAAAAGTTAAGAGCTAGTTAAAGAATAAAACCAATCACATAAAATTTGATTAATTTATTAAATATAGATGTACCTTAAGATTGCATTACAAAAGCATATTTGTGGATAAATAGGTGTATAGGCCTCTGATTTCCTTCTCACTTTACAAAAAACAGGGGGGCTTTAGGCCTGTCATTCCTGAAAATTAAATCTAGGATGAGAAAGTCAGCCTTTGTTCTTTCTGCATATATTATACCCCAGTAATACCTCTGCAGTCTGCCTGTAAACTTGTGCAGATGCAATTAAGTGCCTCTGTAACTGAAGCTTTCTAAACCCCTCTATTATTTATGCAAGAAGAAATATAAGCCTCTACCCTCATTCATCTCAGTACTGGATTGCAAACCCTAACAGAGAAGTAAAGAAAATTAAACTTTATTTGCTGAATGATGTATATAGATGTGGGTTTTTTAATGTTAACAAAGAATGAACCTGAGGAGGACAAGGTGTCTTTTCATAGTAATAAAATAGTTCCCGCACATTCTTGGTATTTCTCTCTATATATGTACAAATTTTCATATTTTATATACATGTGTATATAAATATTTAAAGTTTTGCCTTTAATAGGCACTCAGCCACTGAAATTGTATCATTAAGTATGCCCTTAACTAGCTATTTTTTCATTTGGAACATCTTAATTCCAAGAATCTGCCTAGAGAATTAAAACTGGCATCATTATGGTAGGAACACGTAAGAGTAAATGAAACTAAATAGTTAGTCTTTTGACTTCAATGTAGGCATCTTGTATCAAAAACACTTAGAAGTGTACAAAAGATTGATTTACGGTAATTTGCCTCAAGGTCACATGCTACAGAAATCATTAAGCCACTGAAAAATAGAAACCTTTGAAGCAAAGGCCAAACCTGAGTTTGCAGACAGTACAGTCCTACAGAAAGGAAATTCAAAGGGACATCAGGTATCAAAACTCAATAGACAGAACATGGCCTTTAACTAACAGTAGCAGCCTTTCCCTGGTCAAGTTTTCAACACCAGGTTGTAATCCTCAACACTGGTCTAAAATGTTATGCTCTTATTTAGAAAAAAATATTTTTACATAACTTCAAGATTTCCTCTTTCAACCATGTCACTGATTGAGAGCACAAGTGAGACAACTGCACATCACAGAAAAAGCTCTAGTCTTGCTCTTTTAGCTTTTAACAGCAGATGCCTGATTATGACACCATAACAAATATCTTTGAAATGTTTAACTTACTAACACAGTTAAAAGGAAAAGTACCAAAATCCTAAATATGTAATTCATAAAGCAGCATATTTTCCTTAATTAATTTTCTCAAAGTTTACAATATCTATACTAATTCTCTGTAACTAGATATGTTCTGGATCCATTCTCAGAGAATCTGTGTAGAATAAACATTTGAAACATCTTAAAAGTCTAACTAAAACCATCTTTCTACTACACTGCAAGGCAAATGATTTTTGGATGTTTTGCATTTTTATGCTAAATAGTGCAGCTGCAATTGATAAAAAGCAATCAAGCTAATTTAAGTCAATAATGTCCAGGAGGTTCTCATCACTTGTATAAAAATGCTCTCACACTCACTTTAGGGCTTTACCACAGCAAGTAGCTTCTTTCCCCTCACCCCTAATTTTGGTACCCCAAAGTTCCATCTGCATCTTACGCAACAAAGCAAAGGAAATATAATTCTTATGGAATAAAAAATCTTTATCATTTTACACTGTAAATAAAACATGTCTCATCTGCATAAAAACTGAAGTTGATAGTACCAATTGGGTACAACTATAATTTATCAAAATACAGCCTCAGTGTACCTTTAGTGTACATTGAGGCATCAGGTCAAAGGCACAGTAAACTTCTGGCACTCAAAACGCACAACTGTTACTAATGCATAACCTGGACTGCATTACTGAGACCATAACATGTGTTCTGGTATTGATTTATCAATATGGCACATCACAGCTGCCACCCTGAGCTCCCTCTCAGCTGCTGCATTTGACATTTTAAATTATGATCATTTCTATTTTCAATTTTTGCATTAACTATTGCCACTACATTTTAGACCTGTAAAACTATGCAAGAACTCTTTCCTAGATGAGGAAACTCCCATATACTGAATCTGATTGCTGTAATGATTCTTACCCATGTGGCCAACCCCTACGTGCACGTCACTGCTGACACTTTTCAGCCAGCTGAAAAATTACTAAGAGCGACCTTGTACTTCCAAGTATGCCATGCCTTTATTCCTGTTCCCTATGAAATGGTTATGGGGTTCAGTACAGTAACTGGAGATGGAAGCAGAGAACCACATGACCATGTCCTGGATCTCTCCTTCATGAAGGGATGAAGCCAGGTGACAACAGGTGCTATCAGATTGACTTAAATTGCTGTTATTCTTTCTTTTCAGGTACTCTTTGAGCAGTTGCTCATCAAAACCATTTGCTCACTGATCCCAAAGAAGCAAACAGGGAAAATACAGACAAATCTGGAAAAAACACCTATTATCAACCCTGCAACTGACCAAGGCAAGGACTGAAAAATATAGCCCTGTCTTCAAAGCATGAAAAACTCTATCTGTCACAGTAGAGGAATAATCACTGAAATATTTTTCTTATTCATTTTTGTTCTACAGTTGACACAACAGGGTTTTCATTGGTTTTCTTTTTAGTGAAAGACTGTAGTGTTTTTTAAACACTGAACTGTTCAACAACACATCAAATAATAACATAAGCTTTTCATCAAACTGCTTCTCTTAGAAATGTACATGGATAATAATTCCTGGACTCATACATGACTGATAATAATTATTGAATTGGTAACACAGTGCAGGTCTGAACTTATTCATGTTCCAGAAATACTTCCTTTGATGCTGCATCAGAACACAAAATTCTTCACAATAGGTAAACCAGCACAAAATAAAGCCAACTAACAAACAGAGGAACAGGCAGCATCTGCCTTGGAGCCAGTCTCTGAATCTCATGAGATCATATGCAGAGTTCTGTGCCCAATTTGGACTTGCCCAGTACAAGACAGATACTGAAATATCAGCATGAGTTCAAATGAGGCCCACCTGGATGGCCAGGGGACTTGGGCACAAAACATACAAGGAGAGGCTGAGCCCCAGGTTTGTGTACTCTGAAGAAAAGGCCATAGGGAGATCTTACTTCTGGCTTCAATTACTTAGTGAGAAGATGGAGCCAAACACTTCTCAAGGGTGCAATGGGGAAGCCATGAGACAAAACTGAAACATGGAAATTCCACCTTGATATACAAAACCCACATTCTTTTCATGAACTTAGTCAACTTTTGGAACAGGTGCCTAGAGAGGCTATTGCATCTTCATTCCTGACTGGACTGAGCAACCTGCCCTAAGACTCACTTTGAGCAGAAATTTGGGCCACACGGCCTCTGCAGCCCCCTCTCAAGTTACATGATTCTATGGTTCATCTGAACTTAAGCCTCAGTCTGTCAGTCTCATACACCTCCTGCATTAAAAGCACAGACATGTTCACACTAAGCCTAGACCAACAACACATTCCAAAAGGAAGTTCCCATTGGAAGAAAAAGTACCTGCAGACCAGCCCTCTCTGAGGACTTGCCCAGAGTCAAAGAGATGGACACACAGCAACTGGGCTGCATGGACTAAGTATGAAATGTACTGCATAAAAGCAAGTTAGAAAATCCCATCTATCTTTCGAGTTTCTTCATGAGTTAAGTGGTGAGAATTTGTTATGTAACTGTGTTTTAACCATCCTTTATATAATGAAGTTGAACAAAGATGACCTTACAAGGCTCCCACTTGCCTAAAAACTGTTAGAACCACTATAGGCATGAAGTATTTAAAAAGAGAGTTTGACAGTAACTACAAAAGAATACTTGAATTATCCAACCCACCATAAATACTGAATTGCAGATCAAAATATTAGCAAACCATCAAAACCCCAGATTTTCTTGGGGAAAATCCACAAAGAAAAATAGCAAAAGTTAAAAAAACCCAACCTCACACAAAACAAAACACAAGGCAGAGTTTACTTATAGGTATGTCAGAATGCTACTTTTATTTTCATGGAATGATGTGTTATGTTCATTTATAGTAAAACCAACAAGAAAAATTACTATATTCCTAGTAAATATTCCCAGTAATTCTAAAGATGTTTTGAGAAGTAGGCATGCAATCTCAAATCTAGTCACATTCATACATCTTAGATCTGTACAGAAGGAAAAATCAGGCTTATTTGTCCTTTATCATGTCATCCTGCTATATTCAAGTGATATTTAGCAACTACTACTCAGTTGCTTTATTAGCTAGCTATAAGCACTTTCCATTTTGTTAACACACTTCATTTTAACTGAATTTCTAATATTTACAGACAAGAATGGTGGAATAATTATAGTCTGTTTTTTAATAAACCTAAACTATATCATGCCACTGTGAAAAGAAAAAGACTACTCTCTGGCCTTCACATCTTTATTATAATAAGGCAAAGTATATTTTAAAGATGTGTTAGCTTGCTAACAGAATTACTCTAGCTAAAATGGAAGAGAAGCTGAAAGCAAGTAATACATTGGTATAAATTAGAATATACACTAACACAAGATTTTAAGACTGGGTTGTATATTTAGCTATAAAAGTCCAAGAAATAGCAGTGCTTGATAAACAGAACACAGTCACAAACACTTAGGAACTCACCAGCATCAATAATAAATGCTTATCTGTAACCCTGGTCGAGACAATTGTCTCACTGAGGAAGGCTAACAGGCTAGTCAGACATTGTTTCCCCTTCTTAAATCCATGCTGACCACTCCCAATCACCTTCTTGTCTGTCATATATTTGGAAATGGCTTCCAGGTTTATTCCTTCCTTTTTATGGCCCTCCCAGGGATCGATATGAGGTTTACCAGCCTGGAGTTCCACCTTGCCTTTCTTCAAGATAAAAGTGTCATTTGCTTTCTCACAGTCCTCAGAAACTACCCCGAACCACCATGAACTTTCAAAGATAATTGACACAGCGACATCAGCACTTCTACACACATTCAAGAAAGGCCAAAGGGTTTGTGGTATCCAGTTTGTTTAAATATCCCTGACCTGATCCTCCTCCACTGAGGGTAAGTTTGCAATGCCCTGGACTTTTCCACTGACTTCAGAGACCTAGGATTTCTGAAGGCAAGTCTTACCAGTGAAGATTAAGTGAAAGGAGAACTCAGTACCATGGCCTTCAGAATCAGGTTCCCACTCCCATTCAACCAGTTTTTGCCTAGACTGTTGATGTGCTGGTAGACACCTGTCTTGTTGCCCTTCACATCTCTTGGTATACTCAAATCCAGATGGGCTTTGACTTTAATCCTACACCTTCATGCTCAGATGTGGTGTCCCTATTCCTCCCAGACACTTGTGCCTGCTCCCACCCCCCATATAATTCTTTTTTATTTAAGACTCATAATTATAAGAGGAATGAGAACTAATTTTAGTTATACAAAAATGACCATTTCTAAAAAAGAATGGTATCGAAACACTCTCATGTATTTTAAGAATTCCTGAAAGGATTTATTGCCCAGCATCATTTAAGCTTACACTCTCACTAGGCATGGGACAGACTGCTTCAAAATTTATGACAGATGGCATCACACAATAAACTAGCCCACTGCCAGATGGCTGATACATAGAATCATGCTTGAAGAGAAGATGGTAACAGTGGCAACTGGCACGTCAGGGCAGGTAGGCCTCAACTTTTGCACAGCTCATGAACAAACACAGATGCAGGGCTGGGAAACAACCATGAGTCACCAACGTATATGAGTCTAGGTCAAGTCTGGCAAAGATTTCCTGCCTGATTGAAACTTAGTTTATTTGGTGCAATGGCACTTTTCCTAGAAATGGAGGGCAGGTTGACCACACATGTGTGTGTCTGTATTTGTGGCCTGACACTTGGCAGGATAAACTTCATTATGTTTATGGTTATGCTTAGGAAAACTACTCTCAATTGTTTCCAGTCTGTTGCAAACATAAACCTACAAGCTGTATTAAATATGTACTATTGTATTCACCACAACCTCATGAAATCATGCATAAAATCCTAAAATGGGATAAAATACAGGCAACTTCCCTTTTCACTCCTCCCCCCTAATTTCTGGCAACATTTCAAAATAAACAAGGAAGCAAAGAAATCCTTCTATTGAAAGGTCAGCCAGGACCTTATTTACAGGAAAGATAAAGCCAGCAAAAAATAAATAAATTATTCAGTACGAGAAAAGCTATCTAGAAAGACAAAACAGCTCCACAATTAAATATTGTAGTAATTATCTGTGTCTACCAATGAAGAAAATTTCATTTCTTCCAGGAAAGATTGTAAAAAGGAATTTTACATTTGAATCAAAAATTAATGACCAGTAAGGGCAAAGCTTACTTCATTGCAACTCAAATGTGGATCTGACCAGGTATTGCAGAGAATTCAGGTTTCAACCTTTTACTTTCATTCTCTCCTTTGTCAGAAACTTTAGTACTTCTGAACATAAAGCAGAGAAATTTAGCTATAAATATCCAAAGACAGAAAAAAATGTGGAATATGATACAAAATACACATTCTGTTTGAAATTCAATGTAGCACAGAGTCCATTAAAATGTGCACACTATATCTTGTTTGAGAATTCTGAAACACGATGAGTGTAATCTGGACCTTAAATATATTTGAGCACTTTTCCCTCTACACTTTCCTTCCTTGCCCTGTAAGGACTCGGCTTATCTTTACATGATTTTGCTATGTCTCTAAGTTTAGAGGCAAAGGATGAACCTCCAATACAAATCTTTCCAGTAGCAATCCATCTTCCTTGAAGCCACTGATCAGAGAAACAGAGAAACACTTCTGTTAGACAGGATATTGCAAGTGGGCATCATGAACATTTTTTGCAGAAATGCAAAGGAGAAGAGTCTCAGTAACTTCTATTACTTCTAGTAGTAATTTCTGCCAGAATTTTTCCTATTACATTATTATTTGTCCTACATTTTAAGGCAGCATTAGTGGCCTCAGTCAATATTATTTAAACTGCAATGTCCTCCCAAATTTACACTGCAAATGCTTTACAATAGGAAGTAACTTTCTCTGATCTCACTACAAAAAAGTTTTAAATCCAAACACAAACAGTAGACACACTTGGAAAACATCAAAATATCATTTATACAAAACATTATGAGCATATAGATATTGAAGGATATAACAAATATTAATTTTTATTTCAACTTGGTATTACAGGAAACAGCCAGAATATTTATGAACACTATAATCTATTCCAGAATCCAACTCAGTATTGCTCTATGTTCAGAACAATAAGTAAATGATACAGCGTAAAAATAATTAAACTAATGGAAAATATTTTAAGTATTTTCTGGAACTTCAGCTGTTTAAAGGGGAAAATAAGCAAGCAAAAATGAACATAATCCAGAACTATTTTTATTTACAAGGCCCTCACAGTCTTTCCCACCCTGTACCAATCCTGTGCCTGATCTCACAGTGTAGGGCAGCTGCAAGAAAGTAGTCTTAAAAGCTAAGAAACAACTGTTATGCTTGTTTGACTTGAGGAAGGATTTGAAAGACAAAAGCAAAAGGACATGAGAGAGAAAAGAGTCTTCATAAATGCAGCATCTGCAGAATTGTTTCAGTCTATTTCTAGCTGACTCTGGTAATAGTATCTGACGTGCACCTTGCCTACATCAAAATTAATTCCACTGAACACAGAAGAAAAAGTGAACCTAGCAAAGGCAATGATGATTCACAAGCCACAGATTAGTATCTATAAAACCAACTTATTTTAAAGGAAATGTATTACTGAATTTGGGAAAAAAGAAAAAAAAAAAGCAACACTGGATATTCCAAAATGTCAGAATTAAGGTTTGCCTCTGCAAAGCCAGTTTTACCCCTTATGTTTAAATAGGCAGCCAGAGAATTCCTATAGAAACAGAAACCAAAGCATATGTATCCATTTTATTCTATTCTATTTTTCAACCCATCTTTGCACCAGTACAAGCATTTTCAAAACTCCCTAAATACTTGACTTCTAACCCCCAATTTTATCTTGTTAGGGCTTAGTTCTACACCGCATTTCTAACACCGATCACAGCAGAGCTCTACTGGCTCAGACAAGGTTTAAGCAGCTCTATACACCAGCATTGATGCTTCCTATCTCAAGCCTCAGAAGTAGCAGCATCTTCTGCAATCCTTTTCCACAGTTCCATGTTCCTTTTTCATACATTTGTCTCTGATTCTGTACAGCACCTGATTTTTTTCATTAAGCTTTAGATTATTAATACTGTACAAAAAGTTCCTCCTTTCCTTCTGTCGTAACTGTTATTCCTCCAAATGCATCAGAAATATTTGTATTTTTAAAACCTTTTTTCTACTTTTCTGTATCCTTATTTCCTCTAGCATGGCACTGCTTACACATTTCTTCACCAAAAAAAATGCTATCACACTGAAAATATTCAGTTACTGTTATGTAAGAATTTCAAAACCAGAGAGACAGATCCATGACAACGTATATACAGTGGGAATTAAGCAGGATGCACACAGTGTCTTTAAATTACAGCTGCTGAAACAGACATAGGTACGGTCATGTAAAGAGCAAGAAACCTACAACATCCAGTGTTTATAACATCATAAAACCCTGGCATTCTCACCACTTTAAGTCCTACACATCTTTCTCAAAAATAGGAAAACTAACATTGAGAATGATAACAGTAACTTAATTTTCTGTGTAAGAAAGTACACATTCAACACAGGAATACAGAGGAAACAATTCAAAGCCTTTCTTGAAGTTTCAGAGAACACATAATAAACCAAAGACAACTGTATAGATTCAAAACACTTAATGCCACCTAATGCTGTTTCTTCAACAAATATTACAACATTACAAATTTTATTGCTTAGATATCATGTAACTAATGATATCAGAGAGAAGCTAATTTAAATGCAAAGGATTTGTTTGAAGAGCTAAGATTGAAGTTATGAAGCCATACATTAAGAAAACCACGGGAAAAGAATTAATCAAAAAATGGAGAACTGCACCACAGTCAACTCACTGAACAGTTTATTAAAATTATTAACCACTTACATGACCAAACACCTAAAAAAGGGAACATTTTTCAAGGATGACAGGTAATTGCAGAAGTTTGTTAAAAGCACTTTTATGCTACTCAAGTCCAGCAGATGTTAATTATCATCCAGCCTTTGAGAACATCTAATTAATTTAAATTCACAGTCTTCTCAAACTATTATCCCTTAAAAATCTTGCTCCAAGGACATTAATATATTTATTTAACTAGGTGCTATCATGCATAGCAGTTGTTTAGCCCAGCTTCTCTTTTAATGTCCAATCACTGTTCCCATGGCTCACTGTGCACAACTGCAATTCCTCCCTACAACTGGAAACTAAAGTGATTGTTCCCACGTGTCTGTGCCAGACAACGTTCCACAAGAATTATTTACTAAAGCCTTAAGGTTACACAACTTAACTGCTGTGACTCAGAATGGTAGAGCTGTGAAGTACCAAATCTACATCAGAAAGACAGTTTTTGCCACTCATGCATCCTTTGCTTATTTAAGTTAAACAGTACATTTATGTCTGGGATTCTATTTCATACAGTTCATAGAACTAAAAAGCAGCTTTCAATTTAACAGAAAACAAAAAATGGAAGCCACAAAACTAGAATTCCATTAAGTTTACCGACCAGTGAGTTGAAAATATACCAAGTAATGACAGAATCACATTATTTCGGAGTAAATGCAGCTGCTAATTCTTCTCCTGGAGAAAATTTGCAAATACATTTTACCTATCACAATGACAAATCTTTCAAAATTGTCACACCCTGCATTACTTGATGGTATTAAACATGGAAAATACTAGAGGAATCTAAACATAATATAATTACATAATATTTTATCACTTCAGACCGTATATAACTTCTGTTTGCCTTAGCTGGTCTTATTTAGATGTTACCCTAGATATTAGCAGGTTTTCTGTGAAACCATTGATCCTTCACAAGCTTAGATTTTTACTTTCATTTTCCACTGTGATACCAAGACCTAGAGATTTCTTTCCTTCCAAAAGTTAAACAAGGAGGGGGAGAAAAACAAAACAGAACGAAACCAAAAAACCCGAGAACACAAACAAAACACCCAAAACCCAAACCACACCACCACATAGTTATAAAGAAAATATTAGTCAGAATCCTCCCAGAAAAGAATCAAAAAGCCATCTCAGGTTTACTGTCCCTATGAGCATCTCCAAAAATTTCTGGATGACCAGAAGTCCAGAGGGGTTTTTACTCCAAATGTGCCATACCTCCTATTTCATTAAAATCTGCTTCTGATGTGAGCATGGTTTGAGAATGTATGTTTGCACTCACCACAGGCTTGAATGTGTGGGGTTAGGAGCAGCTGTGAGCTAAGAACTCTGCTATCTACGTTAGGAAGAGCAAGTCATTTCACTAAACAAGGATACTCCCAAACCGAATCACTAATTTAAAAAACACAGTTGGCAGTCTCTGGTCTTAGTCCCAACACAGAGGCTGAACTTTACACCCCTGCATCGCATTCTTAACATACATATTAAAAATAAATTTATTAAAACCAAAACGAATGGACACACAACCATTACACTGCTCCTGTGTAAGAAGGGGAAAAACCTGCCTTGTCCCTACCTTCGCACAGCAAACTTTCACCTAACCATGTGCTCTACACACAGATCAGCCTCACTGACCATATGCTATCTTCTTTCCTTTTTACTTGAAGACAGCAGACACAAGACACCAGCCACCATTTCCCTTTTCCTATTTCACTTTCATAAGCCCAAGAACCACATGTCTGTGGCCTTAAGGTCATTCATGGCTTATTCACCAAACCATGTTCCCCGTTCTTTCCCATCACCTTCCTTTAAGCACCTCTAGCCCTTTCAAGCACAAAAGCCAAAACTAAGCAAAATTACTTCACTAAGTTCTCACTCTTCATCAGTATAGGAATAGGATCAAAACATGATTAATAGTTTCAGTCTGGGGGATAATGTCTACTAGTTATTATGCTAATTACACCTACACATTCTTTGTGGGTTGTGCATCTACCTGGTGAAGTTTCAATAGAATTTTGAGGTTTGCTTTTCTCTGTGTTCTTGCGTACAGTGCCAATACACTAGGATCATAACTGGGCCCCTTTAGACTTAATCACAATAAAACCATTAGGTAAAATACACATAGAATCATTTCTGAAGCAATCCTCTCAAAACATTTCCAGTTAGAGTTAAGGTTTGAAATTAGTAGATAACAGTGCTAATATTTTTCTAATAATTTCCATTCACAAGAATCAAGCCTAACTGAAGTTTAATTTATCTTATCACAGTAAATTTTGCTGCTATAAAGACCCATTAAAGCTGTCTAATTGAATATTGGTTTAAATTGCAACCAGATAATTTTCTGTAAATCTAAGATTAGGGCAGGGGAGTACCCACAGTTATTTATTACTTTAATTAAATAAAACAGATTAAAATGAGAAGTTTTTTGACAGACAGATAAATCTAACATTTATTAAACTATTAGTCTGTGTTTCCCTGTCTCTGGAACTACTGTCTAATGGAACTCTCCACTCTTTCAGTCACCTTTCCATCAGGCAATTCCATTCTGCTTTTTTATGAGATAAAAATCTTGGTGTCCCCAAAAGACAGACAGAACATTTCAAGCTATTATCAAGAATTAATAACAGCATCAACTATCGGGTGTTTGAGAGTGTTTCATTTGAAGTACCATAAAGTCATTGAGGTTGGAATGGTTCCCAGTACAGCAACCAGTCCAACCGCCTGCTCAAAGCATGGGGAACACCAAAATCAGACCATGCCATTTCATGTGCTTTGAACAGCCAAATCTTAAAATCCTCCAACAGATAGGGAAAAAAAACCCAAACAAACCAAAGCCGGAAAGAAAGCCAACAGGAAAACCCAACTTGGCTTTAGTTGGTTTAAATATAGAATTTTGCTCATGTAAGTGCTCTTTCAGTTCAACTCCTTGAATTTACTACCTTGCCGCTACGCTCCACTCATGCTCTAAACTCTCACAGGAGCCCTCAAAACATGAGAACTGTTTACAAAGTGAAACGGCTGGCAAATTCTACCTGAGATAAAGCTAAGCTTGAAAACATGAAACACACTGTCAAGAAAGCACTGAACAGCTATGGAGTGACAGAGAGATTAAATGGTACACAAGCCTCCAGAACATGGGTGATCTTCCCTTTGCACGCACAGCAGATCTACCAGAACAATAAACTGGCAGCACAGCAAAGACCACACTGAAATATCTGGCCCAGCCTCATTCGAAACACTAAATAAATAAATAAATAACAAAACAATAGAAAAATACAATTTCAAAGTACAACTCTAATGTAGAAAAATAAAACTGAGAGTGAAACAACTGTAGCTATGCTATTATTGAAAGCAGATTTACATTTCAAGCAACATCAAACATCAACATCGTAATAGAAAGAAAAATAAAGCAGTTGTATTTTTGTTTCAAGTATTCTGTGTTTTTTTCTCCTTTTATTTGCTCTTTATGCAAACTAAGCACTGCCAATAAGTCAGTCATTTCACAGCCCTTCTCTATAAACAGATCTGTTCAAAAGAAAAAACAGACTGCAATAAATACCTATTATAATCACCTTTCCTCTTCATTTTATTAGGTTTTCCATATTTATACATGTATGCTGAACGCATCAGTATTCATTGAAGTACAGGCTTCACATATTTTTCTAATCCATCTTCCCCACTGACAGGACTATGCTCACAATTTAGTGAATTTCTTTGTAGACATTTACTTATTTCACAGTTCGCTACCCTTCAAACAGCACACCTGCCAGTTTGCCAGTGCCTTATCTAAAGCAATAGAACACTAACTCATAAAGTGCTAAGCATATTTGTGTCAGGATTGCTTATGAAATTAATGTTTTCTCTCCCCTGGGTTACCCAGCTGAACTTAATTTATTTGCATCAATCTATGCAACTTCTGCTGCTGATTGTAAGAGCAGGTAAGTGCCAGTCCCTAGAAATATACACAAATATAGTCTCAAACTGCACATCTACCACTTTTTAAAGCGTAAAAATAGTAGTGTCATCTTTTTAAATAATCAAAAAGGGTCATTCATGATGTTTAACCTCCTTCCCTCTACAGCAACAGTACAAGGCTTCATTCAAAAATTAACATCTATAGCCTTTCCACAACAGCAAGGAAAATCTCAGCAAGTCTGATATTCTTCATTTTAACAATCTCTGTGGAGCAGAGAGACATTTTCACTGTTCTGGAGCTGGAGTAGCCTGACCTTGGCTCGTTTGTATCCGACCTCAGGGTTTTGACACCATTAATAGAGATAATCAAAACAAAGGCTAGATAAATTAGGGGAGGAAAAGTTTGCATAGTTTGGCACTATTATCACATACACCCTTAAAATGGAACAAAATGAAATGCACGTAGCAGAGGCGGTGAACCTTCTAAGGGCTGGTTCCAAGCATTTTTCCTACTGGCAATAAACCATTTTCAGACCTCCCAACTCTGGCCACCACGATAGTTATTGCTTTACAGGATTATATCTTTTTGTTTCAGCTGTTAATAAAAACTTCAAATGATAGCTTTTTAAGTCAAATAAACCTATAAAAACCCCAAAATGCTGACATCAAGGGGATAACAGAAACACCACGCAAAAAGCACACTGTGTTTAGATCTAGACTTAACTTATTTACTGTTGGTTTAAAATGTTCTCACATCATGTGACAAAACACCAATGTACCTGAAATCTGATGAAATTACCACTGTTTGAAGGAAATTAACTATACTCAAAAAAATCCAGATGTCCTCTTATTTCTGATGTTCTGCTATAACGCATGTAAAAGAATTCTGCATAAACAAGATATGCTACTCATGCCTCTCAACAGCAGTCACTATTCTGCAGATGAAATTATAACTATGCTTACGCTTCATTTCTGACCATTGAAACCAACTATGTAAGTTGGATCTCAAACTTAAGCTATACTTTTGAATTGGTGATATTTTCTGAGATAATTTTGCTAAGACATCATGAACATTCCAGACTTGAAATGATACCAAAAAAATCTGTGCTACTGAATCACAAATACTGATAGAATTCAACAACAAAGGAAGTGAAACTAATGAAATTCCAAGGATACTTGAACTACAGAATAATATATTCATTAATAACAACAGATTACTTCTAAGTCTCATGCCCTATTAGACCTGCTGGTGAAAACCATGGAAGGACACTGATTAGTATCAAGTAGGATCAGGAGACTGAAGTAGAACCAGTGTTGTACCTCAGGGGTCAACGCTGGATCCCACCCCATTCAACATCTTTGTTAATCATCTGCATGATGGGGTAGTGTGTAGCCCCAGCAAGTTTGCTGATGGTACAAAACTGGGAAGAACGGCTGATAAGCTACAGTGTGATGCTGCAGGGACCTCAACACACCAGAAAAATGGGTTGACAGGAACCTCATGCAGTTCAGGAAAAGGCGAAGTCCTGCACCTGGGGAGGAACAAGTTTATGCACCTATATATGCTGTCCACTTAGCTGGAGAACAGCTTGCGGAGAAGGACCTTATGGTGGACACCATGTTGAACACAAGCAACATGCCCTTAGGGGCAAAAAAGAAAACAGTATCTTGGGCTGCATAAGGAAGGGTGTTGCCAGCAGGTTGAGGAAGATCATCCTTTCTCTCTATTCATCCCTGGTCACACCACACCTGAGATATCGTGTCCAGTTCTGGACTCCTCAGTAGAAGAGACTCACGGATATATTGGAGTCTGGTGAAGTACAACAAAGCAACTAAGGGACTGAGGGCTTTAATAAAGCATTGAAGCATCTCTCATATGACAAAAGCCCGAGAACAACGGGCTGTTTAGACTAGAAAAGGAGGCATTTTACCACTGTGCATAAATCCCTGAAGGGAGGCAGTAAAGTGAACGGAGCAAAGCTTTTCAGTGGTGTCCAGTGATAGGACAAGAGGTAATGGGCACAAACTGAAACACAGGAGGTTGTCTTTGAGCATCAGGAAACATTACTGTGAGGGTGACTGAGCACTGACACACATTGCTCAGAGAGGAGAGAGCTTGTAGACTCTCCATCGTTGGAGATAGTCAAAAGCCATCTGGACACAGAGCTGGACAACCATAACTAGGTAGCCCTGCTTAAGGAGGGCCATTGGACCAGGTGACATCCAGAGCTCTCTTCCAGCCTCAACTGTTATGTAATTGTATGAACCACTTATATATTCCATCATATACAGATGCTGCATCCAAAACACGAAGTGGTACCTGAAGTGTACCCCTATTAAGCTAAGTAATAGTAAAAGGCTTGTTACCAAGTAACTGAGATCCTGTTGAGGATTTCTTTTATTACATGATTTACTAAGCTGATTTAATTACAACAAAGTGATTACAAAGAAATCGTACTCAAGGCAGGAAGTTGTCACTGTAACCATGAATACCTTACTCAGGTCAGGATTAGAACCAGCCTTGAATAGTTAGTTTCACTTCCAGAAAGAAGCCCTTCAAGGCAGGTTATGAGCATGTTTTAGGACAGCATAAAATTCTACAGCAATAATTAACAAAAACTATCTATTCTACAAACAAACAACATGGACATACAGAACGAAGAATGGTTTAAGGCAGGCCAAAACATTATTAACTTCACTCATCCGGGAATGGCCAACAATAGCTTGTACAGTACAAAATTCCTTCCATAATGACTTCCACCTGCCAGAGCAGTCCCATTTGCCCTGCTTCTCCCTGCAGCTGCTTTCCCATCTGCTGCTGGAAGCCCATTGCTTTCCCTTTAGATAAGACATGAGCCCAGGAGAAAGACGATTCAGTTGCTGTAAGCAAACAAAATCTTTCTCCAATTCCCAGTTGCCAAGAGCAAAACCTGGAATGTCTAGAATCATTGCTGGATTGCTACCACAGCACAGTCTAGGCCTTAATTAAGTCAGCTTAAAACCCAGCTCTCAGCCCAGCTGGCAAAGCAGGATTTTTATTTCTCATCTATCTAGACCAGCAAGCTGCCTGCTTGATGACCACATGAATGACACTTGCTCATTTTCAGGCATTTGCTAAGAGGGATCCTAGGCTTAGTGCACAGAAAGCCCCTCTTGTTGCAGGGACTGTATTTTCTGCAGGACATGTATAAGATTCATTAAAGGGGCTTTGATTTGTTGCTATTTTCTTATTTAATTTAACACAGCTTAACACACATAACAGAAACCAAACATCCATTGCCTCTGCTGATACTTTGAATTAGTCCACATATAGTCTCTCACATAGAACCAAATGTAACATTTTTGGTAAAGACTGATATGAGATAGAAGCATTCCCTCTACTCCCCTGGAGTTCTCCAAACTAAGTTTCCTGTCTTGCTGTGTAACATTTCATTTTGCAGGATGTAATGAGAATGCGGCCTGAAGGCATGAATTTGTCAATTGAAATGTACAACAAAATATTACTCTATTCTTATTGCCACATATTTGCCCACTGGTCAGTCAAAATGTGAGGGGCAAATAAACAGGCATGCAAATAAGGGGGAAAGAAGGAACCATTTCCATCCAGAGTAAGAAAAAGTTGAATTAGCAAGAACCAGCCTCTTTTCAACCACCTCATAACTGACTAGCACTAGGAACAAGATCAGCTCTAAAAACCCTCGAACTTACAGTATTCAATGTAATTAATTTAAGATGACTGCTTGTTGCTTATATTAAGTATGTATATATTCTATCTGGTTTTGTCTAAATGCTGATAGGGACTTTGGCCTACAAGAGCAGATGTAGTAATCTACAAATTCAGCCACTGTCCAGCTTTTGTGTTCCTCAGAGCTCCAGTACATTTCTCCTGAATGCCCACAGTTTAACAGCCTCTCCAGTCTGGAAGTTGCAACATAACGTTGCGAAGAAGAGACATCCTAGCATTAAATTTTAACCAGAATAACTCTCTAGTATACAGCAGGATGGTAAGCAGTGTGCCAAAAACCCAGGGGTCTTAAAAATATGTAACTATAGAACATCATTAGAAAATTCACATTGGCCTTGATTTTCTAATTTGTAAAATTGGTCAGATGCAGAGATCTGTCATTTGCTTTCATGATCATTAGAGAAAGCAAATAACATTCTCACATAGTTACACAGCAATTGATGACAAATCCTATGTTTGCTTATATAAACACATTTCTTGAGCTGAAAGCTGCTATTAGACTATACCAGAAAACAAGACTGGATAGTTCAGTAGATTTAAGTCTACTCCAAAGAGGTGAAAAGTATATCCAGACTAACCACGTATCTTTTGCAACCCTCAGTATTATTTAGTTCCAGAAACTTCTCATCTCTAACATTATCTAAACTTGATGGAAAGCTGCAAAGCCTGTGAAATACCTACAACAACCTTGAGGTTTTAAAAATAGCAAACAAAAGTACTGTTCTTTCCTGATAACTCCTGGCTTGAAAAACTATTGAGTACACAGTGTTCTTTATTTCTATCTATAACATAAAAGTGAAGTTCTGTTTCAGCAGCACTGAGATGCACTACATCGCTATAATACATCTAACCAGCACACCAACAGGCAATTACTGCTCATTTTAACTAAAATTGCTTCATGTTAAAGGTTCAAGCTTAAGTGCCTTAATGTAGAACCTGAGAAGGAGGAATTGAATTCCTGTCCGAAACCAGCCAGTTCTCCAGCAGGGCTGCACAATCCCATCAACTCTTCATCAAGAGCACTGTAGATTCAGTTTTTACCACAGCCCATCTGCCAGCCATAAGACTGTAATGCCTTGAATACATACTGGTCTGATAAAGAATTTTATATATCAGGAAGAATTTCTTTACTGAAAGGGTTGTCAAACATTGGAATAGGCTGCCCAGAGACGTGGTGGAGTCACCATCCCTGGAAATATTTAAAAGGCCTGTAGATGAAGTCCTTAAGGGCATGATCTAGAAGTGGACTTGACAGGGTTAGACTATGGTTGGACTCTATGATCTAAAGGGTCTCTTCCAACCCAGGTGATTCTATGATAATTAGGAAGTCAAATTAGAGGAGGACCATGATGAATTCCATTGGCTTTCAGCAGCATGACAGGTAATACAAACATTGCAAAGCAGATTTCCACTAACCAAGATTTTAAATACATACTATTTACTACTCAAAAGCTAGATTGAGATCTGGCAAAAATGCTAGAGTTCTTACCCTTGTTCTATTATGATTATTTTGTATTATATACACATGCTGGCAGGCCCATTAAACACAAGGTGGGAATTCTAAGATTGCATCTGTATCCTCTTAACGTACAATGTACAGAGGGTAAGACATACAGCACAGAGGGAAACTCAGAATCTCGGAAATATTTATTTACTGCTTCCATGAGATTTAAGAGTTTAAGCTGTTCCCCCCCCCCATAGATTTGTTAGCCAGGAATTTGAAACATTTCTGTAAGATCTCCGTACCCTTTAAATAATATACTTCTCTGAATAGAAATTACTTGCACTGAATTTCAGTTACTTCTGTTTCTTAAAAGGGTATTGTGCGCTACAAGCCTATGAATTTTTTTCTAAAAAACCCAGGAAATTAAATCAGGGCAAAATCTGGTAATTCTGGATTTACACATTCCATCACATGTTGCAATCATTTCAACCATATATCCCAGTACTCATATTTTTATGATCTGAATTTGTAGCTATATACCTAATGCACTGACCTGTTTTAAAGACTGAAGTTCATCCTATTTTAAAGTTGATTGCACCCAAAACAATAATTACAGATTAATATCATGTACCCTTCAACACATCCCTTCAAAACAGGTCAGTAGCTCCACTCATCAGAATAGAAATATATAAGATAAAAGAAGCTTCAAGCCAGAGAAACCAAAAGAAAAACAAAGTCTAAATGAAGAAAAAAGGAATGAAGTCACAATAATGAAGTCATTAAGGCTCGGATCCCCCCATTGAAGCCAATGAGAATTAGGTACATTTTATTAAAATGCAATCATAAGGGTTTCTATAGAAATTTCAGAGCAAGAGCTGATATCCTCAAAAAAATACACACCAATTATATTGGCTTTTAAAGGGGTTTTAAATACTTTACTATTCTTTAACAAATTGCCTTCTTCTTAGACTTGGACACATGATCACCTTGACACATGCTATTAGCTATTTCTACTGCATTATATGATTAGAAGATACAATACCTCTGTCTGAAGTATGGCAGCTCTCTGTTCTTTGGCAGTAAGTGACTCTTTAAGCACTTCAATGTGTTGCTTGCAATCTGAATTCTGATTGCTAAGGGTTTCAAGCTTAGTTTGTAAGGCAAGAAGTTCTGATTCTTTCTTTGAGAGTTCTTGCTTCAGTTGGTCAATCTGTAACAGGGGGAGGGGGAAAGGTTAGATCATTAATTTAATTTCCAACCCATAGCTGCACTCAAAATCTGAAAGGTGTGAACAACCATGACGTGGCAACTCAGACACCTGTAAATTCTGTAAGATAATTAAGATTCAGACTTTTTACACACATAACTTGACTTTCTTATAATTTAACGCACCGTCTTAAGAATGACTGCTCTGCTGTTGCAGAATTTAAAAGGAAACTCTTAAAGATTATACATGATGATTTTGCCTACAAATTCACCGTGGACTTCAGTTCAAAAGAATTTATCCTGTTTGAGGCAAGTTTGGCAGAGCAGAAAAAAATGCACTGAATGTATTCAATTCAATAACCTAGTCCTTCCAAGAGCATGGTTCTTGTGACTTATCACTGGCCAGAGTAAATCAAGATTTTTTTAGGAGCCAGATAAGGAAAAGCAGGCATCTTAGTAAGGAGAGGAAAACAGAGAAGTGGGATTTTAACCTTGATCTTCTTGCAAATGTGTTGCTGCCCACCATTCCCACCTCCTGTTTTCCTCCCTGGCAGTTCATATGAAATTCTCCAGTTCTAAGATAAGCCAAAGAGATTAACTTAAGTCTGGGGAAAGTGTTATAAAATATTCAGAGTGAAAGGTCTGTGAGATTGTAAAAGCACATCCTAGAGAAAATAGCAGAAACTCAGTCACTAAGAAGGAGCTTCTGAATTTAGTGAACTTAAGGTTCATCAGTAAATGTCATAGAAATGTGATTATTCCTTCCTTTCCACAATGATAAAAGGGAGGAGCCATAGAAGGCAAAAGTGTGGTGGATTTAAAAGATACAATTCTGAACACTGGACAATATACAGAATGACAGTAAATTATGGTGGATTTGGTGACCTAGAACTATTTGTCCTAAAGTACTGTGAAGTAACACTGGTCATCAGACGAGTTCATATACATCCTCTCACGGGGATTCTTCAAAACAAAATGTCTCAATGAAGCTGCAGAACTTGGAGAAGCCATGCTTTGTTTATATTTGGAAGGTTCTCTTGATGACTGTAAGACCTAGATATTTTTTCTTTGAAAGTTGTTTCGATTCTAAAATTTAAGTTTCAATTCTGCAACAACCATAGAAGTACTAGAAGAGCTCTTCTCAATCTCTCCCAGGAGTTGCATCCCAACAGACATTTGGGATGGAAGAAATCTAGAAGGGCTAGATGGACAGAGAGTCAAAAATCCCCAGGAAAAAAAGAATACATATCCACAGGATGATCCTACTCAACCACATCCTAAAATCCACAAACTGAAGTATTTCACAGATTCAATATTTGTATGGTGCAGTCACTGGAAACATTTACTGCTGATCAAAATATTTCAATTTTGTTTTGCATTGTAAGTGTATCCTTAAAAATTAAATGTGAAAAATGTTTCTTTCATGCATGTCTCAGTATATTTATTCCTTATTTTCCTTCATAAATAACAGTGTGATTGTCTAGCTGGTCGAGATACTTGGCTAACTACCCCTGAGCTACTGTATAAAATCAAGAATCTATACTGGCACTAAAAGCAATCACCTTCTGAAAATATCAAAATAAGAAAAGGACCATACAAAAACCAGATGTCAGGAAAATGTAGACTGCAGTTAGGAAACTGCTAGGGAAAACTTTCTCTTGAGAGAAAACCACCTTCCTCCATCCACTGCCAGAACATGTAAGCAAGTATGGCAACTGAGACAAAAGTGTATACAAAATGAACAATGGGAAAGTCTGTCCACAAGATATAAAGACAAAACATAGACCTGCAGCTAATCTGAATTGCAGTGCATGCTGTATACGAGACCCATGTGAACACCACAGATGCTTAATCTCTCCTAGAAACTCTTGCTGCTTTTTTCCATTACACAACACACACTCTGAGAAATAATCAACAACAACATAAAAGCTTTATTCTCATTGGAGGTATGTTCTTTGTGTCTTAGAAACAGCGACTGTTTTGTATAAAGCTCTAGCTACAAATCTACAAATTGACAAGATTTTAAAAATGTGTACTTCAGCTAAGTTTCACTAGCTTATAAACTACTTTTTTCAACAGAATTAATAAATCCCTAGATAATTTTTTGTTAATAAATAGGTTGATTACACACACTCACTGGCTATTCCAGTTCTTCTGCAGAACAAAAACCCCGAAGCGGATAAAAATATACCCCCAATGTCCCAAGACACCAGCATTTCCTGTGGTGTAGTTCAGAAGATACTACAGTTTCCAAACTGGGAGACACTAACAGCTCTACTGAGACAGAAAAACTTCAGTATACAGTACTTCAGGGTGGTGAATTTTTGTACTCCTACACTCACTGTAGAATTCAAAGTAAAAGCAAAAAAGGAGTCAGAATTATTAATTCAAGAAGCCCACATTAAAACACCATACACAAGTGGAGAAGGAACTCAGTATAGATTCGGGATTGTACTAGCCTCTGCAGAAGTAGTGAGTTAGACTGTTCCTAAGACAAAGCATAAACACGTGTTTTATTAATGCAAAATGCTTCACTCCTCCATAGCTACTCACTGTAGGTAGAGATTTACCAAGAGATGACATGTTGAGAGCTGCTCATGTTGAAAAGGGTCAAGTTAAAACTGTTTCCGTTACTGAAACAACATTATGTTATTATATTAATAGACCTTACCTTATTTTTCATGAACTTTGAGTGACTCTTGTAAACTTCTATTTGTTTGATTTCTTCTTCTCGGTCCTCTGTATTCAGAACTCCATTTGTCTTTAACATCTGTATTTCATCTTCAAGATCTCTTATATTGCGCTCAAGTGAAGCTATCTTTGTATCCTAAGTTACAAAAAGAGTATTGAAAGTTATACAAATGTCTATTAAAATGTAACAGAAGTATATCTGTGTAAGACGAGAGCAAAAATAGATGGTAAAAATTCAGATTGCACAAAGAAATGCAGAGTTTAGACCTCTCTCACCACCAGAAAAAACACAGCCATGCAGTGCTACGCCTGTAGTAAATACATTCTGATCAAAATACTGCCTTCATTGCTACACAGGGACAAAGGGAGAATGGAAGATACCTTATTTCCCACATGCACATGATAACACACCTTGTTTGCTGTGGTAACAACCTAGGCCTGGCTATTCTTACAAGCTACAAAGTTTAGCTTAAACAGGCCAGTCCATCATCACAAGCCACTTTATTATGTGACTCAGCCTGTTTGGCTATTTCCAGAGAGTTCTGCCTGTTGTCAAGAGGAAGAATGGTTGCCTCCTAATATACTTTTAATCCATTAATTCATCCACATCACTAGGAGAGGATTTAGCACTTTTTATACGTATATTATATAAAATATATACATATTACATATATTATATAATAAAAAAAAACACAATCACTCAAAAATTTCTGTATCACAGCCAATGGCTGCATCCATGCTAAAGGAGATGTGAGAGGATTCCACTGAACAATAAAGAGCTTTCGCATATATCACCATTAATTAAAGTATTTAGAATGAAGAGACAGTCTGCCTAGAAAAGTAATCTGTCACATAATAGTTCATTTAATAAGTCACAGCACAGAATGACCTAATTAGAAGGCCTGCACAAAAATAATCCAACTGCACTATCTCCATAAAGTCAGAGCAACTGAGTTTAAATTCAGGTTAATCTGAACTACATAGGAAACCAGTATTTACCATAGTCTTCAATGACCAGGTCTCTCAGGCCTCTGTGCTTAATGAAGGGGTTCGAGCAAAAGAACTGTCAACAGTGATGACCCAGTCAGGGCTTACTCGTGAGAGCTCAATCCATACAAATCTATGGGACAGCACTGGCTGCATCCTGAGAGGCAGCTCTGCTGAAAAAGACTTGGAGGATCTTGGTGGACAGCAAGCTTAACAGGAACCAGCACTGAGACCTGGCAGCACTGGAGGCAAAGAGCATCCTGGGCTTCATTAACATAAATGCAAGCAGTTACGTAGATCAAGAGAAGAGATAATCACCTTCTACTCAGCATTCATTACACTTCATCTGCAGTCTACACTGCACCCAGTTTTAAGGCCTGCAGTGCAAGGCAGACTTGATGAACCTGGATGAGTTCAGCAATGGGCCACCAAGAGGGCTGGAATACTTGCCCTCCAGAATGAGTTAGAGGAAAGTGGGCTTGTTCAGCCTAATGAATAAAAAGCTTCAAGGAGGACCTAAAAATTAGTGTTGCACTACCTACAAGCATTGTATTTTGAGTACAAGCCCTGCAAAGGGCTGCCCAGAGAGGTGGTGTCATCCATTTCTGGAGGTTTTTCAAGTTACAACAGTATGAAGACCTAAATGTGTCTCTTTATTTGCGCTTTGCAATGATGAGACACAATATACTGCAAGCAAATATTCATGAGTTCCAATGGGATAGAAAGAATATGTTTCCTCTGTCATTGTCCCACAGTAATTGTAGTACAGCCTGCATGTCTGATGCCACAGAAATGTGTTCAGTATTTCACTAGCAAACTGTATTAAGATTTTTAGCACCTTTAATAATGAGAAATGGCTTTCAATTTAATTAACTGTAGAAGCAAATGTACGTGTTTCCCTAAAGTAGGACAGATTTCAGTGCTTCTTTCTTGGTTTTTTTTTTCCTTCTGCAAAGAGCCTGCTGCTTTGTTCATAAGCAAAGCAATGAGAAAAATCAGATTTACAAATCTTTATAAGATCTAATTCCTTTTGTTCACGTGTAAACAAATTTTCAATCAAAACCTGTTTCACTGAAAACACCAGAAAATCATGATTGTCTGACTGCAGGAAGCAGTGAAACAGTAACAATTTTGTTCAAAACAGTCAGTTGAAAATTAGCATTAGAGAAAAACACATTTCTTCTGTGAAAGACCATGCCCTCCTTAAACAGTTTGGTTCAATCGGACAATCAAAACCACAGTAACTGAACAAGGCTATGCTGCTATTGGTATGTATATACCAGTTCAAACACACACAGAGAATGGCTTTAAAATTAACAGCAGAATAAGCACTTACAGTCATACAAAGTGACCAGGAAAATTCTGCATGAATCAGAATCCTGATAAACACAGTCAGCTCCCTTCCAGTCTAGAATGCAAATTTTCACTTAAATAAACAAATCAGTCATAAGGTATGGGGTGAGGGGGAAAGAAGGCAAAAAAAGATTTGTCAAATTTTGCTTTCCATTAACATTATGAAAGTAGGAAAAATACAGCTAGCCTGCTGTTCAGTGCAGATTCATTCACCTGCTATCACACTGTGATATACTATTTTTCACTGGCAGACAGGTTTCTGGGTTGTACAACTATGCAGGTACAATGTGGTTCCTGCCTGAAGGGTTTTCCAATGTGTTTTAATGCAGACAAGAGCTCAGATATGTAAAAGGACGTAAAAGTTTTCAAATTAAAAAAATCTCAAGAAAAAGGAATTTAAAATACAGGTTGAGGAGAGCTATATTCCATGACAGCAAATATATTTTCATGCCATACAGGCAAAGTACTTTGAAGGGTAATACCGAAGTTTAATGCATCTTACACGTTTCCAAATGAGCTGCATCCCCTTCAAAAAAAGAACTCCAGCCAAAGCAAAAAGTAGTGCCAGAATGCAAAGAAAATAATAGGGGGGGGGAGGAATGTGAATATTTTTGTTTCTTATCTGGAAAACAGATAAGAAACTGTTTCTTTTCTGGAAAACATTTGATACCAAAAAACCTGATCATAATCTTCATCAGAAGTCCATATTTTCCTTTCCTGAAGGGTATGTTCAAAGAGAAAAGAGTATTCCATCAAAAATCAGTTAAACACCACAAAGGAGCTGACTCAGGTTGCAACTTCAAAAACAAATACAAACAGAATACCATCAAATACACACACCACCACACCACCCCCATCAGGAAGATTTCCAACCACCTTTTAGTTTTCATAACTATATCAAATATAATTATGGAGTTCTGGGGTTTTTTTACAACTCTTCAAGGTTTTACATTGAATGCAACTTGAATTACTTAGTACATTAGTCTAACATTATTAACATGACAGTTTTCCAATTGTCTTCATTTTTGTCCATGGAATCAGCATTACATGTATCATAGAATATCAGGCCGTTTGGCTGATCATACAAACCAAGTATTCATCTATTAAAAGAGCAGCCTGTCACATGACAGAATATAAACATTTTTAATATGTTAACTGATCTGTTCACAAAACATTCTTCCATAAACTTTACTACAGAAGAAAGCAAAATAAATGATTGAGATGGAATGAAATAAAAAGGAGAAGAAATTCTCATTAGATGTTATAATTTGGAGAATTTGCATGAAAAGAGAAATAGAGAGAAAAAGAATTTTAAAAGCAATCAAGGCTTAGGCACAGCAATACATTATTGTAGCTCTCACAGATACCACAATCAAATCATGATCCAGACTTCATTTTACAAAGTTTCTGGTCTTATTATAGAAGATAAAAGCAAACCATAAGTTTCACTGCAGTTTAGAATGATTTTGCACTGAAATATATTAATACTTCCAGGAGCTGTTATGACATCTCATCCAAGAGTAATTCTCATCAAATCTCTTGAGCTAAGTCATTAAGAGTCCCAGTTTCTGTATTGCATATGTAACATATTTGTAATTGCAACATCACAGAAATAATTTATAGCACAGCCTGTTACACATTTTGCAAGGCTTATATATTGTAGGATAACATTTCAGCTTTAGAAGAAGTATCTAAACTTTTGGAAGGACTTTCTGTGCTTCTAGTTTACCAAAAGTGTGAAGTCTCTGAGCAAAAGTTTATTTTTAATCAATCTTTCCATAGTGTGTAAAAACTAGTTTACAGCTGTGTAAAAATAGGTTTCCTATCTGTAGAAAAAATGTCACTGTCATTTTTGCATTTAACTTTTTATTGGAACAGAAAGCCGAAATTTCACGAATTTTCAAGTCTAAAATCTCTTTTAGAGTAATTTATCAAAACATCAGTGATAAGACAGAAGAGAAGCCAGACATCACCTTTCTTCACAGACTGTTCAAAGAGTCAAAAGGTACCATTCCCTTACATATGAACACAGGACAGGCAGTTCTGCAAACACAGCCAAGGCTGCTGGCTCATAAAGGAAACCTGAAAGTTTCCTTGTCTGGGCAACTGCTAGAAAGTGAAGAAACTGGCAGGTCAATGCAGCTTCAGTACCCCTGGAGCTCCCAATGGGCACAGCCACAGTGGAGTCGGGTTGACTTACAGGATGAGTAGAAAGGTAGATAGCTTTGCTTTCACTCAGTTTTGACAGAATAGGCACATTCCCATAAAATCTTCTGATTCAGCTGAATCAGCATTTTCCCACAGAAAACTTCCATTGGAAAGCTTTCAGCCAGCTCATGTTGTGGCACAGGGTCTGGCAATCTTTCAGAAACTAAAATTGGAACAGATGCGGTATTTCCTTCAGACCTCTTACGATTTATCCACATTAGCAGCATTCTAAAAAACTACACGGGTCTGTGTTGAATCAGAGATTCCTTTGTAGTAACACTAAGGAAGCAGCTTAGTATTAACTAGTACTAAAGAGCATCTTCTGACTTCTACAGCAATGCAACATATGTGCAGATTTTTTGAGTCAGGCCCTCCAAATCTGTTAGAAGACATAAGATTATATAGCAGGATTTGAACGGAGGCATAGATTAGGGACAGTACTCTGCTGTCCCTAATCTATCCCCTCCTTCTGGCAATAACTGATACTTCTTCCTCAACTCCTTTATTAGAAAAGTGCTACAGATATTCTGTCAGAGATGCTTGGGTTAGCTCTACGCTGGACCTAGCAGAAATCGATCTCTTTTGGAACATGAAACAATCAGTACCTGCCCTGATGCTGAAGAAAATAATATTGCCCAATGGAGACTAACTCTATAAATGAGCTTCCGCAATAATGTTTCATGAATCATATATATCCTGTCCTTACAACAACAGTGCTCCAACACATTTCCTGAACACTTGACTGGTGGGGGGGTGTAAGGACAAAACATCTGCAAATAAGACAGCATTCCAGGCTGTCTTACTCTGGAATGAAAAGCAATGAAATGCTGCTCTTCATTTCAAATACCTGATAAAGTTAAACTATGTCTGTGAAAATCTTGCATTCAACAAGTAAACTATTTGAAATTTCACATTTAATAAAACTTGTTTCTGCACATATGCTATCAACAGACCACACATGACTACTCATACTTTGTTTAGCTTTATCAATTTAATACAGAGAATATCCAGGTTTATTTTTGAAGACAAGGGAAAGTGAAAGGTCATGCAATCTTAACAGTAAGAGTATGTTGCACTGCAAGCACACATAGCTATTTTGAACCAAAACCATACCTGAAATATGAAAGCTGGATCAATACATAAAGATGGTTCTTTCTGCAAGTAAGGTAAACCACAAATATTTTCATTTACTTTACAGCTTACTATTTTTAAAGACTTCTAAATCCTTTTTGCTGGACTATATGTATTTCAGGATGGTCAATACCCTAATACTTGATATGAACTTTATTCCGTATCTTAGGCAACTAACTCATTTCTGATTTTCATTCTCAAGTAATATTATTGGTTTAAGCCCAGAACTGTCTAAACAAGATCACAGACAGACTCATAGAATATTTTGTTTAGGAAGAACCCTTAAAGATCATCTAGTACCAACCCACCACCTATAGGCAGGGACATCTTTCACTAGACAAGGTTGCACAAAGCCCCATCCAACCTGGCCTGGGACACTTCCAGGGATGGTGCATCCATAGCTTCTCTGGGCACCCTGTGCCAGGGTCTCACCAAGCTCATCATAAAAAAACCCAATCTATCTCCCTTGTGTCCAATCCAAATCCACCCTCTTTCAGTTAAAAAGCATTACCCCTTATCCTGTCACTAAAGGTCCTGGTAAGTCTCTCTTATAAACCCCTTTTCATATACAGAAAGGTCACAATAAGGTCTCCCCAGAGGCTTCTCTTCTCCAGGCCAAGTAACCCCAACTGTCTCAGCTCCAGCCCTCTGAGCATTTTCATGGCCTCCTCTGGGCCTGCTCCAACAGCTCGATGTCCTTCTATTGGAGAGCTCAGAATAAAATGCTACTCCAGGTAGTCCCTCATAAGAGATGAGCAAGTTTTGACTGGATTCAAGTGTTCATAAGTACTTTCTATTGCAAGAATTGAAATCACGAGAAGTGTGTTTCCTTTTACTCTTTTTTTATTATAGTAACTAGTGTTATTGAACTTTGGGTACCACTGATATTCACAGCTATCAGTGATCTGGCATTTGTCAAGACAAAATAGATGAAATTTGCACATGGGTGCAATGACAATTAAAGGAAATTATTTCAACATACCAGCTTTATTTTATGCTTAAACAGACAAAGTTTTAGGCATGAGGTAAAAAGTGTTGCTTGCATTGTAGTCACAAAGTCAGAAGCAACCACTGCAAGGAAACTAGACTGCCTCCCTTTATAACATAATTCATAAAACTACATGAATGCTGTTGAATATGCATATCATATCTTAGTGTGCAGTTGCTACTGCTAGCTTCTGCACACTGTATTTTTGCTGCTAGAGAGGGCTGTTTTTTAAAATTAAGTTTTCTCAGGTAGGTATCTACAGACTGTAATCTCTTCGCTCTGTCATTTTCTATTTGTTCAACTACTCAAAATTAAGCTCTTAAAGGTATGAATTGGTAACACTTTTGAACATTCTGGTGGCTCTTCTCTGAACACCATCAGTTCCATAATGTAACCCACTGTTTTGGGCAGATGTGTGCTTCAGAATTTTTGCTTTTTTTTTAATAAGTATACAGAAGATAGACACTGGCCAAGGAGATAACAGTTAGACAGATACTACATCTGCTATAAGAAAAGGCAACTGTTTGCAAAGTTTTCAGAGAGAAGTGAAGAGCATGACAGGAAGGGTAGGGCAAAAGAAAAGCTGTTTAGGACAAAAAAGTTACACGAGATGATAGGTAGGAGAAATGAGTATCCTTCATTGGATTAAAGGGAGGACTAACTAGGAAAAGGAACAGAAAGCATTCAGCAGTGGTAAGGGACAGAAGAAAACCACAGGAAAGAATAGAGGGATCTATGAAGGAGAGAAAGCTGTCTCCTGGCAGAGCCTGGGGGAGCCATGGAGGGGACTGAGAGAAAAGCTAATGCAGCAAGGGGGTGGAGGGTTTGGGTGCGGTAAAGAGAAATGTATACTGCTTGGAGCCTCTGCATGGGGGAGCGTATGGCCTCAGATTGCCATATTAGAGGGTAATCTTCTCCCTCCTTCTGCCCTCAACACTGTAGGGAAATTACTGTTTCAGTGCTTGATCATTCAAAACAAATGTTCCACATTTTTTTCAAAACAAATGCTGTCTGGATTAAGACAACTTAAATTTACTTGAAAACATTCCAAAGCTGGAACTTGTAATGAAAACTGCTGTTTAATCATATGGATTCCAACATCTTACATTTGTCCCTTTTTCTTTTCAATATTAGGCCTATTTTAGACAGGGCAACCCGAAAGGAGCCTGTGTTCATAGGAAAAGAAAGAACTGGGTGCCTCAGTGCCAAAAGGCAGCTCTGCATAAGAACACTCCAGCAACATGATTACAGCCTCACCTGTGACAAATGAAAGCCCTCATCACAAGTATCGGATTTTTATGAAGTGGAAGATCACATCAATCCCAATTCTTCCAAGAGACAAAACAGAAAAGACTTCACTGTCCCCAGGGACAGACACTGTCAGAGTGACTGCAACTACAGTCATCACGTATGTCACTTATGTGTCATGTCCCCCATGTCTGTCTGTGTCGTCTTCCCCATCATCCCTTCCCCCTGGTTTTTTTTTCCAGTTTTGGTACAGGAAGAAGAATTGCAAATTGTTTTGCAACATAAACTTTACATTGTTAAGAACCTACATGGAAGACATTAATTATTCTAGCACACTATCTCTGTATCCCAAAAACTTTTAAATTTATAATTCTGAATATTAATAGAAAGAAACAAGTTTCTCAGCCAGTATCCTGCTTTCCCATAGACTTGGGGGTAAACACAGGTTTTAGATTTCATACATAGACTTCTGACCTAGAACAAACAGGGAAGGTCCAAGATAAATAAACATCAGAAGATGGAATACTCAACCTAATGTACTTTCTTTGTTATTCCTGCAATTCAAACTAATTATTATCTATTAAAAGGCAAATACTGTATTTATGAAGCTGTGTGTCTGCAACTGTGTATTTACCACAATTTTCCAACACGCTGAACTCATTTGCTCACAACAGAAGTCACAGGCAAAACAAGGCCTTTAATTTGCAGTTCCTTCTAAGACTGAAATGAAAGACATCATTAATGTATTTCAGGCAGCATTGCCAATTCACAAATTACCTCAAGTCTCATGGTATTTGTCTTAAAGATGTTCCAGGCTCAGAATTATGTGAAAAGATCAATTTTCACTTTTCAAATTGTTATTTTTAACTTTTCTTGGGGCTGGAGGGGGGGGGCATGCAGGGAGGCCACAAAATTTAGTAATATTTCATGTCAAAAAGAGGAAACTACATTCAGGATGAAATGAAGACAGGAGTTCAGGAGTTCAATCACATTTTGTCATATCACTCTGCTGATGCAATGAATATTTTCCTTAGATTAGATATAAAATGATGTCCAAATAACCACAGAAAGAAGTATGGTTTTAAAGATCAAGAAGGAAAACATTTAACATCACCCTCAGACAGTTTGTTTGCTGCTGTTTGACAGTTTATTGCATCTACCTTGGCTCACCTGAAACCCCACACATGTCTTTTTAAAATGCTGCACTTTATTTTTTTAGTCAGGTCTTATTAAGACAACAGCTGAGGAGAAATGAACACTAAATATTCCTACCTTCACAGCAAAATAAATTCAAATGTAAAAGTATTTAATGATTTAATAGTAAAAGTTATATTTTGAGGTGTTGTGGATTAACCCTAGTGGGCAGGAAAGCAGCTGCTTATTCACCCCCTCAGTTGGACAGGGGAGAGAAACAGAAGGGCAAGAGTGAGATAAGTCATGGGCTGAGATAAAGCCAGTTCAATAGGTAAAGCAAAGCTGCACATGCAAGCGAAGCAAGTTATGGAACTCATTCACTGCTTCCCATCGGCAGGCAGACGCATAGCTATTTCCAGGGAAGCAGGGCTCCATCATGCCTAATAGTCAGGAAGACAAATGCTCTAACTCTGAATGTACTCTCCTCAGTTTTACTGCTGAGCATGACATTCTACAGTGCAGAATATTCCTTTGGTCAATTCAGGTCAGCTGTCCTGGCAGCATTCCCTCCCAGCCCCTTGTCCACCCCCAAACTACTTGCAGGGGGAGGGAGCAGAGCATGAAACTGAGAAAGCTTTAACTCTTAAGCTCTGTTCAGCAACAGCTAAAATATCAGTGTGCTATCATCACTGTTTTGGTCCCAAATTAAAAATATCGAGGCTACTATGAGGAAAATGAATTCCATATACCCAGTACATGAGTTCATGCTACAAAAATAATGTATGCAAAACCATGCAAAGACCATACCTTCATTTCAATGACTGTCTGAAGAGCCTTCGTCTTTGCTGGTTCAGGCTGAAGTTGGGTTCTTCTATGCAATTCCTGTGGAGGGACACGATAGAAATAAGCTTGACGACTCATTTTTCCATCATTTTAATCATTCACATGGAGTTGTTAAAAGAAAAAAAAAGCCTGACTAGAAGCATGTAACTCCAAATGCTACAGGTGCTGCTGTTTCTACAATCCCTTGAGCATCACCGCAGCCCCTATCTTATATTACAGTCAACTCTAACAGCACATGTGCTATTCCTGAAACCCCTATCAATAATTAATTGCAACGGTGACAAAGCCACTAAGTAATTTCTCAGCCCAAATGCAATGCTGCTGTTTCTGCCTAAACATCAAAACTTATTAAATTGTGTTACTAATTCAAACCCTGTTAAGTCATTTAAAAATCATTTAGTGCAGTTTCTTCTTAGCTTTACCTCTAAGATCTGAAATAAGCAATTTAAAGACATTATATTTGAAGTTGACATTTTAAGGATAATAATTATATAGTGGGTTGACGCAGCACACTCTACAGTAGCAATTACATTTCAGTTTTCACATTTTCATACTATTTTTTATGCATCTTAATCCACAGGTTGAAGAAAAAGAGATTGCGTTAGTTAAGACATTGAGGTAACAAAATTAAAATCTACTGGTCTTCATAAAAAATACCAAACATGAGTATGAAGACAGCAGCACTCAGTCTCTTATAAAACACAGGAGTTGTACCTTGGTTTAAGACATATCAATAAAAAATATACATATCTACACAGAACAATGTAAAGCTATAATGAAACACCATCATTTAAGAATTTGATGATGCTTATACCCCTTCCACAAACCATCTGAGTAGTTTATTAGAAAATAAAACTGAAACATGACAGATACAGTCGTTCTTTCAAGTACTTTGGAGTCCCTTCCCCTCTGAATGACAGGGCTGTCATGGTTAATGTCTTTCTGTCTCTATCTTTCTATTCCAGTGCTCCACACACACACCTGAACTAACTTCATAACCATGAAAAAATGTGTTTATTCCTGGTAGGCTGGAAGGTGGGTTCATCCACCACAAAGACATAAACTGACTTCAGAACCTGAAATATCTTTGAAATTATGCCTCTCCTATCTCATCCTCCTAAATTCAGGGAGGGGGGATTATCAAAACAACATAACACTCTGAGTAGTAATTATCTCTATTCCCATCTCTCTATCTCCCTTTCCATGAGTGAAACAGTGTACAAGTTGATTGTCAACTGATAAACTAGCAATCAAAAATACAGTAAACTATCGGCTGTGGACATTTATTGTCCTGCCCCCTCTCAGCCTGTCCCAGCACATTCCTGGGTCTTGCCTGCCTTATAATCCACAATCTTAAAAGTCAGTTTCTTCTTGTGTTTCTAAAATAAAAGCATATCACTGATCAATGACTTTGAGCAACAACCACTCTTTAAAGACTAAGTAGTATGAGAGATTTGGAGAATGTTGTTGTTAAGTTAAAAGCTCCTGGCAATAAAAATCTTTCTAAGACACATTAAAAAATGTGTGGTCTAAAACCAACTGAAAATTCCAAGTTAGCTGTTTATGCTCCTGAACCTAAATTACTTCTATTAAAACGTAGTATATGACAGGGCATGATACTAATACACTGGCCCTGAAATTGGCAGGTTTGGCATGCATTTTTGGTTAAAATAAAATAAGCAGTTCACAGTTAATAGAAAACTGTATGTATACAGAAATACATCAATACTTATGATCTGTGGGACTACAGTTAAGTAAGCAAGTTATGGTGACATGGCTAGTAAATTAATACCATTTAGATCACATCACTTTGATAAAATTTTTCAGACTCTTTTCGTTCATGACCTTAGGCCACAAATGTCTGGAGCCATGGGCAGTTTTTCATTCCTTATTTGTATCAAAGCTAACAGTTATACCTCAAATTAGTAACTAAAGCACTTAGCAACTCTGGCATTATAAAGAATAAAGAGTTGACTATGTTCTGTCTTGCCTATTCTCTTTCACCCACTCTGCTGTTTCCATAGAAGGGATGCACAAAACCATAACTTAGATAAGATGTTAAATTAGATTATGACCTGAAATGGCCTATTGATAACTTGATAAACCACAGCAATGCCCACAAGAGTCCAACTAGGTATTAGTGTTTGACTGCATAACCTAAAGTAGGTCTGCATGCTTTTCTACTACATAAAACATATTAGATATACATATGTACATTTAAACTACACAAACATATGACAACAGTGAACTTACTTTTCATAAATGCCCATTGTAAAATTAATCTGAATGATCCTTTTGCCTTTTTATATATATATATACACACAACTAACTCTCCACATTATAAAAGAAAAATCTTTACAAATTGCCTATGAAGAGAATCCCTCAATCACCACCAGCTGTTTGTCTCAGATGAAACAAGCACCTTCACTATAGAAATGTTTTAAAAACTAAGAGTACGTTGAAGATTTGTCATACAGTTCTCATACAAAAGTCATGGAAAAATAGTTGGCCAGTCATACCACTATCTGATCAGCAAAAATTACAGCTAATTCTAAGACCAGACTTTGCTCCCCAAGGCCACATAAACTGAGTTGGAATATAAACAGGATTCCACACATTACCCAGGGAGACAAACCAGAGTTTCCACACCCTTAGCCAAAGATTAATAGACTGCCAAAGATGAGTATTCCTAGATGTCTATCATAGCATGAAGCCTTGCCTCATAATACTTTTCCTGTTTGCTTTATGAATCAATCTGATGCTGGCTGACTTAAAAGCTTTTCTTCTCTATCCCTGACGGTAAAATGAAGCAGACTTTAGGATTCTGGAGAAGATCAGAATATGACTCCCACTTTATTATTTTGTGGGGGTTTTCTTCCAATCAGATTCAAATGTTTGGAGACTCCCACAAGGCTCAGTTCTTGAATTTATGTTGTTCTACGTATGCATTTTTTTCTGTTGGGGTACCTGATTCTTGGGTACTGATTCAAGGTTACTACCACTTCATGTGTATCATGCCTTATACTGATCGTTTTACTACCTGAGGTCATCTGGAGGATTTCAAATTTGCCTGAACAGCAAGAGATATTCTGAACATTCCAGGAAGTCCTTATAGCCTAAGGAAACCAGATTTTTAGCCATTACATCATTTTTGGAACGTCGCTGCTTTGTCTTTTTAATTTCTTTTAGTAAAAAGCCTGAGGAGCCTAATAAAAAATAAAAAAACACCACCAAAAAAACCCAAAACCACTTTGCACATACAAATTAGTTATAATACAGCATAAGCGGATGCCCACACCTAGAATTTCATGATGATGCTTAGTCGTCAAGGTGATCTACAAACCCGCACAAAATTGACAGATAATCAGAGTTGATTTTTTTTTTTTCCACATTGAGTTTAATCTTTACTTTTAGAACAAAATTACTCTTAAACCAGAGCTGGCCATTGCCTTCTCTTTCCACATGTTTCCGGAATATTAGATTATCATCTTGTGTTGGCCTCAAAAATATCTTCAGCACACAATCATACCAGTAATTTAAATGTCAAAAAAAAAAATCTTAAAAGGATACAGTTTATAATTCCTAATATAATGGTGGAAGATGAACCCTGTTGTTCTGTTCAGAAATTGACATAAAGACCTTGCCAGATTTTATTGTTACTGACTGGTATTCGAAATCCACACTACAGAACATAATCTGAAGCCAGTACTGATCAAAAACCCAACACCACTGCCTTTTTATCCCGTCTTTATTACAAGATGCTTCATCACTTGCCTGCTGGAAGCCAAGGTGCTACAAAATGATCCTCCTCTTATTCTGTTTCTGATGTATTTTATTAAGGTTCCTAACGATGACCAAGAACGTGTGTTGCTCTGATTAGATGAGATTGAGCTGAAACTTGAATAAAAGGCTACAGCCACGCTTTTAATGCAATTCGAGGTTTTACCTTCTGTTTACATAAAACTGCCTAAAATAACATGACAAAGTGCTAGAAACAGGAGGACATTTACAGAAAAATGGGCAGTTTAGAGATGGTGTCATGAAATTGTCAGTGAGTGCCTGCATTTCTACTGGTAAGTTTCTACTGATTAAAGAACAGAAGAAACACGGAATTGTAAACCAGTCGATTTTCAAAAATTAAGACAAAATTCAAGATTTTAAAAAAATAAATACAGAATAGGAACAAAGACATCAGAATCAAATAACCACTGGAGGAAGAAAGACAGATTATTAAAGACGGCAGCTGTCTAAAAACAACATAAAAAGAAAGGCATGAGAAACCATTATGCCAGTAAATCTCGCTTCTTGTGTTCCTAGGCAAAATATACACATCTGTAAATCACAGCAGGCAATAGTATAGGAGCTGCTAGTTCTCTCAAACACCTCAAAGCAGACTGCTTCCATTCTCCTGGAAAAGAAAGCCTTGGTATTCCTTCCACACGATCAGCCTGTCTGAACTTCAAAATTTAAATCAGCAGTATAGTATTATTTTGATCAATTAATTTAAGTAAAAGCACAGCCACTTACCTGAAGTGTCTAAATGTAGCATTTCTTCAGGCAAAAATACCATTAGATAGACTGATCAAATCCTATTTAACCAGAATACTACAAAAATGTAAGACATAGCAATTAATTTATTCTTAACATGTAAGCTTATCTTCTCTCTCTTGTTTTCTAACCCAGGCCAAACCAGTCTCATAGTAATTTATAGGAAAGAATATTTAAGAAATCCTGATCAACTCTTTATCTTTCTGGAAACCATAAACTGACAACATTGAAGATTTCCATGTCTGGTTCCAGTGCATAGGAAAAAAAAACCCAACAAAACAACCCTGACCCTCTTAATAGGAAGGATTCCAAAAATCACATTGCCATTGGTCATCTTCTCAAAACCCACCACCAAAGGTATTTGAACTTTGTGAGAACCCATTAAAGAAATTCTGTCAAATCCCAACAATTTTTTAGTTTGGAGAAATGAAAATTTAGATACAAGCATATGAAATAAAAAATTACAGGAAATAACAAAGAGCTGATAGCTATACAAGTTCTGTGCTAGAGTTTCTTTCTCATTGAGATGTATTTAAACTCAAATTCTCACTGTTAAGGGAAATACTCAGATGCATGCCTAATGCACTGGTTAGCATTTTCAAATAAACACACAAATATGAGTTTTGATGAATGCAAAAGAATATAGGAATACATTCCATTAATTATGCATTGCCAAACAACAAATTTCATTAGTCCAGCACCACAGAGAGTCTAGCAATAATCCCACTAGCCTCAGTAGTACTCTTGAACAATGACTTTTGACACCACTCCAGACCTGCATTTGAAGATTCAGGTGTATGAAGAAAGGTAGGAGGGAAGGAGGAGTTTTTACACCAGATTAAAACAATATGGAATCACTAGCCAAAATATTTCTATACAATGATCGTACTTTCATGTATTCCTGAATTCACACATAAAATAAGAGTTTATGATATGTCTTACCAACATGCCTAAAGACAGATGGTAAGGAAAAATAATATGAGCATTAAGAAACTCAGCTTCTCTGACTTGTATGTCAAAAACACCATAAGCAATCATGTATGTTGTCATATTGGATGGGTGTCCTCTGGCAAGAGACCAGTATAAAAAGTTTCAAGTAAAAAGGCATTTCACGTATAGAGCTTGAAATGCATGTGGGATGTTAGTTGCTAATTGAAAGTACCTAGAATGTTTCCTGAAAGGAGCTACTGAAATTACTTTCATCAGAATTCTAGATTTTTTTTCCCCCCCAACGTCAATAATAGTTTTTTTTTCTCCTACTGAAAGTATTTCTCCAAAGTTAGGAAAAAAGTGAAATCTTACTGCTTTGCAAATATTTTCAAAGAAAAACTTTATGATAAATATTCTTCTCTCTTTTCCCCATCCTGAATTTATTTTAAAACCCATTACAATGAACACACACACACACACACACACAAAGTTTATGTAAGTAATAGTCCACGTTTTGAGGGATAGTCAACTAGGATGAGAAAATAAAAGTTCCTAACACCACTTACACTTCTGCAAGGCATATACAGCTCTGGAAACGTCCTGGATAAAAAACTGTCTCTTTGCAGTGTATATGAAGCTCAAAAACCACAGGGAAAAACATGCCAACTTTTAAAAGCTAAATGTTTGAAAAGATAAATTTCTCAACAATGCGGGTGCACTAAAACAATTCAGTTAACTTACATTAGGACACATAGTTGGGGGTTACAAACCAAGATTTTTAGACATTTTTATTTGGGTGTGTTGGTTGGGTTTTAGACTTTCTTTTTAATGAAGTGTTCAAATGCCAATTGTGTAAAATCCTTCCCATTACAAATGCTTTCAAATTCTTATCCAACAAATCAGTAACTTAAAAGATTTACGTCCACCCTCCAAAAGTGTTTGCTCTTTCCATCCTCTTTAGAAGTCTGAACAAACAAAATATTTTTTAGTAATGCTGAAAAAGAAAGAAATACCACAGCAGGTTTTGCAATAAGCGTAACATAATACACTTAATAATGTAATAATGATATTCCACCTTAGGACCTAAGGCTTCCCTAGCTCCTGCCACCAAAAGCACACAGGCAAAGCTTTAAACAGTGAAGTGTCAGCAAAGGTTACCAAATATGATCCTAAGATCCAGAGCACACACCCACATTTTAATGCACATATCCTACTGTGAGACAGGGTGTTACAAGCAATCCCAACATACAGTGCTTGTGGTATTTCTACAGGTCACTTCAGAAAAGTAAAGGAAAACAGTTTTCTCTTAGTAGTTCTTATATTCAAGTGATTAACATCCTGTTGGTTTCCTTCAAAAACTAAAATATGAGTTCTGTTGCAGCAAAGCAAAAAGACAAAGGATAATATCCATTTTAGTCCTCTCCCCACCTTTCAACCTATGCACACACCCTTTTTTTTTTTTAAAGTATCTCAACTCTGCACCTGTGTCCCTCTTCAGACAAAATGCAGATGAAAAAACAATATAAATGTCACTTCTTAAATGGAAGCAAAATAATACTACCAGAGCTAGAAATACTACATTTCACACACTTGCTGGACAGATCTTTTAAGTTTGCTGAAGAATACACTATCTAGTGTTAATATACAATGAACTTCAAACATACTGCTTTTATTGTAGAAATTGCTTTTATAAACTTCGTATTGATAAAACATCAATCCTTAAACAGAGCATCACTGCAAACAGCTTGAGTCAGCCAAGGGAAGTATTGGCATTCCTCAGGTTGCAGTAATGTTTTTAATTGATTAGCACGGGACTTAATTTTTAAAAGCAGTATCACAGGTGTATCTGCTAACATCCATACATTTTATTAATGGATATGCTGCTTCGTTACTATCACTACCTTTTAGTGAATCCCTTATCTCTTCTCTTCATAACAGCTCAGTAAAATCACTAGCTAAATTTATGGTTTTGATTTTCAGTTCCCTAGTCCGCCAGGAAGCACTATTCTAAATATGGCTGGGTTTTACTTACATACATTTAAAATTACTGCTGGTTTAGGCTATTTAATATTTAAACATCAGGCCTTAATTAGCAAAGCCAACAAACATCAGGGCTAATAAGACTTCAAATGTGTGAGTTCCTAGGCTCTTTGATATAGTTTTGGGATTTTTTTTTAAATGCAAACCAAGTTTTGTGATTTTTGCGGTGTCCTTCAGGCATCTGTATTGTGACATATACTATCTAGTATCTTGATCAATGACAACCAGCATTCAAACACAGACAGCGTGCACCCTCAGCAAGTCTGCAGATGACAGGAAGCTGAAATGTCCAGTTGGTAACACTTGAGGGAAGGGATGCCGTCCAGAGGGACTTCGACAGCCTTGAGAAGTGGGCACCAAGTGAATGTTATGAACTTCAACAAGGCCAAGTGCAAGGTCCTGCACATGGACCAGGGCAACTCCTAGTATCAATACAGGTTGGGTGACAGAGCAGTCCTACAGAGGAGGACTTGGAGAGAACGGTAGGTGAAAAATTATATATTAACAAAACTATAAAGATGACAGTTATCACAGTGTCATGTTAGAGAAAATCAAAGTTCTCAAGTAACATGATTATCTCACCTAGATAACATTTCATCCCTCCATTCCCAAGCAGTTAATGTATGCACAGGTAAAAATTGTTGGATTGCTGGATCTAATTAACACAGAAAGATTGCCTGTACTTTAAAGCCACAGAAATCAGGAGTTTTTGAACAATATATCCTATAAACATTAATATTCTTTGGGTAGCTTTTTACAGTATGTATAATATGACTGTGCAATATAAAATTATTTTTAAATAAATGTACATATTTGTATGGATGACAGTAATAAAAAGGATAATTGATTAACAGAAATTCTACACAGCTGTTATACAAATATATGACAGAGAGACTAACCCAATTCTGGATAAGAGATGGACAATTGCTCATACACTTTTGGTGATAAGGTGTTATGGGGTGATGAGGTTTTTTGTTTTTTGGGGTTTTTTTAAGGAAAAGCTTGTAAGCAACATTGAAACAAATATATTATCATTTTCTTAAACTATCTTTAAAAACCTTTAGAAGTCTACAGCACCAAAATTTTTTTGAAATGTTAAGTGAAATGTCTAGGGGAAAAAAAATATTTTAAATAGCTTTTATTTTCCATCACCTTTGATCTTTCACATAACAATTCGAATGAAACTATTTCTAAAGAATCATGGGGGTTTGATCCAAATCTAAATTTATGCTTGCAGGGGAAAAAACTCACCACCCCCTCACCCCTCCCACCAAAGAAAAAAAAAAAAAAAAAAAGGGAGAGGGAAACTGTTTTACATTGACCTTTAAAAAAAAAAAAAAAATTCTTTTTTTGCATCTGCCAGGAACTTAACCAAACCCACTCATTCAATGCAGATCTGCCTGTCAGCTGAGATATGCCAACCCAGTCAGGTTTTTTTCAGCAGGGAAAGGGTAGGGGGTAATGTCTAAACATTTGAGAATACAGAAATCCTCATTCCACCCTGAAACACATTCTGCAGAAGAGCCTGAATGAATCATTACTGGAATATATATAATAATCAGAATATTGTAAAATAGTTATTGTATGTGAGAATACCGGAAGAATATGTGAAGCAAACAGCACCAGTATCATCTGTAAAAACTAGTTGTGATGTGTTGCTTGTCGCCCATCCTGCGAGCAACCATGACTACAGAAACGAACAGTTCAAGTGACACAGTAAACAACTTGTACAAGTCATTATCATCCTGCTGAATATTTATCACTCTACAGTCTGTCCAGAGTCTGTTAAACAGGTTCATACATCAGCTCACAATAATTTTTAAAAAATAAAATTAAAAAAAAAAAAAAAGAAAATCCCCTTAACACCTTCGCTGATTCTTCTTCCATTGCCTGGGAAACTAAGTGTTGCTTGGTTACATGAATCCATCTGTTCAAGTTTGCTCTTTCAGTCTTCATATTAGAAAAAACCCTTAAATGAAAACATGATCAGAAAAAAAAGTTTTCTCACTGCCTAAAAAATATTATATCTGCATTAAAATTATGACAGAGCTAAAGATATCTGACATTGTCTCTTCAAAACAGAACCACTTCCCTTCCCAGACTGCAGTTGGCTTTTTTTAAGAAAGAAAAAACTGTCTGGTTTATTCCTTTTCCTTACCTCAAGGCAGTATAAGCAACAAGACACCATTTCCTTGCACAATTTAGACACATCTTTTCTGTAGCTATATGCTGAACATGAATACCTCTAGTCCAGGTGCTAAGACACAAATTAAAAACTGATTTACTGTGCATCAGTACTTAAAATAAACGCTGAATCCATATATATCAAATATCTAAACACTTTGTTATCTCTGAAGATGTAAATTTAAGTCATCTCCACTAAAATTACTGCTATCATCTGTTGTTATTTAAAGCAGACAATAAAAAAGACTTTTCAGGACTTTGGGAATCCATGTGATCACATAAATGGGGTAAGACTGGAAAACCAGACAAACAGAGAAAAACTATGGGATGATGTAGGATACTGGTGCATCTACACGTACACATTACCTCTTTTTCCTTCACACGTTTGTAATATTTTCAACAATCTTTATCTGCTTTCACATGCTCCAGTTTAAGAACACACATTGAAAGACACTATGTCCCTTAGCCATTTGAGCCACCTACTATTGCTTGCACATTGCAATTAGAGCTTAACTTGTCCAAGCTAAGGCAAATACGGTATGTATAGACAAGATACCTTTAACCCTTTCAGGCTCTGGTTCAGGTACTTCCTACAAAGCCCTAAATGTCTTTCACAATATATAAATAGAAATTTTAAATTGACTACTGTGGTTTAATTAAAACCCCATGTCCACTCAGACTATACCTCTTATAATCACTTTAAAAAATTTAGGAAATCCAAAACCAAACCACACCACACCCTATGCCATTTGGTACCACAATTCACAAAAGCTAGCATGTTTTATTACTCTTGCTACTGTAATGTTTTATGCCTAAATATCCAGCTGCCTAATATGCAAAGTACTTGATTACTAAGACCTAACAGTATCATCACACCAGTATTTATTCCACAAAATGAGCATTTTTTATTAAGTGGGAAGCTTCCCACTTGATATAGGAGACCAGAACAACTTCTTCAGCCCAGAGTCTTTCTTTCTGCCTACTGGACAGTTATGCCAGCCTGCACGCTGCTATAGCTTTCCTGAGAACACCTGCAGCACATCACTAACCATATGACCAAACGTACATCCGCTTCACAAGTAAAACCACAGACATTTCCCACACATCGGCAGGTACATGTTGTCACTAAGCCATATCAACAGCATTTTGATCATGCAGTAGGTCTACTCATTTTAAGGTGTGTAGGTAGGTCACTATGCACATGCAGTGTTTCCCATGTAGTTACATAATTTGCCCAATCAATGATCGCACAGCCCCATAAATCCCACTCAAGAACTGCGTCTGGATCAGACAGTGAAAGCCAACTGATACATACTCCATCCACTAGGGACACCTTATATGACAGCAGTACTCCATAATCTCTTCAGTTTAAAAGCAGCATAGCCAATACACTGCGCTGCTTCCCACTGGCATCGGGAAGCCTGACACCACAGGAAGCTCATCTGTGCCACTCTAATCACTCGGCAGCATCTATTTTGTTCCATTCTTGCTCTCACCTATGGCTAGCAAGCAGCAGGAACCTCCTCTAAAGGTCTCTATGAAAAGGAGGCCTTAGATGCCTGAATAAGGATCCCCTTATCACAAAACTGAGAGTCATTCTGAACTGAGAAAGCAAGTCATTTTAGTATTATTGGCCAACATCAAGTGTGACTTAGCCATAAAGTCATGGTATTAATAGCAACATATATCTTTACATGACAGCTGATTCAAGGTATTTACTTATACAAGTTGGATGAACTATTCTAAGTCATTATTTACACAAATATTTCTGAAATGGAACAATTATTTTTATGCCACGTTGATTGAATTAGCACAGGTCATTTTGCCAGTAATTCCCATGATGCTGGTTATCTTAGTAGTGAACAGAGATTTTTTTGAATAGAAGCAGCATCTTCAACATATTAAAAGAATGATGGTTAAAGTTGTCTCATTTTGTCCACGACTTTTGTCTTAAACTAACCATATGCTATGTAGTACAACCACTAGCTAAAATTTGCTTTCAGAACACTGTCTACCCCACACAAATGAGTCAAGCATATAAAACACCTACAATGTAAATGAGAAAGGATACACACTACCATAAGCAAAATGGCCAGTAAAATTGTTCATCTTATTTCTACATTCTAACTACATGAGAAAGACTGTTTTTATACAACTGTGAAATTATCCTCAGTTTGACAAGTGAATGTGAGGCAAAAGAATTTACAGTGTTATGGAGATTTGCATTCATCATTTAAAAGAGCAATTTTCTTTGGAAAACACAATCTGTTGTTGAGAATTCCTAGCCATAACAAGAAAAGCAAACCTGTAACATGCCTGATCTCTAACTATATGTATATAAGTTGAAAAAAATAACATTACAAAAATGTGGATAAGCATATACCGAATTAATTTTTCTAAGATTCTACAACAAAACTAGAAAACAGAGGAAAACTTTATAGTCTGTGTGCTGACACACAGACTGTAATATTTATGATAAAGGAGAACCACCTTTTTCTGCCTTTTATTTATAAATTAGTCTCCAAATATAATACATCTCACTGACATAATAATGTATTTGTAAAGTTCTTTTAAATGTCTGAGCAAAAGGTGTTAAACAAGTGAAAACTACAACACAGATGGAATAAAATGTCACTCAACATTTGCTTTACATTACTTGTTTCCAAGTCTGCTCTATATAGATCACTATTTTAACATATGAAATAAAATAATTACCTCATTCGGTCTTAAGCCACATTTTTAGAACAGTGACATTAACTCATTGATTATGTTGTTCACAGAAAAATTCTACACTCGGAGGTTGCAATAGGGTATCAACCCTTGCTTGCATATACTTATGCTTTATGCATCCTTCCATCCATCAGATCATCTTCTGGTACTTCCCTGCTGGGAGTCAAGCATGTTATTGCTGACACTTCCCATCAGGGATTCCATAGCTCACACTCACTATCATGCTACCTTCACACCACACAGGGAACACAGCAACCTGATTTAGTCAGTTGTCTCGGATTCATTTCTTAAAAATATTCTTAATACTGCCTGAGATGTTGCATTTCATATTTATTTCATATCTCTTACTTATGTTTTTATAGGCTTAGACAAGGTCAGTCCTATCAATCCCTTCAAACATAATAGTTTACTTTCTATACCTTCCCAAACATCCCTGTGGGGTATTTGGCCTAGGCCTTCTATAAATCAATAGAAAGCCCAAATCTTATATTTCTGTCACTGGTGTTTAAGTGCATGCTACTGACTGAATGTGCCAAATCTTCAGTCTATATACAAGTGCCATTCATTTATCTTCCATATCTTTAATTAGCTACTTACTGTGTGTTTAGAAGCCCTCAGTGAACACAAAATGTACAATGCTGTCAATAAATGACAAAAAACCTACCAATTTACCTAGTCTAAGAATTGATAGATTTTGCTTAATTTAAATGTAGTAGTAGACTCTTAACAAGTACTTCTCAAGCTCTGCTGACATCAGACAACAAACGTTGTACATAAAGACTTTTGGGCATAAGATAATTCAAAACAGAGTTATAAATAGTTTAAGTGATAAAAGCTGTAGGATGCACACTAATTGTACAAAGAGGAGAGAAACCGTGTATAGTAAGAACTGAAACCTAGACAGTATAAAAGGTTACCTGGTGGAAACTTGCCAACTACATAACTCTGTTGACATATTACAGAAACAATTTATTTCATAGTTTACTTACTCCGTTCCTTCTCAGTTAAATACTATCTAGTTATTTACAGCTCTCAATGGACTCTCCCAGTAGAGTCTAGCAGATTTTCTAGGCCCCTTTGTCTTACCACATAACCTGCATTTCGAAAATCACTTATTCACATATCCTGTCAATTGATGGACTTATCCCACAAATGTCAAAAATTCTTGGCATCAACTCCTACCTAACAGAAACCTCTTCAGTAACAGGTCCGTAGTCAGTATCTCAGCATGCTGAAAGCTCCCTTCACGTACATTATTCATTTACTATTTGAATATTGCTGCAGGCCATTATTTAGAAGACTGAATTTCAAGGCTGAACTTCAGCGGTCAGTAGGTCTCTATGAACCAAGAGTTTGATTCTTTCCTTATTTACATCAGTGCAAGTCAAGTGTAATTCTAATCAATGACATCACTCTGCAGCAAAGTTGTTGCAGATGAAATCACACACAAATCTGTTAAGCGTAACAAAACGGAAAAATATACAATACGGTATCTTACATCAGCTTGACTACACTCAAGAGGCAATAAAAAGGTAACAGATATAATATTTTCATTTAGTAGCAAGCATACCAACAATAAAACATCTTTATAAGTTAGATTGCATATGTGCACTGTTCTCTTTCGTTGTTCAAGCCCTCCATACCATGCCTCCATAAGCACAGTTTTGGTCATGCACCACTTAATAAAAACCTTAACACCGAAGTTTCTTTGCATTTGTAATAAAAAAATACTTTAAAATAACTATGTTTTATACACTTTTATTGTCAGCTCTCCATCTTATTGCAATTTTGGATTATAGCATTTTCTTTGTAACAGTTTACAACATGAAGAAATATTTCTAAAGAAAAATGAGTGCAACATAATTCGGTTTTTCACATGCAGCTTCTGATCCTCACATCGTCCACATTTTCTATGAGGAAAACCATGGCACGCTGGATGATGTCATCACAGGGTGATCTAAGAGAAAGAATGGTACAATGGTGCTTTATTTTTTTTTTCAGAGCAATTGAGTAAAAGGATTATGATTCTTTATTTTGCTTTATTAATGTATATCATACAGCATTCTAAGACATGGTTGCTACAGAGTTCTCACATCAAATGGGAAGAATTGTGAACCAAGTAACTACATCATTACCTGCCTCAATTTAGTCTTTCAAGGCAGGATCATCGATTTCTTTCTCTGACCCTTGTCTCTGATGCAATGCATTTCCTACCAGATAAGTATCTGCAAGACAAGAAAAGGAAGAGAACCCTAAATCGATTTGTAGCTCACGCCATTATCCAACCCCTTAAAATGAAAGATAAACAAAGAAATTGAAATATAATGATAAAGTAAATTTAATTGAAAAAAAAATGAAAAAGAATATTCCAAGATACATGCACAAATTATTAGTTCTGTGATCACAAACATAAATGAGTGTAACTGACAAATAATTAATTCACTGTAGCAAACTTACCACAGAAAGGCTTGTAGGACTTCTGTGGTGCAGTCATGACCAGTAACCTGTGTTCAGTGGAAGAAATGGGCCACCCTGAAGGCCCACCTTTAGTTCTTCTGCTACACCCTGATGTTGTCCCCATCTGCAGATGTGTGCATACAGAAAAATCCCTATATACAGAGTAAGTACCAATTTATGGGGTTTTCTTTAATTAATCGATGAATGGTTCACAAAATGAGCAATGATCAAGTTAATGAGGGTTTCTTGCTAAGAAAATAGAACTGAACGAGTCAATATTTCCCTCAACCTGTTGGTTGCATTTCCTATCTATAGGAAGCATTCCTGAATCTCAGTATCTTTATCTGCTATTTTTTGAGCAATATCAATGATACAAAGTTTCTTACAACAGAATAACTTTCAAAATCAAATTTTGGAAATTCTTTCAATTACTATTGCTTAAATGATAGTTAAGTTAGTTTACTGTGAATAAATAGTTACAAACAATACTTTAAAAGTTAGAATTAAAAATTTAACACACGGGTTTTACTTCTGCATTGCCTCTGAATTTGAGGGTTTAAAAGCTTTTGAAAAAGAAAAACACAACTTACAATTCATCTAGATGATTTTTACTTTAGATTACTCAGAACTCTAGCCTTACTCTTGACATAAGTTTTCCTGATATATATTAAGTATGGTTCAAATAGTTGCATACAAAGTGTTCTAGGCACAATTTAAGCATCAGCATGGATATGCTCTATTACCAATGTCTAAATATAGATGTTTATATCCATGTTTTGTTGTTAGTCATTGTTTACCTTCACCCATCTAAATTGTAAAAGTTTACTTTATCTACAAATACTAGCTAAAGAAAAAGCAGGCTCTGTACTCACTTGTAATATTAGATTATAAGGTCATTAAATATGGATCAGGGTAAAACTAGATCAGAACTTTCTAGATTGAGTGAGAAGAGACGTTGCCCTCCAGGAAATTTGACAGGAAATATGCAGAACTTCCACTAAGCTGTAGAAAGTAAGTTTTCACTCCAGCACTTCTGAAAAATCCTGAGTTATGTTGCATGTGTCATTTTAGTAGAACATTGAGGAATAAAGTCTAGTGGTATGTTGACAAAGAACACTGCCTCCTGCTTTTGCAGATAGTATATTTGCACTTTATCTAAGCAAAAATGCTGTACTTTCACATAAATCACAGACCTTTAAGATCGAGTCCAACCATTCCTGTCCTACACTAAACCATATCCCTAAGTACCTCATCTACCTTTTTATTTTTTCAAACACATCCAGGGTCAGTGACTCAACCCCCTCCCTGGGCAGCCTGTTCCAGGCACTGACAACTTTCAGTAAAAAGTTTTTTCCTAACATCTAATCTGAACCTGCCCTGGTGCAGCTCAGTGCCATTTCCCCTTGTCCTATCTCCTGTCACTTGGGTGAAGAGACCATCGCCCACCTCTCTACAACCTCCTTCAAGGTAGTTGTAGGTAATTGTAGGTGGTGATAATATACATAAAGCTGACTGGGCTTCAAAGGTTCAGACTCTGAACAGATCTTGTGCTGTCCCTTTTTTCTTTTTTTGTTTCAATTAGCCTCTCTAATTTTACAGAGTTTCCTACAAGACCAAACCTGAAGAAATTAAAAGAAGATCATATCTTATTAAATTCCAAATGTCCTGAAATACCAGCAGAGACTATTCAAAGGCACAAAAGGAACAACTGCATCTCCTCTACTTCTCCAACCACTGCAATGGTAATATTGCATGAAAAAAAGGAGTCTTCAGCATTCTGAGTTGTGAAATTAACTTCTTTTCAAGACTTTAAGTAAAATTGTAACAAGAGCAGCATCATACAAAAGGGAGTTCCTTCATCAGAAAGCACTGCTGCATTTTTAATGCAAGTCATTTCCAACAGAAAACATTTAACAGAAAGCAGTCTAGGTCGTGCTCAGATTACAAGTGAATGTATTTTAACTTTTGCATTACCGTAACACTACATTATCTCATCTAATTAGATTTTTCCAAAACCTCTGGAAAATGAACTTTCCACATGCTCTGCATGTTTGTTTATTGACTAAACATGGTGTGCAGGAACTAAACAATGCATTATAGTAATAGAAATTATGAAAGAGCAATACTACAACCTAATGGACTACAGAAACAGTTCTGTAAAGCCATCACATTTTCTGTAGCACAATGTGTGTCAAAGATAAAGTCCATAACTTTTATAGTTCTGATCTTTACATTTCTCTCCCAAAACCAAATTAAAAAACACTCCTTAGATGATGAACAGATCCTTTAAAAGCTTTACAACATGTGTAATTTAATAAAAATTTAAATTATTGTTACATTTAAATTTCATTCTGAAGAGTGACATATTTATTCTCTACTATTTTTGAGGCTTTTTCAAGAAAAAAATACCCATCACAGATTCCTAGGAATGTCTTGATTTCACAGATCTGATTTAACTGTATTCTCATTCACAAACTATTCACACCATACAAAGTTTGAGGGGCCCCAATCACTGGATGACAAATTGTTCTTCCTAACAGATTATCTGTGACTTGCAATGACTTCATCTGGAATTCTGAACATACAGCATTTACAGAATTCTTAGCATCAAAATTATGATAACCCAGAAATCGGTGGGGGGGGTGTGGAGGGAGAGGAAATGAGCAGGTATTTGTGAAGCTCTGCCTGAAACAACTGGGCCAGTAAGAGATACAGTGGCAGAACCAGGAAGAAGCATAATACCTGAAGTCACATACAACCCCTTTCATCTATAATATATTTCTTTTCTTATCCAGCTTCATTCCATACACATTCTTCCAGTAGCTACAGCAAGTGACACAGAAGTTCTGCCAATAAAAAAAAAACCCTGACTGAATGCCTAAGCCCAGTATGGAACAACTCAGCACTATTTTTTTTACATTAAGTTTTGTCTTATGGAAACACAGCATATACTCTGTAAAGACAAAGATGTTAAAAATTCTACAGAAAACCAACATAAAACCAGCATAAAAGCTTCATAATTTTCAAGTACATCACTGTTCTCTTATAATATTATTTTAGTAACATAGGGGGAAATCTTTAAAATATTTTCAAATCTGTCTGCTTTGAGTGGAAAGAGAGTAAAGAGATTAAAAAGAGGAAAAAAACATTTAACAATAAAGGGAAAGAAATTTTTAAAAAAAAAGAGGGAGAAGGAAAAACAAAAGCAAAAAAGAGATACTCCACTATCAAAGAGTATTCGAGAATGAAACAAGATTTAAGAACCTAACTGAACATTTATGAAATGGCATGAAGCTGCATCAGAGGAAGATCAAAATGGACTTTAAGGGAAGGTTCTTCACTGAGAGGGTGGCTAATCACGGGAACAGAGCCCCCGAGTATCTGGTTACAGCACTCAGTACGTCCAGATCTTCCTTGATTTCTTACAACACTTTTCGTAATATTGTTTAGTATATAGGTAGTCCTGTGCAGAGCAGGGAAGGTAGACTTGATGATCATCATGATGATCATCATGGATCCCTTCCACCTTAAGATATTCTAGAATGCCCTGAAAATTTCTCCAATTAAGTTACAAACATAACTGAAAATTCTTTTAGCACAAGTTTCACATATAGTGGGTACTTAAATTCCAAGTTCTTGTCAAATTCTATTTTCCTTCAACATCCAGCACACTGTAAGCGTTTGAGCAAAAACATAATAGCAACCTTTCTTCCTCTTCAAAAAAGAGATGGAAAAAAAAAAAACATATTTAAACAGTCAAGAATCAATTCCCCAAACTATCCTCAGTGCCAACTATTTACGCTTCCCATAGCTAATGTCAACACAGTCTAAGAGTCAGTGAAGAGCTTGTATTTTTCACATGCCACCCTCCAAGCTGCAGTAATAGACTTTTCTCAAATATCTTCAGATATTTTTGCCTTTACTCTAATTTTTTTTCCCAGAATTGTAGGGGTTGGAAGGGACCTTGAGAGATTGAGGCCAACCCCCAAGTTGGACTTGAAAAGTCTATCCTTTTTCTTATTATTAAGCAACAGTATACGAACAGATGGTCCACTAAAATTAAAAAAATAATAATAATCGTAGCCTGCATTGTTAAAGTCCATGCGTTACAAAAATATAAGTTAAAAACTATCCTTTACTTCAGTGTTATTTTATCATAAACATAACAGTTTCTTCCATTAGCAAGTCATAGAATTACTTGCTCATTTAAAAAAATAAAATTTAAACCCCCAAACAACAAAATAGACCCCACAACAGTTAGTCTTGATTTTGCATTGCATTTGACAAGATTAATAGATTCTTATATAAACACACTAATCTTTTGCTTGCCTAAACCAGCTTTTGAAGGCTGTTTTCAAGGCAAAACAAGATATTGCTTCCAGTTATCACCTATAGTACTGACAATTATGAAAAAGAAATGACACTTCATCGTTTTCACTCCTTCTCCCAGAGAGATTCCAAAACTGTGCCTGAAAATTCAGAAGAGCTTTGTCCTCTATCTGATATTTCCTCCTTTTTTATCTGCTGGTTTCCACATTAAGTGAGAGTGCCTTGAGAGCAACAACATCTAAACTCTTATATCCTTCTGGAAATCACTAGGCAAAGAGAAATACAAAATACACTGTACGTAATATTTTATAAGGTTAATAGTAATTAGCAGTTCTGTCAGCACTGTGACACAATCCCATCACAGAATACTTGGTTCAGGTATTGGCGTGCATAAAGCCATTCTTGTAATACCACAGATTTAATACTGCTGGGGGGGAGGCAGGAAGTAGAATACACAAAGGTTCAAAGGATCTCAAAGTAAGTCCAGAGGACAGACAAGCTGGTCAACTTGCCTTTTCTCAGTTGCTTGACTTCACATTTCCCTGTAAGTGAATCCCCAAGCAGCACACAATGCTTGGAAAGAAGAATTTCTGAATGTGTTCAGAGCGAGATAATTCATAGCAAAACCTTATTCAGAGAGATAGTCAAATGTTTTGGGCTCTCAACAGGACTAACCACTTAAGGAAGCAGGACAATCTTCAAACAACAAGGCTCTTCCAATACCTAAGCAGCTATGTACAATTTCTTCATGATTTGAAAGTGCCTCAGAAAGATTGAGTGTGGGATTCTGAAACTATCATGGGCAACATTTAAATACAGCTTCAGTAAGATTCCCTTATAATGAAATACAGTAGTAATTCTTTAAAACCATGTACAAAACCTTTTCAAATCTAACAAAGGGCTTTGTTTGTACATTCCTTCATGCCCTTACAATTGTCTAAAGTTGACTTTTATACAGTATATACCAATCCAAAGAGCATACTACTAAACATAAGGAGATAAGACAGGTGCCAAAAAGATCTCTCCTACTGATTCAAGAAATCTGATTTAAGGGATTATTGAAGATGGTCTCTATAGCCCACTGAAAAAGTTGTGGAAATCCAAAAGACATGTCAATGTGTGAGACACTAGCTCGAGTGCTACTTTAGGCACAATAACTGCCATGATAGAAACACAGGTATTTGTTAACCTGAACACTGACTCAAGAACATCCCTTAGAGAATTCTGACCAGCCACAAATCAAAGAACAGTGAATCCACAGATAACCCTTAAAACTGGGAAATACCTTAAGATAATTATTTTGCTTCTCGTCCCTGGATGGTTTCTGCTAAGGCTGTTGGCATGTTTTAAATAACTGGTAAGCATTTTACAAATATCACAACATGATGATGTACATACCGGTTCCAAATCCTACTTACTAACATTTTGTAGTTACACAGCCTACGCTTCCCTGTATTTATGGAATTTATGACTGTCATACCGCCCAATGATTCTAGCAGGAAGAGGTTGTAGGAAATACTCTAAAGCATTTCATATTAGTTAATGCTACACAATGTTAAATTGAATCAAAGAATCCTGTGAAGCTCAAGCACCATAAATTTATACATTGGGAATACTCATCTTACTAATAATGTATTCATAATTTATTTAATAAAGAATAAAAGCAGAGAAAGTTTTTGTACAGCTTTCTAAGATCTGTATTTTTCTATCAGACAAAAACCACCCAAGCTTTCTGGAAATTGAAAACAGTATTTTTAGACTTTGCTGGAATGCAAACCATTCTGAAAAAGTGGCTAATAAATTGAAGAATACGTTTGTATGTGCCAGGTTCCAACTACATGGGACAAAGACAAGGAAGCCTTCCTGCCGAGAGGCTCAATGGAAACAAATTACTAAAGTAGCCCTGATTCTGAATCCTCACAGAAGCTCTATCTTGCCATCCTGAAGTCCAGTATTCCTTTGATAAATTTTATCACCTGAGTTGGTGTTAAAATGAACTTTTTTTTTTTGAGATCAGAAAAAAAGCATAAGAGGGAGTACATTAATCTGTTCCCAATCTCTTGGTAAGACTTCTTTTTCTGGCCAATCATGCTATGCCTTAATGATGCAGATGGGATGTAAGCACTGCCAAGACCTCTGTAAACACTCACGATACTGTTGAGAGGCTGAAGGGTAACATTATACTGATAATGGTTTCTGAGATTTGTTATCAGCAGAAAATCTTTTGTCTGCCAGATGTACTTCTATGTGAAAATATGCCTTTTTCAAGTTGAGAGCTGAAAACGACTCTCTCCAAGAGAGTCAGGAATAATTGAGAACAAAGTGATTGTTCTGTCTCTGAAATGTGCAGGTGTTCAGTCCACCAATGCTCTGAAACAGATCGAGTTTTTGTTGGAGATAACAATGCATCTGCAATAAAAATCCTTCCTCCTGTGCTACGATGGTAGACTTTTAAACAGAATATACATTCTACTGACTTTGTGAGGAAGCTCCCTTGAGAGAGTATTATAGAAGGTTTTTGTGGCATGGATGTACAATTGTGTTACAAAATCAGACAAAATTCTCCAACACAAGTGTGCTCACTGTTATGTTATTGTTCAAGCTACAAAAACCTCCACAGGCATCTTCTATGTGAGACCAAAAAAAGCCCCACCAAAGAATGAAAGCTGCATCTTAGGGAATTATCAGTATGGCAGTTTTCTAGGATACTTTAATTCCTCATCAAAACAGAAGTTTATTAGATGGCAGCAAAGGCAACAACTGAGCAGGCAGCATACTGGGTGTTGTCATCTGACACATCCACAATCAGTTGTAAAAATGTAAATAGTATAAAGTTAAATTAGTCATTTTGAGGACAGATTAATTCATCAGGAATTATGTACACTATGAGTCTTAAGATGTGCAAGAATAATATGCTTTCTCACTGAAAACATTCTTCTTTTGCACAGTAGCTTCTTCAGCACAATGTTGAAACAAGGAATGCTGGAACCATGAGTGTGCCCTGTGTCTCACTAGGAACCTTAAGCTGTGAGATGCAGTGGCTCTATTCAGTCCTCTTGAACTCTAGATCTTGCTAAAAACTTGCCAACATTCAGAATAACCATAAGCAGTTCCCTAATGTGCTATCATACATTAACAATATACTTAACCAGCTCATAATAAATAAATTGTATTTTACTATAAAAGATTAAATTATATTTTTCAGATATTTAAATGTAAACTTTTCTTTCAAAAGGATGCAGTTCACCCCTCAGTCATCTTCTCAATTCTACTGTGAACCTCTGCTTTATTACTTTTCTAACCACAGTTTTAAAAGAAAAAACAAAGTCTGCAGTAATCCCTGCTCTTATGCAACATATGCACACCAAAATTTTGCCACAGAATTTGAAAATAGTTTGTGTTTTCTATATTACTTCTCCTTGTTTCAGATAAAGCCTACTATTAAACACATTAGAGAATATAGGCTGCCTGTACCAAACACAAAGAAAAAACATTGGAAATGTTAAAGAATAATATGAATTTAGAAATACTATAGGTCCTCTCAGTGTGTAGCAGTTCAGCCAAAAAAATCTCGGTGCAAGGATACAAAAAAAAAAAAAAAAATTCTGATTCACTGTTTCCCTCCACTGTATTTTCCTCTCTCAAAAATGGTCACTAATCGCTCAACATGTTCTGCCTCTCTTGTTACATGATCTGGTTCTGAAGTTATGTTAGTGTCTTGAAAATATTCTATGTCAATGGTTTCCTCTTATGTAAAAGTCTCATGTATTTTGAGTAGATAACTTCAAAATGAAACAAAATTACAAAGGCCTGCTGTGTGATCCAAGAGCTTTCGATTTAACTTTTATGGTTTTAGCAGAAACAATGCATCTTTTTTGCTGTTTTGTACAAGTCCCAGTCATTTTTCTCCTCAAAGAACACAATAATTTAAATACTATCTACTACAAGAATAATAAAGGAGTATCTCGGGCAGATGAGAGATTAAAAATACTGGTTTCAACTTCCAGAGTTAATTAAAAATATTTTTAATTATCTTGCTGTACCTTTTTACAATTTTATTGTATTTATATAGCCTTCTCATCTAATGACAGGTACTTTTTATTTTAATGAAATAATTATAGGAAGTATTTAATATGTTCCTGAAGGCTATATCTATATTTGGGCTTTCATGTCAGAGGAGCTAAAACGTATCACATACTATGTGATCTGAAGTCAGCTGTATATGTTCCCCTTTTTACTTCTTCAGTGTGATTATATATTACAAAGCCATTACAAAGGCAAGAAAACCTTCTGAGTAAGCAAAGTATTACCAGCCTGTCTTGAAATGCAGCAGGGCATGTCAGCATGACTTGAGATACTCTTCTGCCATCCACCTTCCAGGTCCCAAGCACAAAGCAGCAGCCTAGAGGCGTGTTTCAGTAGTAAGGGTGTGAGAGGGCATATCATGGTTAAACTCCAATCCATTCAAAAGAGGAAGGTAACATCTTAGTTTGCTCTTTTACTTTTCTAAAGAAAATTATAAACGTTGTCTACATATTGGGACCTAATTCCACTAATACCTTGAGACTGAATGCCCAGTTTCAAGTTTTCTGTGAAGAGCTGCACTATGCTTTTTTGTGTCATTGCTTTGATTCTTAGATATAGCTATAGTAAACTGCAATAAGTTTACAGAGTACTATAAAAACGCTGTGAAATTGTCCTTCCATCGACTTCAATGCAGCCTTCCTCTTAATTCTATTACTGTAAAAAGAGCAATGAAAAATAGTAAACAGGGTGTGATCATCTGTGGAAACCATAATGAAAACTAATCCTCATTCAAGAGTGCCATCTAGTGACAAAGGAACCCTACCGCCTTTACATGAAGATGTGAACCGATCCACCAGCTCATTTTTATGAATAGATAATAGTATCTTACTTGAAGGCCATAGCAACTCATAATACCTTCAAATTACGCTTGTCATGTAAGAAAGTCTGTGACCTCCAATGCTGAATTAATTTTATACACCTGGAAGCCTGTATCTTCATAAACCCCACAGTGCATATCCATGAAAACACCCATCTGCAGAAGTCTGTTCCAGAGGAAACAAAGCAAGGTGTAGTTAAATGAAGCAGCAGTGTTTGGAAATGGCGCTGGCTCTTAAGGAAACATGCAGCATTAATGATAAAACACACTGCTAACTTTTCTCGGTTCTCATTACAGATCTCCAAGTGTGGAGAGTGGATAATTAATTTAATTTGTAAAAAGCAGATCAACAAACAACATAGTAGATAACATCCTTTATCTCTCTTGAGTCTACACGGTAGGGAAGACTACAGTTTTGTCTTTGAGCACCCCCAAAATATTCAGCAATTCATTACAGTCAATAATAGGATGTTGCATATACACACCTCTTTCAGTAATTAGGGAAAATTATTCACACTTCCCTAGATCACATATTTATATCTATCACTTCGTTCCTTCCACAAGAACCGAAGTGTACTACAAGACCAGAAGGAATATAGCTCAACTCTTTTGTATGATGGCAGAAGGAACAGGCAATGGTCCAAACCTAGTAAGTAGTCTCTTGAATTCATATAACCACCTATATCATGTCCTTAATCTTGGAAGCAGCAGTCACAGGAACACACAGAACCAGTAACTATACTAAATATATTAACTACGCATAAATGCCTCTAAAAATTAATAAATTTCAGTGGTTGTGTCTCATGTTTTTTAAAGCTTTATGTTTCAGGGAGAAGAAAATAATCTGAAGAATAGCGAAAACATTTTATACAAGTATGATGACGTATGTGTTGCTAACTGGATTTAAGCTAATCAGGTGACAAAGCCAGCTCCATCTACAGAAAAGCTACAGTGAACTACTTCATTCAAGCCAGTGTAACCAAGCAGTTACTAAGCACTAACCAAGTCTGGATTCATTTATTCTTTCAAATCTAATCCTATTCACCTTAAATTACTCCATCCCATTGACCTCATTTGACTCATGAAAACATACAAACAGGACTTAGTCCTCAGTACTTTCAGCCATACCCATAATTTTGGCAGGTATGTCTTTCAGAGCACATTGTGGGTATTCATCATCATTTTAACCAAATTCTTTAAAGTTAGACAGGATATATTTATAATCAACTTTTATATTTGCAAATAAATATGTTGAGAGGTCCATAATCACTTTGGACTATCAGGCTCAAATTGTCAACAGGAAAAACATTTACTATAATCAAGTTTATCAGAAAAGCCAATGAACACATCTATAATATTAGGATAGTATCAGCTAATTAGCGACTAGCTAAATTACAGTTCCACTAGATCAAAGGCTGTGTGTTCTTTCTGAAGAAAGGGTCAAACTGTTTCAACAAGAAATTTATATCTGTTCACTAAGAAGTCTTGTTTGTTAAATGGTTCAACCTAAATGGTTACACTTTTCCTTCATCATGCTGAGTTTCAGATGAAAATTTAGGAAGAGCGTTTATGTTACTAGTCATATTCTACCGCACAGAATACATTTCCAGTTTTATTACTGAGATAGTCTATGCATACACAAAGGCAAAACTCATGATGCTAAACAGAGTTCAAAATTTTCCTTCTGAGGTGTTTCAAGACAATATCTTTCAATTTTAAAAGTTGGCTCAGGTTTGAGATCAACCTCATGGTGGAACATGTTTCCAATTCTTTGTGCCCACTGGCTGAAGGTCATTTTAAATTGCAGTGACTCTTACACTAACACTTGTTTGGTGGTGTTGCCTGAATTTCTTCGCAATGTTTTCCAGTACCAAGATAACATATTAACTAATGATATCTTAATATTCTGACTTCAGCATTGTCCGACAGATATTGTCCCAAAGGAAGCCAAAAAACCCCAGCACATTCAGTCACTTGTAAGTCAATATGAAATGGAGGTAGGACTTGGCAAAAGTGGGGGATATTATGTGCACATGTCCAGTGTAAGCAGAAAATTAGAGATATGGTTTAATTAAGCTTCTTGGTTTAAGAAGTACAAGCAATAATTCAGCTCACGTGTAAGAAGCCACTTGACTGAAGTTTTATTTATTTGACCTCATCCTGAAGTTTTTTTTTATATATTAAATACACATTATTATGATATACATTATGAATATATACAAAAAAAAAGCCTACATAGCATTAATGCAATTTCTAATCAGGACTACGTTGCTTTTACGAGAAATTAGGCCAATATGGTCTTTCAAGACTATGAAAGTAAATAATACAAGGAAAATAGAACACAACGGATGGCATTTCAAAATATTGGATTCTTCTCTCAAGAGACAGCTTGTGATGCAACAGAAAGTTATCAAGTGGTAACAGTGTACACCCATGCCCACTTCTAGAATTTAACTGATTCCCTAAAATTTCAAAATACACAGAGGTAGAACTGATAATCTGATAAACTCTACAGGTATGGCTGGCTTGAAACATGGTGCTCGCAAAGAGCAGCACTTGTACTAAAAAAATCTCATATCTAAGGGCAATTCTGCCACCTCAAGCACTTGACTGAAAACCCTCTTTCTTACCCAGGGCCTACTCTTCACACACCCATCAGCATTACCCCTTTGCTAAGTCTGTTCATTTCCATCTGTCTCCTTAAGGTGATTTGACCATAGCTGCTTACAGCAGTTTCTAGCAGCTTGCATTTTAAACAAATCTTTTACACTTTAGAATGTTAAAATGCATTCTTCTATTTTAAATTCAAATTTTTGAATAAAAAACACTCATTCTTCAGCTACTGCAGTTCCATTTGCATTGTGGACTGAAATGACTAACAGTGGTCAAGGAATACACATGGAACTCAGGCAAATCCTTCCTCCTGGTTAATTACTGATTTTCTGAGAAGTTTTGGGCAGTTTGCTGACTTACCTTTCGCTTCATTTTCCCCCTATAGGAGTATTACATTACAAAAGATACTGAGAGATTGTTAAACTGTGAGGCATTTAAACATCATCAGCAACATGGTCCAGCGGACAGATCAATATTTTTGTTAGTGCTGAAATTCTGGAAGACAGAGTCATGCTTGTGTACAGTATTTCCTTAATTTTAAGTTGACTGACCCTAGTGAGATACAACGGGCAATCATTATCTATGAAGAACTACATACACAATAAAACTACATCTTAAATAATGTGGTGTTCTGTTTAGGTTCCTGGACACAGCACTTCAGGTAGAGTTTTAAGAAAAATCTTACCCATGGATTATCTAATGGAACAGAATTACTACATGAAAATACATCTAAAATAAATGTTGAAGATAACACATGATTTTCAAATGCACTTCTAAACATAATAAATTGCTATGAGAATAAATTCGGGGGGGGGGGGGGGGGGGGGGGTGTTACAATCTGTATCTTCTCATCTCAGTAAGGTTCCTCAACAACTTCAGCCAATCTATTCCATGGTTTAACTACTCTATGTGTACATCTTAAGTCTAAAGCAGGAAAGGATATATAGGCAATCAGCTGCCCTCTTGCCTGCAAATTCAGCTCTGATTTTTTGGTGAAAATACATCAATATGTCAGAGCTGTGAGTCACATACGCAAGCTACTGTCATTCATAAGACAAAGACAAGGTGAAGCTAGAGAAAATTTATCACATTATGGGGTAATGAAGTTATTACCACATAGATGAATAGCAGCATGTTTACAGAGCAGACTTTAAAATATAATAGGGAGAAGATGAAAGGAAACCAAACCTATGATAGAAACCTAAAGTGATATTTTTTCTGTTTCATTATTGGCTAGTACTAAAAATGTTTACATGCAACCTGAAAGTTGCGAATGTGTAACATGAGCAAACACCCCTTCAAAGTATTTCCACATCTGAGGACTGCAATTCACGATAGTCCCCAGATTATCTTCTAAAGGTAATGTGGCCCAAGGAAGTGGTTGAGTCACCTTCTCTGGATGTGTTTAAAAAAAAGGGTAGATGAGGTACTTAAGGATATGGTTTAATCTTAGGATGGGAATGGTTGTACTTGATGATCTTTAAAGGCCTTTTCCACCTTTGTGATTCTGTGAATGCTGCCAGGATCAATACTTACCATCTCCACATTAACCCAGCTTATTGAAGAATCTTAAGATTTTCCTTTCTTCCCAAAATAATTTTTTTGCTACTCAGACACCTCAGTTTGAAATTGACAGTTTTCTGATATTCTAGATTCCAAACTACCAGACATTGTCACAGAGAGCAATCTTGTCTTTAAAATAAACTAATATCTAAGTGAACAAAGCTTTCTAATGCTCCATATGGACTTATAAAATGTGTTGCAACCAAAGACCCTGTCAAGAATATCACGGGGCATAAAAAAATCTGAATGGGCTATGTTAGAAGTAATGTGTTCTCTAGAGAATAATTGGGTTTTGTCTTTCTCACGTCTGGAGTATACGTAAGAAGTCACCTTAAAACACCTATTATTATTATTGAAATTTTGAGAAAAAGCAATTGTCTTTATAGCAGCTGATTAGATGAATATTTTGAGCTCAGCCAGAAGAAATAAAAGGAAAAAGGCACTAATGAACCTAATAAAGAGGTTTAGTCTAGAATGGTTGTTAATCCATACAACTAACTTCAGGGAAGAAACGTTTGGTGTCAATAAAGCATTTCCTTAGTAAATTACTACTGGCTCCAGTGTAAGACATTTACAGTAAACACCAAGAGTCTGCAAGGCATCTGTTCTATTCACAGTGGAAGAAGGAACTTTGCTCCATTAATAACTTTAAAAACATGTAATAACTAATTCATGATGGCAGTTCAAATTCTATCAGCAGCCTTCATTATTTCACCAAGCTGAGTTCAAAGATAGAGTGAGTTTTAAAAAAACCTTGAAAGTTTAAAAGTACACTTTAAATTATAATAAAGAAGCTGTGTTCTTCTTTCTAATAATATAAAAAAGCTGTAGCTTCAAACTGTGTGCAACAACAGTATTTTAAGAATACATGCAAAACAAGAGTTAAAGTGTGTACATAAAACCCTGTATGATCTCAGATTCTGCTTTAGGGAAATTGTATGTTATATAGAGAGGGCATGTGTAATATACGTGCATGTATGTATAATAAAATGCTTGCTGGAATTTTAACATTTGACTTCACTAGAGATTTAGTGGGACTTTGCCTAAGGCAGGTTTTTAATAGCAATAATAAAAAAATACTTAATGGTACTTAGGGTAAATAATGTGTGGTCACTATGTTTAAAAACAGTAATACCAAACATCTGTGCTAGATTTCCACGTGATAAAATTCCCATATTACCTACACTTCTCCCAAAGTTATAGAGAAAAATGTTTATTCAAAATTTTAAACTGGACATGTGATAATCAATTTAAGAACTTTAAGGCAGGTATCTTGTGTTTTCTAACAGGAATGTGTATTTAGTCATCTTCAAGGTATTTTGAACATGAAAAATGCTATTGGATGACATCATGGCTTCAAGATTGATTTTCAACCATTAACCATTACATGGAGAGTGACTGGCCCAAAAACATCCTTTTTCTTTTATATATATGTGTGTACTTGCAAAGACCACACAGGATACATTATTCCCTTATCTAAGCAAATGATATATCATCTTGTCTCAAAAAATATCAATAAGATTCAGCTACCTTTGAAAAACAAAGAAAAAGATTGGAGTGAGGTGAGTCAGTTACAGACATAGGATCCAGTCTAACTCAGTGATGGAAAATTGAGTATAAACTGGGTTGTAGTTCTCAGAAACTATGGAAAACAGTTCAACTTGCTCTACTCAGACTGCATCTCCAAAATTGAAGCAGAAACTTACTCACACTTTTTACTATTCAGAGGTGGGTTTTTTTCTTGCTTGCTTTGTGAATCAGCAACCAGTTATAACTAACAAAGCTGGGAAACTAATTAATTATCCTTGTGAAACCTTATTGATTATATTTTTAAATCCCTGAATACATTGAAAGATATCTAAGCCCACGTTATGCATATCTTATTTCCCAAGAATTTAATGAACACTACTGACACTGACATTCTTTACTATTCCTATAAAAGAGCCAGATGCCATCTTCAGCTGAAGTTTGTCCTCCTCCTGAAATTCTACTACAGTTGTCCCCAGGAAAAAAAAAAAAAAAAGAATCAATGAGTTAGGAAAGTTTTTTACATGATTCTTGGATATTTGGTAAATTATATTGAATCAAAACAGTAGGATAGTAGATTCTGGTGACATGAATGCTACGTGAACTGGGCAGGAAATTAATGTGAGAAACATGTCATAATTGTCAAAAAAAGTAGAGGCCAAAGAACAGTAAGAGTTCTGTGTCCACCTAGTTATGGGAAAGAATTACTAGGCTGACAAAAGCAGCTCTGGAAAAACAAACACATCCCTTACTATGCAATTCCTAGTATGACCACTGTTTAGAGGCATGCAGGTAAAACACAATCATGTTTCCAATGGCTGTGAAGAAGAGAATGTCTAATTCCCAATGTTTCAGGAGTTGTTGCTTCAGTTTCTCTCACAGCATGTTCGTTTAATTCTCTGGTTTGGTCAAAATTGCATCAGCCAGTGATTATTAATAATAAAATCAGCTTCTGCTGCTCATGCATTAGCTTTCTATTCCACAATGTTGAGCTATCTAAAAGACTGTGAAAGAACAAGAGAAAACAGATTCCGGTTTCGTCTCTATTTGACCAGATTAAGGAACAGCACAAGGAAGAAACACACAGGTTTACTGGAAAACATGTTCAAAAGCCCAATATACATAAAAGACTTTTCCTTTTTCCACCCAGGATTTAAAAAGGTACAATTAAATTTCAAGAACTTTGAAATTTGACACAAAGTATTTTTAAACCATGTACCAACAGCATAACTCATGAGAAGTTATCTATGTATGCTTTTCAATGTAGTGTGGAATCTCTAGAACACGAGTAGCCTTCAGGGGCTTTTTTCCCCACATTCCATCTTATTTTCACCACATACAGCCTTTTTCATAGATAGTACCTTTTCTGCTGGAGACTACAGAAGAATCTGTTGCTCTAAGGGAAAATTGACACACTAGAAAAGTGGTCCATTGTATAACAAACCTCTGAATAGCAGTAAATTATCTTTCTGAACTTTAAACAAGTGCAATGTCAGAAAGTCAAATAGAAAAACTCAAGACAGAGACAAGTGGTCAGGATACCATCAGTATGTTACACATAAGGCACTAATTTCTCAGAAATATACTCAACACATAAGCACTATGTTCCAACCTGCAAAAATATAGAAAGCAGAATATTCTAGATTATGTTGTGAAATAAAAAATATTTTTCTAGGAATATAGAAAAATTAACACCATTTCAGTAAATACTAATTAATTACTTGATTAAAAAATAATTCAAGTTCACTTTTAAAGCATTCTCAGAAGGAAAAAATCCAGTAACTTGGCAAGGTCACTTACATATTTAGAATAAAAACTTATAAAAGCTAGCTATAAAAATACCAATCCACTGAGGAGACTACTGCAGAAGATTTGACACAGTAACTCCTGTTTTATCATGTTGGCAAACTGTACTGTGCAGGATGAAGACTACATGCTGTGTAGCATGTAATGACAGCAATTCAAACAACCACTGTAGAATAACAAGGTCTTGCCAACCTACATGTGAATATCTGAAGTTGATCCATTTGGACTTCTAAAAAATAGATAAAACTATACTGAATATCTGATACTCATTCAAAGCATGCAGACAGCTTCCCAAAACAAGACAGCAAAAGACAAAACATCAGCATTTTCCAAGCAATAAACAAACCCACCCAGATTCTTGGAAAAAAGCTGGCATCTACTAAACATTTCGTTTCTAAGTAGTTCATACCCCCTACACATTCTGTGTCCAAGCTCCCTACAACAAACTTCAAATCTGCAGAAAAAAAAAAAAATTAAAAAGCTAACTCCATTAATGCCATGTGCAAAAAGAAGACAGCTAGAGAGACAGGAGACTTCACCTTCAAGACAAAGCCTTGAATTCTTGTAACAACAAGGAAATTGTTAGCCAAAATCTAGAAATCAGTAGCTAAATTGATGTGGATAAATTCCAGACAACAAACCCAGTAAATCCTTAAACCTTGACCAGTTACCAAGGCATACCAGCATGTCATAAAACAGAAACTCCAGTAAATCCCATTCTATACTTGCAGTACTCCAAAGCAAAGACAACGTCTCTATCTTCATATAAACTGAGGGAGAATTTTCTTTTCCTGGCCTCTGAAGATAACTCAGAGAAAACTCTTAAACCTAAAACTAATTCTTTATAAATACAGGAGAAACATATACAAGGAGCAATATGATCTTGTTTCAACACTCCCTGGACTAATCAATTAATTGTACGCCCACGAACTTTACTTGAAGGCTTTACATTTTATCTATTTCGCAAGCTCTAATTCTATTTCTCTCACTGCTCTTGACTACTGTGATGATTTGAAACTTTCTTCAAATTTCTATTGTAAATTTATGTCCAATACATACCCAAATTGGGATTCACAAACTTGTCATATTGATGCAACAGGTGAAATATAATCACATAAAAACCCAAATAATAAATAGCAAATCATCTATCTTCAAAGGCTGCCGTATGTACTACAGTAGCAGATTAAATCCAGAAACCTGTCTGCTAGTTTATAGAACTACTCAATCCTTCCTCATCACAAATTTAATGTCATACTTTTCAGGATCCACTGAATATCAGCCTTTAACAATGGGTGTCATCACTTATTAATTAAAAATTTCTGCCTGTGAAAAGATACAGGATCCACACCTTCACAACAAAACCTTACTGAAATGTGTCATTACACCTTGCAAAATTTCCAAGCTTCAGATAGGCCTGATACCCCTGAGTCCACAATACATATTCTAGGTTAGAAAAGAAAAAAAAAAGGAAGGAAAAAAACCCCCTAAAGTAGCCATAAATTATTTACAAAAGAATTTGTCCATACTGAAGAAAGTATTGTAACATCCATAGATGGAAATAACTGTTCTTAATCTCCAGCATTCATATGTTCAGTGATATACAGGAGCCAATATTAGTTTTCTACGCTCTTGTACTAATTTAATCCATGCTTTGAACTGCCAGGTAAATTGGTCTTCTGCTAGACTGGAAGTTTAGACTACACAGCTGTTGAGTTTAAGGACACAGACCTGTTCATCCTGATCTCTCCAACTGAGTAGTTTGTATTTGACATCCCTACAATTTACACCCTTCTTAGTAGGGAGCACGAGGGTCTTTCTGAGCAAGACTCACGCTGTCTTGTTTGCCTGCCATCAGACACATAAGGCTGATGGGCCGCTGGGATATAGAGGGATAGATGGGCTTGACACCAGGCCAGACTTTCTTTCAATTGTACTAATTCAATCATCCCAAATCCAGTACCAAAAATATATTCACAAGTGATGTGGGCAGCTGCAGCAGGTGGGATTGTGATCAAATTAAGGATCTTGAAGTACAGTGCAGCCATCATCCCAGTGTTTTAGTGTGGCAACATTATGTGGTATATTTATCCAAGAAGTTGCAGCACACATGAAAATACAGCAGAAATGCACATAGGGAGAAGTCTTTGTTTATACATAAAAACACTTATTTCAAACACAAGTTGTACAAAATCAAATGCAAAAGTTTACAGCAGCAGGTGTTAATGCCCTCTTCAGTACTTCTACTCTTCCTTTGCCTAACACTGACTTGTAGAAATACAAAGGATACATAAACTATGCAAAGCAACAATTTCAACTTAATTTCAGATGTCCTGCTGTGTATTTACTACAGATGTAAAACAAAAGTATATTTTTGGTTGTTTGTTGGGTGAATTATTTTTAATGAAAACAAGCAGAAGAAGAAAACACTTAGATTCTGTTCTATATTTCTAAAACAGCAGCAACTACTTCGACAATATCTTTAAAAGAAATAAATGTGTTTTTTCTTACCTCTCTAAGATGCATGTTTTCCTTCTCCTTCTGATCTAAAATCACTTCTAAATGATTAACCTGAGATTCAGCCTCTGCCATCCTTCGAGTTCTCTCATTGTCATCTTCCATCCCTTTAGATGGCAAACCTTTGCTTTGCAGCATTTCCAGAAGCTTTTTTATCGATTCATCTCTGGCATTTAGTGTTTGCTTTTGTGTCTCAATCCTAAGCTCCATTTCTTCTAGTGTTTTTCTCAACAGGAAGAGCTCTTTAGCTTGTCTATCATGTTCTGCTTGCAGTCTTCGAAAATTTTCCTCTGTGAGCTCAATAGTAAAATGCTCAGCCCCTCGGTTTCCACTTTCCTGCTGGAGAAGATGGTTAAGGTCTCTCTGGGTCCTAAGTTCATCTTGAAGTGCCTGGATTGTCATTTGAAGATGCTGCAATAAAGAGGAGAAAGAAAAAAAAAGAAGAAAAAAATCAATTTAGGATCTAAATGTAGGACTAGTCTTTGGTTAAACTTTTGTTGTACGCTGTTAGAAAACTTCATTAGAATCAATGATGAAAGTATATCAAATGACCTTATAAAATAGCAAATGAATGTGAGAATACTTGTAATGATGTCTTTCAAGTGCTTCTAAAAAAAAAAACAAAAGGACAAACACACACACAAAATAGCGTCAGCTAAAGATAAAATAAATAGCAAAGACAGACAAACAAACAAACCCAAACACTAGGCAGTGGCACATCCATTAGTACAGTCAGTATGTACCTATAAAGCTGAAAGACTCAGTATTCCATGTTTTCTAAATTACTTCATAGACTAAAGTAATTCTGCTCTTCATGGTGCTCAACAGTACTGTTTATAAAGTCAATCAAAGTATTCACTATAATTGAAGGGGGCTTTGGGGAGGGGCTGAGTTTGGGCTGGTTGGCTGTTTGTTGGTTTTATTTCTTTCAGTAACTAAAGCTATGAATGTGTTTAGTAAACAGGATTACTGTATCTCTACAAGCAAACAAAAAACCACAATAAGCAATACTGAATTTTGGAAAATAAATTGACTGCAAATAGTGGACAAACCTTTGTTCTTCTGGCATCCAAAAACTGAACAGCATGGTAAATGAAAAAATGAAGCAAAATCAACGTAAATAAAGGTCAGATGCAAGCAAAGGAGATTCAACAGAAAGAACTGAATTCAACAAAAAAGTACCTTCAACAGAAAAAATAACTTTATTGAGCATACAGAAAGGCACCAACAACTTCACAGTACCCAAATATACAAACCTAAACTATAGACAGACTTTCATCAATAGATGTGACAAATACAAACACAGTAGAAGTAACTAATCCCACAGTGAATATCAACATTCCTATTTCATCTTACTGTTCTTTTACACCTGAACGTTTTTTGAAATACAGTGACTGGTCCTGAAATATTCATGTTACGTGTGAGTACAGAGGTCTTTCTCTGTTTAAAAAGTAAATCCTGTACTCCTTATTCAACATGAATCAAAATCAGAAGAGGATTTTGCCCATGTTACAGTTGGAACAGAAAATCGTCCTAAACTACTATGGTTTATGATGTTCGTTTCAGACTAAGTTTTTTTGTTCCTTCTATTCACTGTGTACATGACACACTGAATTACTGAAATATTAATTCCTGAACAGCCACAAGGTCTGTACCACAACACTTTTAATTCCAGGAATTAAGAGGACTGTAATGCATGGCATTGGACTTTTTTTTTTTTTTTTTTTTTGCATCGATATTCTGCAACTTCACATCACACAAAAACAAAACACAAAAATACCCAAACAACAAAAACAGACCAAAGACCCCAGTGTACACAGAAAAACCATATCGCACAGAAAGCCACCCACACAACCACATCAGCGCAGTACGGGACGCTTCTGCTTTTTCATTTCATTTGCTACCACATTCGTGTTTGGCACTATTACTTCTAGAGGTGCTTGTTTGTGACAGTAATTTAAATTACATGAAAAAGCAAAACCTTAAGAAAATAACCTTGCAAAATAATGCCTTTTAGCAGTTATTTTAAATGGAAAAAATATTGCCAGTGAAAACTCTGTGTAGTTAAATAGTTTGAATCTATTCTATTATTAAATATCTGAGGCCCTCAGTTAAGAGTATACAACGTAGGCTACTCATTTATAGCTCTGCTATGTTTTCTTGATCTCATCATCTTTTTATTTATATGAACTTAAAAGCTCCCCAAAAACTTAACACTTCTCCAGATGTAGTAATTTTCCCACTTTAAATCTATTATACAGTTCACAGCTCCAAGACTGACAGCTTTAGCACTGAAATTCAGTGCATAAATCAAACCTAATTTTTCAAATAGTACAGAAATATTCAATTATTTTAAATGAGCAAATTATCAAAGATATAGAAAGGCAACAACAAAAAGGGACAGATGCTGCAAAGCAAAGAGAATCAAAACCATTTATTTTGAAATGCTGTTTCACTACGTTAAATCAGAGACATAATTTTTTTAGATTACCTTAACCAGCCAATAATGTGGTTTTGTGATGATTCCAAACTACACGACAACTTGCATTAGAGAATACAGACTTAGTGTATTCTCTAATTCTTTGTAGCTTTGTAATGCTGAACGTCTGGGGAGAATAAATGCTTGAAATTGCTCAATTAAAAATTATTCAGTTTTTACTGAAGAGATTGCAAGTTTCCTTTATACAAGAGAACAAGGCAATGGCACAGGTAAAAATATCATTTCACTTTTTTAACAAAGTAAACTCTCAGAAAAAGAAATGAGACGGACCTCAAAAATCCATTAGAATATCTTCATTCTCATCTTTGAGAACACTCCAGCTAATGACGCTGCACTTAAAATTACACTCAATAGTTTGTTTCAATGGCACAATCAGTAAGAAACGGGTTTTTTTTGAAGTGTTTAAGAACTTATAATACAAGTTTCTGGTTTGAAGCTGAAGGAACAGCATTTTTTCTGTTAAGGTTTTGTTGCTGTTAGTTGTTGGGGGCAGTAGGAGGATGGCTCTTAAATCCCAGCCTCTGACCAAACGCAATTATGCATGAGACTTACAGCTTCCATTTATAAAAACACATTTTTATTCAATGGCTTCAAAGGAAAACATGAAACCACTGCAAATGAGAAAAAAAAATTGAATAAAAATAAAGTTTATATTAAAAAATCATTCAATCCTATATAAAATGAAGCTGTTTTCCTAAATTGTAACTTCAGATTTGGAATCATATAACTGACCTGACACATATTTACTTGCTTTTCCTGTTCTGGAAGGAAGGCTTGGTTAGAGCTTATTTGAAGTTTTCAAATGAGTCATTATAGAAAAATATATTTGTATCCATTTAAACCATCCACAACTTTACATCAAGCTTGGCACACAGCACTTCTCAAAAGCTCCCAAGAATTGAAGCAGCATTCCTCTTTTGTTTTTCAAATTTTAACTTTTTCATGCTATTATTCTTCTTAAATTTAATTTTTTTAATGGAGATAAAGTTTTCCTAAGTAAAATGCTTACTTGTGATTTAATAAAATTTCATTTATTATTATACAAAGAGAATTCTCTTTCAGTTAATTTTCAAGTTGGCGTCCGTATCAGCCATCAGCCACAGTTCCTGCCCCACAGCATTAATGTGAAGAATGAACCTTATATCTGTACATTCTTCAAAAGAATGACCCAAGTAACACAAAAACCACTTTGCATAAGTCCAGTAAATTAAATGCTTGGCTTCCAAAAATTATTTCACTACTGATCAACAGCATTACTCAGCAACTACCTGTAATCTAGAAACCATCAAAAGAGAATTGCTTTCTCCAATCTGAATAATTAAGATAGATCTTCCTAGTGTTAAATTACATAGTATTATTTATTATTTGATACTAAAAGCTATGTACAAATAAATGTTTCCTAAAAGTGAAGCGGTCTCTGTACACCAAATGCCTTTAAGGCTTTAGGCTAAATAAAGGGCAATTCAGTTCTAAAATATTTTCAATGTTTAAGCAAACTGAACACACACATTGATAACATCCAACCCTTCTGAATGCAAGCTGTAAAAGCTGCAATTGTTGGGTTGACACACAAATAATCAGAAATCAGAACTCAAACCGCAATTGTCCTTAAAATAAATGGAACTACTTCCTTTATACTGGAAGATGGCATAATTATGAGACTGGCTATTTATGGTGTTCTTAGGTTCTACCCATAACCATGTGTCTCACTGAGCACAATAGTTGTGGCTGCTTCTCAATATTTATGTTAAAACTAACAGCCTCAACTGTGGCAGACTACTGCTACTCTGACATAAGAGAATCCATTTTTGTATACCTCCAAGGCTTAGAAGGCTCTTTGAACATGATGGACCAGATTTAGACTTGTGCTGGCACAGATTTTTGTATCTGCAGCTAGCTAAGAAAAGGAAAGAGCAAATGTTGTGAGGGTGGAACGAAATTGTATAATTAATTTCAGTGGGGGAGGAATGTGGGAGTGCTGTGAATATCTGTCACACTGCTGTCATTACACAGACATAGAACTTTGTGGTATTTAAAAAAACATGCAGTATCTATCATATTTTTCATAATGTCTATTAAAAACAGACAAGTTGACCAGAAATATTTCCATGCCAATTTCTTGGTAATAGTGGAAAAGTTCTGAAAGAACTATTTACTTTTTTTCTGTAGCCCAACTCCTAGAAGCAATCCATGGAACTACACAGGAGGTTCCATTAATCTTTCCCTGAATTAAGCATAGTGCAGTTTTTCAAAGTTTTCCCCCATAAATTGAAACAAAACTATGACAGCAAGATAAATGAAGGCCCCCCTTCCTGGATTCCAATTCACATTCAACACAAGGAGGTTCCTCTAATCTGTGCCAACTTCATATTCCCAAAGGAACTGCCTGCAGAGAACTGTCCTGCCACTGTATTCCTTGAGCCAGAGCACATAAGCACTTCCAGAGCATCCCAAAGCCTTAGATAGATGGTGAACAGTGGAGGAAAAGGAAATCACAAAGCAGACTCGCTGATTTAAAATTGTTAGTCTACCTACAGAACTACACAGCTTCTCATACTTTCCCCATCACCCTGGCACCAAAAGCAAAGAACATGTTGATGAATACAGGGTCCTGCCATATTAAAAAAAAAAAAAATTGCATGCTACAAACATGGAAGGAAATAACAAACCTCATGTAAGGCCAAGAAAGAAATAAATAATATCTATAGCTGTCTGACTGGGAAAGCCAAACTGAAGGTTTTGGTGGCAGAAAGTGGTCTTAAGCTTTCATCAAGTAATGGATTTTAAAATATACACCCATCCATATACAGAAAACTACAAACAACTTGTAATGTAGTCATAATTTAACAATCTAATTCCTCAGACAGTAATCACTCAAATTTGCACTCCAGAGCTTCTGAAAAATTCTGTGTTTCTTCTATGATAGGTTCTGCTCTAAATGACCCAGTACAACTGTTAAAGGCAGTGATGGCAAGATCATCCAGTATATTTCAAACTGTTAGTTCTATATCCATCCAAGATGATTTCTGTTGGTGCTTTATCTAAAAAGAACTATAGTTACTTTATTGGACTGCAATGTTTTTTTCCACTCCTAATACCTTAATCCTTCCTCTCACCCCTCACTGTCTTTTCATTTACTTCTAACTCCTATCTCTCATGGTTCCATTTTTAGCTCCTGCTCCTCCTGTTTTGTTCCACTCCAAACACAAGGAAAAGTGTATTAGCCTTGCCTTCTGGGACCCTATAACCTGGCTTTACAACAACTGAGAAGCAGTAACTACTGTGGTAACAGTCTCCATCCTCTCAATGCCAGAACTTCCATATAATGTGATGGTCAAACAATCTGACAAATTTAAAAAAAAAAAAAAAAAATCAACTGACAACAAAACCTTGCCAATTTAGAGGGAAAAATTAGTCCAGGAAAGAGAGCAAATCAGACAACAGGTCTCCACACACACTGCAGAAAAGAATGTGAGGTAAGGCTGCACTGCCAGGCAGCTGGAGCTATGGAAATACCTAGGAGCACATCAGGATATATTCATGACAAAAACTTTCAATAAGCTGGAAATCAAACCAAACTGAACACAGGAATATACTCTTTCTTTTGTCTCTTTTATTAATGCACATAAGTGACAAAGAATTTTGTTAGTTTTTATGATGTGTTATAGCCTTTGAAAATACAGGGTCAAACATAGTATTTTTCTGAATTTTTTCTTCAAACTATGAATTCTTTTAAGCAGTCTCTGCAGGTAACTTCTTAATGTGATATTTTAATAAGCAGCCTTGCACAACCACATTATCTCCATGGTTCATGCAGTGAAAGGAATAGAACGCACTAAAATGCCCTGTGTCTTGGGATATAACCATAGAACTTAGAGCTGCATTAGTTAATACAGTCTTGTCTCTTGACAGTGTCAAACTTATGATAAAAAGAGCTTTCTTATGAAATTCAACTACAGCAATTGGTATTTTAATTTTAGTTAGACTATTGAAGAAACAGGAGGATTAGACTTGGAAATATTTGTTATTAACATTACAAACAAACATCTAAATCTTTCTTTTCTTCTGTCAGAAAAAAAAGGGACTTCAAGGTATTTTCTTCATCAGCATAAACTCAAGAAATGGATTCTCCCAATTATTTGGTCATCTGTCTAATGTAATTTAAAATTCTGGCATCCACACAACATCACTAAAGATCAGTTGACAAGAACTTTGCTTGAATAACACAGGGCTGACAAAGACATGAAAGAAGACAGACGTAATTTCTGAGGCATCACTGGAGATTCAGACCACACACACGATGCATTTTCAGCATCAAAAGTTCTGCAGGTGCAACAGACCTAAGACCACTGAATCACACTGTTTGCTGATACAACCATGTATTTGAAATGGGAGCAATCTTGTTTAGCAGCTTAATTTTTCTTTCCTTGTTTTAAATGTGGTGCCTTGTCAAATTTGATAAAGCTTACTCTTAACACTGTGCTTAGCAAGTTAAATAAGGAACCTTGTCATGTACATTTAAATCTGTATTTCTTAATACAGACATTGTATTTGATCCAAACTAACAGATTTCATTACTATTCAGTCAGCTTCTTTGGGTAAATCTCACAGATATTTTGGTGAAAAACAAGTAAAACAGGAAAAACAAACTATTGCCTAAAATTTGAGGTTATCATATGAAAACGTATCTCCATTCATAACAGAGGGATAGCTGCAGGGTAAATGCTTTAGTATCGCAAGTTTCATAGCAGTTCGGCACCTAATTCTTAAGACACAATCTGTAAATATATTTCTTTCCCAATTCCCTGGATTGCTGTGGGATGAGAGGTGTCATTTTTCATTTATTTGCTTTGCCATTTGCCCTAAGCAGGCCTGCTATCACAGATACAGTTTGTCATTCTGTCACATAGTATTTCTTCATCGTAGAAACTTACAGTACCACAAATCCATCTCTAAAGCACTGCACTTCATTTGTTAATTTGGAGTATTTTGAGGTAGAAAAAACTAATTGTATGTCTTCAATATCTACACCTATAAACCTTCCCTTCTTTCTTCCACCACATTTCTCCAGCATAGCCAACGCCTTCTGTGGTATTCCATCTCATTTCAGGGATTTCAAATTCACCTTGCCTCTCCCCACCCCACAACAAGCTAGTGGAATACTATTTGTTGAGAATTTATTTAATTAAGATTTTCTAGCTTTAACTACAGTCAGAACACAGTCATATCTCTGTAGAGAAAGGGTACATTTTACCTCAGCCCACACTTACTAAGAGGAATTCAGTTTGGTGCACCTTGCACAACATAGTATCTCAAAAGCAAAAATTCGGTACAACCTACTTCATCAATTCCTTTAACCTAGATAATTTGAATTAATCTACATGTTTTCTCCTATTGATAAAAATCACTTTAATACTCATGGGCCAAATCTTGTAGCTTCTAACCATAAGAACAAGAAGGCCAAGACAAAAGGGGACTTTTAGAAAAGTTAAAGCAAGCCTTGAGAGGAGAAATGTGCAAAGATACAAGTTCAAAACAATGCCCATATCAAGTTCTTTAGTTACTAACACACTGTATTACAACATGTAAGCCATTGGTATCATATCAAAATACAAGGCTTGATATTTAGGTAAACATTACTGGTACTGTTGTCACTTTTAAACAGTCAAATTATTCTATTATGACAACACTGGAGCCTGCTTCCCCCCCCACCCCAATCCCTTTAGAAAAAGGCTGCTACTGTGTTTTTAGGGCTGAGCAAAGCCAGAATCTCCAAATAGTATTTTAATGGACTGAAAAATCACCTGTAACACAGATTTTCACCAATCTGAACACATCTGGAAGAACTCGTTTCAAGATACATTTTACAACTTACTGGAGAGAAAAAGCAAAATACATTTTAACAAGGAAATCAATGTTAGCTTAAGAAAAGCAGGTTTTGCTTTTTTTCCTCAGGAAATTTCTGTCTGTAGCAATTGCTTCCCAGATAAGAATAATGCAAGTTTTAGAAGTCCTGGTCACTCAGAGGTAAGTCTTAGGCATTCCTATTTAAACACAACTCATCAGATAAAGTAACTATATGCTGTGAGAAATCCTCCATCCTCTAAAGGACTGCAGCTTCTCTGATACTCAGTTCTTCCCAAGACAGGGCACTTCCGCTCTTTTATGGGACTCAAGCACTGAAGATTTGATAAGGAAGCTTTTAGACTGTTTAGAACCTTTACTAGATTGCTCACGTGGTCTAGGCTCTATGTAACCAGTCCTTTCAATTAATCTTCTGACTGCCCATGGTTTACCAAAGATAAGCAGAATCGCAATGCTACAGCTGTCCTCAGTAACTGAGATCACAGAATCCCCAGAGCTTCAGCTCATCACAGCAGAACTCAGGGTCCAAAGCACCCAAGTCCTTTCCAAAGAACAAAGAAAATTACACCCCTGCAACAGCCCCACCCCCAAACTCCACTGTTAACAGAGAGATACAACATGAAAAGAAAAACCACAAGCAAAAAAATCAAAGCATTCATAGCTCTCTTCTGCTCATAAAACAGAAGATCTCCAGTTATCTCCTCAGTCTTTTATGTAAACAGAAAACTAAGTTCGAAATTCTGCTGGTTCACTGTCGGGTACTTCTGGTAGCTCTTGGCTTTGGAGCTGCCTTTTTTGCTGTTAAATTTTTCTATCAAAAAAGATTTAATTCATCATCATAAATGTACCTCAAGTAATAACCACTTACATTCAAAAGGCAGTAATTTGCAGTAAATTCTCAGTATGTTCTATCTGCAGAAGATACTTGTGGACAAACATAAACCTCTTAAAACTTTGTGGGGAAAAAACAACTTTCTTAACACTCAATGAGCAAATTGTTCATTAACAAAACACTGCACTGTGTTTAGAACTGATTGAAATTTTGTTTCCATTTTAATAAAAAAGGAGGAATTTCAGAGAAAAAGCACCTCCCTGATTTCTACCAAGTCCAAGTTTCCATTAACAAAGCAGGGTTTTTTTTCTAGTGACATTTAATGTCAAGGTTTTGCATTATCTTTTTCTAGTTTATCAAGACCACACTGTCTTCCTCTTTTGTAACATTTATAGTTCGTGGGTTATTATTATTATTTAATGCCCAGAACATCAAAAGTGCCATACCCATGGTAAGCAAGTAAATCACATGGAACACAGCCAACACACTAAATTTTAACAAACCTCTTTAAGAAAGTGCATACGGGTTCATTAAGGATTATAAGCGGTCAGCACCTCTGCTTTACATCTTGTTCCAGAATCGAAAGAAACCTTTTTATTTTTTCTACCAGCAAGATCAAACAAGTGTGGCCTTAATGCTTTTAATTATGTCTGGTCTATTTCATGTGTCTCATTCATCAAAGTCACTACTAAAATTATTCTTATTATCCTTTAAGGTAAATTATTTCTAGTGTTTCCATTCTAACATTTTCACCTAAGAAAAACAGCAGTACACTGCTGTGGAATTTTACCACTTAATCGTATCTATGCCTTAGACTGCTTGAACCAGGCTTATTGACTCTCAAAGGCCTGGATCAGTTGCTTAAATAGAAAATCTCATTTAGGTTAATCACTTGGTTTTGAGCCATGCAAATATAACACTAAGTGTTTTAGATTGCCAACAATTACAACTGTTTTCATTAAATCAATTCCAAAAGAAAAATCTTGAATAACTTCCAACAAACTATTTGTTAAAACATATAGAAGTCTTAAAAAACAGCTTTGCTGCAATATACAGACTGTATATTAAAGACACAAAAAGACAATACTACGTGACTGATCCACCAAAAAAATGTCAAAGGAAGGTATTTAGAACATGAATGACAATCCAGAATATAACTGAATTAAGATCATGCATAACTGAGCAAGATAATGGGAAATAACAGATTCAGCTCTATTGCTAGAATTATTCCTGTTTATGGCTTCTGAAATGCAAACTAAGAAAGAGTGAGCAAACTTTCTGAAAATATTGAAGGATATTGGTATTTCAAGTATTTCTGGGTATCAGCAAACCCAAATACCTACATAGAAAAATCTAATATATTTCATGGTTTTCATTAAAAATTCTAATCCCTCAAAGCCTTGAGCCCAAGGTTTACTTCCTTTGAGTAGCACTTGAGTGCTTCAGTTGTCCCTGACGCAAGGGCTCAAGTTCTAAAACAGTATTTGGTCCTGGACATACTGGGATTTTGAATACTTCTGCAACAGCTTGGAATAGGGGATGTCCTGAACCATTTCAGCTGTACCTGCCAATACACAGCAAGAAGATCATCAGCCTTCACCTATGAAGGACAGGGCCACTACAAAAACAACCTTCTGGATAACACCATAAAACTCAATACTTCAGAAGAAATAGATTTACTGTGATCAGAGAGGACCCAGAAATGAGGGCCAAGAGCATATACTGGGAACGTTTTTTTTTTTTTTAGAAGGAAAAAATAAGATTGTATGCACGTTAAAATTTGCATTTGTCAGAGAGCTAAACTACTGCTTCTGAGGTCATCTGCAGCTGTAATGCACCTGTTTGAAAACCTGGGATGTCATATTTGCCTTCTTCCTGGCATACCCATGAGGTTTTATTCAGTAATGCCAGCTCAGTGTGAACCGTTGTGCAAACTTCAATTAATGAAGAGGAAGTCTGCATTGTTTCTGATAGCCCAATTTAAAAAAGCCTGATAAGCCAAAAAAATATTTGGCAAGTAGCTTCCTCTCTCTTTTTGAAGAGTAGATTATAGCGTCCGGAGCTTGCTGATTCAGTCAAAATAATAGCCTAGCAAAGATCCTGGATGCTAAAAAGGCCTACTATTTTCTTATTTCTTAAAAACTAAGGTTCAGCTATGTTAAAGGATTTTTAAGGCACCGACTCAAGAAATTACTTGAAAAAGGAGAGTAGAGAGAATAATCAAGGTCCCATTTCAAACACTGGAAAAGCTGTGGTATTTGACCTTCAGTCCCTCCCTTTATCTGCTTGATCTCTTCCTTGATCAGGTCCTTCTGGTAGAAAGCTCTCTATTACTTTAAAAATAATAAAAATAAAACCTGTCTTTTCACTAGGTAAAAGTTGTGTGGACTGGGCTTCCACTGGGCTTCCTGTTTTGCAGCCTGCCTCCCAAGAAAAGAAACATTGTAGCTGCATTTAAATCATTGAACTACAAATCTGAGGACAGGAATTTCTCTGGACACAGTACAGATCTTGCTGAAGCTACATAAGAAAAATGCACAACACACTGGATTATGTAAATTATATTAGAAATATTAGCCTGACAGAGATTGTCCATTTGTCAAAAAGAGATTCCAGTAATTACTTTAGATTGTATTGACAGATACAGAGTAAGAAAAGTAGAAGACTGAACAAAACCTCAGCATTGCATTGCAAGCATACATGTTTAGTTCACACGTGAAATGATGCTTCAGGTTTCCATACAGGAAATCTTCATTCACATGAGACATGACTGACAGCTATGGGAACAGGGTATCTCAACATTTCATAGGGTCCTCTTAGCCTCTCCACCTTTTGATTTTGAAATTTTCCACCTACATTCTTATAATGCAGACACAAGAAAAATCATGTTATTCATAAGACAATTTCAAGCACAGCTTTTAGTAAGCCAGGAATAAAAAAAGCAACAGCTTCTCCCTGCTATATTTTAATTAGGCAAAAATACATAAAAGAGCACTCTTCAGCTTCCAGGTTTTTCTCCACTTGGAATAGCACTGAGTTGATTAACCATAACACATAATCATTTCCCATTGAAACAATCTGAAAAGGAGCTTTAGGACTGTGTGTTCTGCGACAGTTAAAAAAAAAAATCAATATAGAGGTTTCAGTAGTTCCAATCAAAACAGTGCTCAGTTAGATCCAACAGAGAAAAATGAAGCATCACAATGCAAGACTACCATCTGGAAAGGCATTTCATCCAGTCACTGAAGAAGTACAGATCACCAGAGAAGAATTCATCAAGGAGACAACATTTTTGGCTCACAAGATCTATGCAGTACAAAAATATTCTTTCGTTAGTTGAAAGACTGTGGTTTCACAATAAGCTTAATTAAATCTATATTTATTCTTGCCAAATTTAATAGTATTTTCTTATTCATGGCCTAAACGAATCCAGTACATTCAATCTTTAAAAAAATCTGCAGTTAATACGTTTTGCCACAAGATGGCACTAAATCCATATCCTGACGAAAATTACCAACCAGCACACCACCACAGAGGAAAAACTATTGGCCACACTCCTAAAGTAAACAAGGAAACTATGTAAGAACTAGAAGTTATGAGTATGAAAAAATAAAATTAACAGACTAAGACAGGTATTTTCTTAAAAGAGAGTGCAATATTCCCCTCATAATTCAACAAATGGGGGTGGAGGGTCACACACACATACAACACAGACAAAACATGCTTATAAAGATATGGGTCTATATATACTTTATTTATATATATATATATAACACTAAATAAAATGCAAACATTTTTTCTTCAGTATATACACAATGCACAGAAGTATCTGTAGAAGCTGGAAATCCAACCCTGAGTCTGACACTGGATTGCCATGCAAAGAACAATCACTAAAAAGGAAAGGGGAGGCAAAACTGAATTAACTCCAGTAGGAAAGTGCCCCTCTCATATGGAGCACCCCAAGCACCTAGCAATGTAGCCCCTTGAGGATTCCTTAAATGAAGACCACAGAATCCCTAAACTGGATTGACATTTGAACAATTTTCTAAGTATTACTAGTCTGGAACTTCGCTTTAATTCTTAAGCTTAAAACCCTAAATCACGGGCTGACTTACCACTAATCAAAAACTAGCTGCTATTTTTTCCCAAAGCTACATATGAAGTGTTGGGGTTTTTTTTCTCCCATAAAACTAATTTACTAATCCTTAACTTAGAGTTCACACTTAACAATAAAACAAGTTAACCTTAGCTCTTGTTCCAAGTTCTTGTACAGAACCACAGTATTTCTGAGATAGAAATTATTTCATTCCCTTGGTTACACTAACACTGGTCAGTCAATGCCAAATACAATTAAATCACACTGTTTGCCCTGCAAACACTGACAGTCAAATGCAACATTTTGTACCTGCATGTTTAAACACGCAACAGCCTAGTTTCCTACTAACTCATTTCAAACTAACCCACAAAATAGCAAGAAATTTCTCACTGAATACTACAGATCCACTGTTAAACCACTACAGAGTAGCAACTGAAGGCAGTAAATACTCCATTTTAAACTACTTGAAGATTGTTTACAACTATGATGCTTACTGTCACCACCTTTTCTTTTTCTTATATGTTGGTGGATTATTTTTCCTCCAAGTACATAGTATAATCTTAATGACTACAGTGCCAAAATAGTAGCACATCCATATGCTGGCCTAGTATTTACTACTGATTCTAACTTACCGAGTGCCCAGAAGCCTCCAGGGAGTCTTTCTTTGCCAATTCCAATTAAACAAACAGGTACTAAGGATCATTTGGGGCCAGCTGCATTCCACAGTGCTGAATTTTTAGTTGTTAGCAGTATTGTCTTTTCTGCCAATAGACCAGTCTACTGTATCATACATTTTCTCTAACTTCATTTAAGCAAGCATACTGTAAAACTAATCCAATTATACAGCTATTAAGAAAGAATAGTTATTAAAGCTCTGCAACCACTTCTCAACTGGACACAAAACAAAAGAATGATTAAGGCAAGAAAAGGTAAAGTCATTTCAGGATCTGGTCTGCCTTCCAAGCCTCGCAATTCATAAAAAGAAATGCAAGCTCCACAAGCACATGACCACTACAGATTTCACTTCAACTACCCTACTTCGGAACGCAAAAGGCTCATTTAGTTTCAACTACTAGGGTGGGTTTTTTCCCCACATCACATGTTTACACATCTGTTGGCTATATAATGCAAACTCATTGCAGTTGGAAGTACAGATTTGTGATCAGAATGAACATCTCCTTCAACACATCCTCCCTTAATCCCCAGTGTCTGCAGTGTATGAGCATAGAGGATTTGTTCTACGCTGTCTAAAAGAGGTGAGTGCAGAATCAATACTCATGTCAGGCAAAACACTCCATGCATCCTGCTAGGCTAATGTCAGCTTCTGCCAATAATTTAATAAAATGTATGAGCTCTTTCAACTTTTTAGGGAATTATGTAACCTTATATCTTTCTAGTTTTTAATTTGTGCTCAGGTACATTTTTATAATGGAATCATCTTACTTGAGCAGCACACAAGGGATGGAGCATATTAACCATATGAACAGGATTCACAGCTTTCTGTTTTCTTCCAATCTACGTCCGCTTCCTCCCTTCTCATTCACCTATTCTCTAGATTCTCCTACACGTTTGCAACAAGTTGTCACCCTTTCATCTGGTTTGCTTTGCTCAATACCTTTTCAATTACAATTTTCCTCTATCATTTCCCAGATAACACTGTACTTGCAGTAGAACTTACAGTAGCAAAATCTTGAACATCCACGTTACTATGTGTAGCTGGGCTATTACTTCCAAGTACACACAGACATGTTGACTAGTAAAAATAAGTATAAAACAAAAATCAGCATGATAAACTATTTTCCAATACAATAGGATCCTTTTAAAATCCCTTATAGACATTTCTGAAGCAATTTACATGTACAACAAACATCAACTCTGATAGGCAAAACATACTGCATAATGCTCCCCAGTGCCTCTAAAGGTCTTCCACACTGTGATGGACAAAGTGACTTATTATTCAGTATTGAAATAAACATCACTAAAAGCACTTTTACAAAGGCCCAACATGATGGGGTGCATTACCATTGCTTTGCAGGGATCCACCATACACACATAAGAATATTCCAGTTTGGGGAATTAAAATCATGCCTTTCTCAGAGTTTAACCTTTAGAGAGAGAAACTCCACAGAGATCATTAGGTTGAAAGCAAAACATCAAGCAACAATTATAAACATCAGAGAAACAGGATCTTCTCTGTGCTACACATACTTTTAACTTCTAAAATAAAAATAACTATATAGAAGTGAATTAAACTTTATGACTGCAGCTAACGTAGCAACTTTCATTAGAATATCTGATGCAAACAAAGCTTTATGATCCTTTATTAAGTTTTCTTTGTGGTGTCGCAAAGATATCCCACATTTAATGCTTCTGCTCTGCATGTGTTCAAAGACTCTATTAGCAATCGTTATTTAGTGAGACAGGTGTGCCCATACAAAATGCTTCTCAAGGAAAGCAAAAGTATTTTTCTTCCTTTGAAGGATTACAGTGTTTGCTGTTTCACAGTACTGATCATAATTTTTACCCTGACTTTCATAAAAACTAAAATAAACTAGCAAATTTAGAACTCCCACATTGCTGCAGTCAGTCTCTCAGAAGCCAGACTACATAGGGTCAGTACTGCACTTCATTCAGGTTCTTGTATTTCTTAATTATTGTAAATAAATTATTCTGATGTCAGACATCAATTCTGATTCAAGACTAGAATTTTATGAGAATTCTAGGGAAAAACATCCTTTTACTTAAACAATAAATGGGTAAAGACACTATAGAAAATACAAATTAAAATAATCAAGGGTAATTTCTCTATAAAGGTTATGGGATATGACTAAGGGAGAAAAAACATCATTCTGTTTTGCTTTAGCTGTTATTTGTTGATCTTGGGTGCTAACCCATTTGAATTCTGCTGAAGTCATGAGAGCTTCCCTTCCAATTCCCCCTCCACCTTACCACTGAAGAAAGTGTTAAAAGCAATGATAAAGCCATGATGCACGAGTCTTTTTTCCCATATTTCAAAATAATCTTTTTAATGTCTTCTTTTAGCCCAGTTATCACTATCAGCAGTCCTTACTGTTCTCCCATCAAATCCTGAAAAGCTGGTTCCAAACCCTTCATTTGAAATTCTTTCTCTAATGAATGTAACAATCACCAAGGTGTTATTTTCACACCATGATCCTAGTGACAGTTGAATAGTTCAAATAACTGAACTACTACCAGAAGTAATAAAATGTTGAATTATAGTTCTCTAATTTAGGGCCATGTAAACACACTGAGAATTGGAAGAGGTCCCATTCTGATGTTGCACAGATAAGATAACCAGTAGCAGCAAAGATATATCCCAGGGGACTTGCTCTACACTATGCCACAGCTCCTATAATTTCCACTATGCCTTCTCTGTCAAACTATACCTGCATTTACATCACCTTCAAGGAAATGTACAGTAACATAGATACTACTCGAGGTGTAAAATCTGCACTAGAATTCTCTGAATTATACCTCTATGCCACTTGGGACCTGAATGCCCTTCTAAATGAAGTTCCAGAGGGTGCAATTAGCCATAAGTGAGAACTTGTATCAGTCACTATAGCAAAACAAAACCAAAAAAGTCTGGTTTAATTCTGTAAATATTGTCTAAGTCTCTTTACAGTCAGAATTCTATCAGGCAAAAAAGGCAAGCTTTATAGCCCTATATTTATAATGTGAGAGACAACAGAAGAGTTGGTTAACTAAACAGTATTATTCCAATCAACTGGCATGTTCTATTAGAAATGTACAGAGAAGCCAACATTAAACATAATGCTGTTCTTTCGTGCTTTAGAGTAGACATTTGTAATTGCAGCCTGTAGATCAAGTTGCTGCTGAAACCAGTAAATGGATTAATGATAACAGGCTAATTACTTATTTCCGATTTACTCTACAGGGGGGAGATAAAGTAGCTAGTAACAATAGGAATTCATCCTATACACATTTATTACAAGTTTTTTCTACAAAAAATGAGTTAATTAAGGAACTCATCGTTCCTTCAGGAACGATGCTGCTTATGGCATGGAACTCTCAGCCAAAGAGGAACAGGTGCAAAAAAACCAGAACAGCCAGACACTGTGTTCAAAGACACAGAGAAGAAAAAGATTAGGCATCAAAAAGCATGATCAGAGTTCAGGGGAGAGTGGAATTCCTGAAAGTGAGAATAAAATGGAGCTTAGAACATGTTACACTAACTTTTATCTCTAATAGGAACACCTGCCAGAACTATGGCAGTGAAAGCTGCATTGCAGGCTTTTTTTTCATATGATCCATTTCTGTATCCAGTAGAGAGATGTTGAATGATCACAGAAAAGAACAGAGGTGGCCAGTGGAGCACTGACTTTTGTCAAGTCTCAAGCCAGTTTCACAAGTATTTTGCCATTTAATCTCAGACAAAACAGGATATAATTCTACAATCCCATTTTTTTATTTCTCTTCCTGCTTCAGTTCCTCTGTATTATCATAAATTTCCCTTATTCTATTAACAAAGCAAACAACCCCAAGACAAGAAAGATTATAGCTTTAAAACTCTAATTTTACTCACAAGGATGACATAGTGGTCTTATTGATGTCTGCAGAAGTGAACCAAAGAGCAAATAACTTTACTCACGATTCAAGAATCTAGAATTTCAATGGAACAATTTACCATTTGGTATCACCCCTGGCCAAAAAAACACCAGCACATTCAATCTGTTCAAGTCATGTCAAAGGTACACTTTTAGGTTGGCTTTTTTCCTCTCCAAGCTGTCATCTTATTGAAACACCTTGAGCAGCTACCATGATTCAGCTGTCACATAGATCTTCTCTGTAATATTCCCAGTCATACTGGGAGCACAAGTTCAGTCCTAGATACTGAGTTTTTTCTGCTACAAGAAAAAAAATCTAAGCCACTTGTGCTCTGAAACACTCAGAATATGAAAAAAGCCTTTATAGAAAAGCATACCTTAAAATAGCACTCTGCCATTTCCACTGCTAAAACTTAAGTAAAGCCTATTCTTTTTAGAGAGGATTTTTCTCCCTTTGATAAACAGAGTACATAGAAATCCAGATTAAGTGCTATCTGTATTCAATAAGAATCTAATACGTAGGTCTGATAACGTCAATAACCATTCCGTTTTCCTCTGTGTTCCAAAATAATTCATCACTGTGAATACTTACAGACAAAGCAAAATTCTAAAAAATCTCGACCACTTATTACTGGTAACTTTGAAAGATAATCGCTGCCTATTCCAAAAAACGCACCTTTTCCTTGTATACATATATGTATATATAAAAATTTTATTTCCTGCAGTAAAATGTAACATGTACACGATTCAGACTCATTCCTTTTCACCTCTTAGCTCACTTAAATCCTGGAAGCTTTCTATATGTTAGCATAGTCTGGTCAGATTACTTGCACTTGCATAGGGGGAACAAAGTTACTTCTGAAGCAAAATGGTAGGAGGATACCCACAGAGCCCACCGGTCAAAAAATTCCTTTGGAAACGACAACTGCAGATGCTGTCATCACTTTAGGGGTCTTGGACTGCAAAGAGCTCTTTAGCACAAGCAGGTGCCTGAGGGAGGAGGGGAGACAGTGGCAGGAGAGGGGAGGAAGGCAGGAAGAAGCTAAATTTGCATAGTCCTAAACTCTAATTAGACAATAACATTTTTCTCGCTTTAAGATCATTGCTTCTTTTTCTCCAGTTCCACAAGAGGTTTAATCAAGCTGGACCATAGAAGATAAATTCCAGGAATAATGAAATGCAAAATATTCTGACCTCATTGGCAAGTAACACCAATTATTCACCTGCCCAGTGGTAAGTCTTCAACAGCTGGATCATTTATTTTTAACTACCATGAAAAAGAACCAAGCAGAAAGCAACTCCTGGTGTATCAGAAAAAGAAGAAAAATCAAATGCTTAACTACATTTTAAGTTACTTTTATATACAAATAGAATTTACATTAATATTTTCTCCTGTAGAACCTTTTCCTCATCTTTTTTTCCTCATACTATCTTGAAAGAAAATGCTACAGTTTTTATAAATTGATAATTTTTCACTTGGGTAGACATCTCAGTTACTTTACAACTTCATTTATGTATTCTTGTATGCTAAAACATTTTTTTTACATTTGTTCAAAGTGAAACCATGATGAAAGTTATCCCAGTGACAAAAGTTTGGTAATTACATGCTTACCTACAGTAGCAAGCATGATTGTAGTTCTTATTGTGTCAAAACTCAATTTCATGAAATAAAATACCAGAAGTCTATATTGTTACTGATGGAGAGATACATTTTTTCTGGTCCTGAAGGCTGACTCATTGCAAGTATTGGATAAAACCATTCAATAAATAAATGAATGCACTCTAGCTAGCAATAGATATTATCCAAATACAGCATGCTTTCACTCACCAGTATTATTTTTTTTCCAGAAAAAGTTATGCAAATTTCCACAATAGCTTAAGCTAGTTAGACTGTTCAGAACATCAATGAGTTTGCTGGCTCTTACTCTTCCTTCTTCTGAACAGCACATTACATTCTGAATTCAAACTTCTATGTTAAAGCTGAATAATTTCTGGTAATTTATATCTGGTGCCTTGGATTTTAAGTGCTTTCTGAGATAGCTGGTACCCACTTAAAGTTTTGTATATAGAGGTCAGAATAATCACGACCGCTGGCATACCTCAACATTTTTGTCTAGTAAAATGTAATCTTTATTAAACCCAAATGCATTGTCTCTTAAAATATCCTTGCCAGTTTTTATATTAAGCATGTATTTGACAGGGCAGCTCTTGCTTAGAGTTCAAAATTTTTTCATGTTTGAACAGTTTTTATGAAGTAACACAAACTGCCTATGAACAAAGGTATCTGCTACAAGTTTGCTGACAATTAATTTAGTTTCACTGTGTGCACGATTCCAGACAGAACCATGTCCTCCTGGCACTTTTCGTCTTGATTTGGAGTCAGAATCCCTGGTTGAGAGAACCAGGATGAAAGAATATCTGGAACACAGGTTGATATATAGACTGAGAAGATGTCACCATTCATCGATGACCTTACGTTATTTACAACTACGATCCCTCTGTTGAGAGGGGTTTGGAAAACAGTCCACAAAGTGATTCATCTTCTAAACTTGCAGAGAGGGATACCCACAGCTTAAACACAGTTCAAATACAATATAAGAGCTTTCATTTTCTAAGCAGTTACAGAAATGATTGGGATTGCATGATTTAGGGAGAAAGTGTCTTGCATATAAAAAAAAAGGTGAGTCTTTGAACCTACTTTTTCTTGCCATGCTTCAAAAGAAAGGCTGAAGTCAAACACTGCAAGATGGTTGGATCCGGTACAAAAACACCAGCCCATCCAGGGAAGAGTATAACAGGGATAAGTAAAGAGGGCTGCAGTTTCCAGTAGTCTTCAGCTCCAGGAGTTCTAAATCCAGACTGAGAATCTATGTACTTAACAGCCAATGAAAGACCTTTAGAAATCTCTCTAATAACTTTTTGAATTTGTGGGAGCCAAAATTCTGACCACACTACCTTCATCTGGTATTTATCAATTCTCATTTTGGGTAATATCAGTTATTTTTCACGCATTTTCTTTTATGCTGCTCAAACTCTTTCAGATTTCTATCACATAACCCTTTTCCAGTCCTTGTAGACTTTCAATATTTTTGTTAAGCCTTCCTTTCCAGCCTTCCTTCTCCAGTTCTACCATACCCTTTTTCACATGAAGAGAATATGAACTGGCAGAAAATTCAGAACATGGATGAGCTGCAAAATGTAACTGTCACTAATGTTCTCTAGCTTGTTTGTCATTCCGTTTTGCCAATTTTTAAGTTTTTTATCAGCTTTAACTGTACTAAGTGTGCAAACTGACATTTGAGTAGAAAAATCTATTATAACCCCAAAACTTCTTTCTGCACTCTAATAGTCCAGCCTCCTGCAGGTACTCTGAGGTACCCAGGTACAACCACGAATGATTAAAAGGCTGCAAAGATGACACCTGACCCACAGAACACTCCAGATTACAAAATAACACATATAAAACCAGCACACGATATTTTCTTGGGACTACTCTGTAACAAGTCTCTAATAATCCTTTATTTCAACTGAGACCTAAACTGTTTTACCCAACTACTCTAAAGCAAACCTCAGTTTTTATTGAAATCTCTTTGCAACATTTGAATGCAAACAAATTATTTCCTTTTTGAAGCCTATATTGCAAGTCTTTTACTGAAAGTGCAACATGCTACATTTCTTTAAACACCACAGCACACCTGCCTTCTCTGTTTATCAAAAGTATATCCACTACATCTTTGTATAGTACTCTAACACTTCGGACTAATTTATACGTTTCCAAATGAATTAAGTTATTTGCATGTTATTTTGAAGCCAACACTGCAGGCAGATTTCCTAACTCAATGTTAAAACTGCACAAGCTCCATATGCATTTAATTGCACTTTATAATTGCAACTATACTAAGCTAATTTTACAATAAGTCAACAACATTATTCATGTATTTCCATAGGTGGCAAACAACAGAACATCTTAATAATGAAATACAAATTAATTTCCTTAATAAGTTATTTTCCTAACTTATTAAAATGAACATGAAATTTAATCCTATCAAAGTTTTTTCACACATTTCCTACTAAAGACTACACCAGCATGGTAACAACAATGAAAAATTCTTACACTGGCCCATTTATTACATCTTTTTCATAGTGATTTTTCCTGAATAAGACCTGCAAGACTGGACATGATTTAAATTTTTTCCATCTATTCACCCACCTCCTGGATTAGATTATGGCTGGAAGAAGAGTGTAAAGAACAGAAGGCACCACAAGGCTTTCAATCACACTGTTCATGGAAGCAGCAGCTTTTCATAAATACACCCAAAGAGAAAATAGTTTAACAGTAGGAAAATATTAGCTTTAACTGCAAAAGTAAGCATGTGCCATAGGTTTTTCAGGCACAGAAAAACTGTATTTTTCCTTCATACTGCTCCTGACCACTTCATCACATGAAATGAAACATCAACTTGTCATTACTAAACCCAAAATAATGGTTCTTAAATAAAAGAGTCAGGAGCCTTTCTGTCTGTAAATGGAGAACATTATCTAAACTTCTCAGAAATGAGCTAGGGAGACTGATAGGAGACCTGTGAAATCTCAGGAACCCACTCAAAATAGGATTCTTCCCATTTGTTATTCATTAAAACAGGATTATTTGAAATAAAATATCTTCAAATATTTCAGAAATAAAATTATTCTGCTCAACTGGGTAGAAAGACTGCATTCCTAGATGGCAGAACAATCCTCACTTGAAATATAATCCCAGAGCAATATCAGTTAACAGGTTTTTTAAAGAAAAACAAAAAAGCACCAAACAAAACCAGGAAACCACTAAAAAAAAAAACACACAGAACAAAAAACAGGTTTCTCTTATCTTTCCTAGATAATAGACCTCAATATGTTACTTGCTAGGTAAGCAACTAAGTAAATGGAATACCAGTAACCTTCGATGAAATCGCAAAACCATGGGCTCCCAACTCATTGTTAGCTAACACAGGAACTAGTAGGCAGTGGAAAACATCACCACCTCTATATGTGGCTTCTGAAGTCCTTTAGTCTCACAGTGCAGATCAAAAAGCTCATGAACACAACATAAAGCAAGGTTCTGAGCAGAAATCTCAGCAGATCTTAAAGTGGACCAGAAGCAACATGGGGGGGGAGGGGGGGATGGAAGGGGAAATGCCTGTTTTTTCTTTATTTTACTGTGCCAATCAGCACAGCAGCCACAGACTATATTGTGTGTGTGAGCGCGTATAATTAAAGTACATAAGGAAAATCTCTTAAGCACAACAAAATTCAGATCTCTTGTAGCTCCTAAGGAGGTTGCTATAATAGCCTCCTTTTTATCTATCAACACATACGTATCAAAGGCTCACATTTTAGTCTATTCAATACAGAAGCTTTGACTCTGCTTAACAGAAAAGAGCATTTACTGAATCTTAACTCCCTTTTGCTCACTTTTTGTAAAAATTGCCTCTGATCTGGAGGTATTGCAGAACACCTAGAGCAAGACTATCATTTAAACGTCCTGTGTTCAAAAATTCAAAGTTGAATTTTACTCTAATCTCATTGCTATAGCAGGAAATGGGAACTTTTACAGAAATAAACTGTGGTGCTAGCAACATGAAGAATATATCTCTGATAGGTATTAAATTTTGTCAGTTTGGATAAGGTTTTATGCCCTTATTAAAAATAAGATTTCAGCGAACTAGAATAAAGGCCAGGAAAAGCAATTCTTTAACTGAATTCCATGACCTCAAAAAACACCTGTAGTTGCTGTTGCTTCTACAGCACTACATAAAGTAGCTATAAGAGCAGCATCAACAGATAACAGACTTGTCCCCTTCTCAGTTCTAATGCCAATCTTAATTTATTCACAAAAAATAAGACACTAAAAAAAATAATCACATGGTTCATAAAATATCAAAGCCAGGTCCTACTGTCCCACATTAACAGATTACTCACTCTGATGTAAAAGAAAAATCTCTGCAACATGTTGCAATCTTTGCTACCAAGCTAAACATTGAACATGCTTCAAGACACACTTTGCACATTGGGATATTCACATGCGATTACAATATGAGCATTAAATAAGTGAAGGTCTTAAGTGCCAGAAATGGCCACAGAAACCTTTGCAAGCATATCCACTTCCCAGTGCATAACAACCATACAGGTCTTCTAAAACACATTATTTCCCCGACAACACCTATATAGCCTGGGATACCCATACATTTGGCCACAAGCCCTGCAAGTAGAAGCACATCCCTTCTTGTTGAAATAATATTACAGCTCATCCGGGCATTTGAGACCCATTTGAGACCCTTCCCGACTGTCAAAAAGCACACATAAAAAAAAAAAAAAGGAGCAAAAAAACTCTTCATCAATTGTTATAATACAGCATACACTGTGCAAAGGCTTTGACATAGTTCCTCTGAATTAATCGGAGGAAAGAAATGCAACAATAAATAAAATTTCCTTATGAATAATAGAATTATTATTGCATGCTCCATGGCTTTATTATAGAAAACAAATGCACAATAACATCTGTTTCATATTCTCCCTTTCTCCTGCCATTATTTCTCTCAACATTCAGAAACATATTTATATTGCTTTACAATAATTATTTCTGAATTTCACATGAAGCAGCTTACAGCTTACCTCTGCCATCATTCCACGAACATGATTGTCATGGTTTAACCCCAGCCAGCAGCAAAGCACCACACAGCCACTCACTCCCACCCCAGTGGGATAAGGGACCAAATTGAAAAGTAAGAAAACTCGTGGGTTGAGACCAGTGATAGTTGAATAGGTAAAGCAAAAGCTGTGTACTCAAGCAAAGCAAACCAAGGAATTAATTCATCATTTCCCATCAGCAGGCAAGCATTCAGCCATCTCCTCATAAGCAGGGCTTCATCACACAAGACAAATGCCATCACTCTAAACGTATCTCCCCTGTCCTTCCCCCAGCTTTATATGCTGAGCATGACCTCATATGGTTCAGAATAACCCTTTGATCAGCTGGGGGCAGCTGTCCTGGCTGTGCCCCCTCCCAACTCCTTGTGCATCCCCAGCCTACTCGCTAAAGGGATGCTATGAGAGCCAGAAGAGGCCCATTACTCAACATAAGCCCTGCTCAGCAATAACAAAAGCATCACATTATCAACACTGTTTTGAACACAATTCCAAAACACAGCCCCATACTAGTTACTATGAAGAAGATGAAGTCTATTATAGCCAAAACCGCAACAAAGATATTCTTCCCTCCCTCCTACACATGTCTAGTAAAATATTAAGTTGCCTAAACCAAAACTAAGACAAGAGACCAGAAGTCTTATTATCAAATACTTCACACTCCTTAACTTCTAGAAGCTTGTTTTTGCAAACACTCCTACACTTTATTTCACAAGGAAAGTGATGGCAGGGAAAGAAGATGACACCAACAGGAACAATACTTATAACTTATTTAGGGAAATCCTAATACATATTCAGATCTCTACTGAGATATATTCTCCAACTATACAGGCAACCTCTGGCACAAAAACTGTGCTAAAACATCTGTGAGGCAAAAAGCATGACAAGAGAGCTGGAAGAAAGCACTGAGAAAAAAGCATTAAGGAACTGAAAACTGGAAAAACATCATTAGCTGGCAGTTGAGATTGGAAAAATAAATATGCACTATTAACTACAGGGTGGACTTAAAGACAGAAGCAACACTGAAAGGATATACAGAAACACATACAAAAAGAGCTCACTGAGAAATAATAAGCCTAGGGGGAAATAACATGGCAGGTGTGGAAGAGAGTGTGACCTAGAAAGAGGCACCTGGGGAAGCAAGATGGAAGTGGAGACAGAGCAACAAATAGACAGTAATCAGACAGAAGACAACAGTTTGAGCACAAGCATAAACTGAGAGACCAATTTATTTTTGCATATTTACATCTACATGCATACAGAACAGCCTAGGCAAAAGAGAAACTATATAGAGAAGCAACTAGTAACAGTCTATTGTGACTCTAATAGTGGAAGATGATGACCTTGTCATCGCAACAAGACAACAATAAACATAACATAACCAAAAAACAACCAACCAAAAAACCTTAACTTGCCAAAAGTATTTTTTTCTCTAATCTGTCCAAGAACATCTAAGTACTTCTTAGCAGCTGTCTTTTCCTATGGGCTTTAGATCACACCACACAATAGGGCATTGATTGGCAAATCTGACTATCACTTTGTTCAATAAATAAAACATTCCTTAAAAATAATGCAGTGCTAACATTGAAATGCCAACCCTTTTCAATTCTTTGGGAAGCAGACGGTAATTTTGCTGGAAAGAGAAGGACTGAAGGTAGTTAGATTTGGCATGCTGAAAATTGGCACCGGAAGTTGAAAATGCTCCATTTCAATTTTGTTGCAGAGAAAGCTGAATCTATGAATTAGATCACAGACTGTGAAGTAGAAGCTAAAGGCTCATTTAACTCTCCAGCCACTTTGCTACCATTGAGCCTGAGTAGTTTCCTCTTGGACCAATATATTATTAAACACATTTTACAGCATAACGCAAGCACCATAAATTAATAAACAATTCCATCCCTAACTTGTGAGGCACTATTTAATTTTTTTCCCCGCTCTTGCGTAACCACTAGATGTATATTACAAGAAATTAATTTCTCATCAGAAAAGGGTTTAGGTACCTGTTGAGAGACTACAATCACATTTCCATGAGGAAAAGGATTTTTTAAGATATTCATTGATTCAACTAACATAACACTGATGTGATATCATATCATACTTTATATCTTGATAGGGGTAAAACATACAGTTTGCAGTAGACTATTTAGGAAGTGGACTTTGACAAAGAATAAGTTTTCCATATATGCCATCAGCATTTTCGCATATAATAAAGCATGCAAAGTTCTTTGCATAAAAAGAAACAGAGTTCACCTTTATATATCTTTAGGCAGAAAATACAAAGTCCCACAAAATTCCTTTATAGGATGATTCAGAATGCCCAATAGAAAAGCTTTTGAAGAGAAATCTATAAATAGAAACTCAGGTCTTCCACAGCTCATTTTCCAGAAAGTTTTCATTTTTATTGATAAAAGGGGAACTGGGTCACAATTTCCTCAGTATTATTTTGACAGCAAGTGAACAAGTCACCACTAACATTTAAAATGTAATCAATTAGCTACTTCCTTCTTCCTGGTTACTACACTGCTACATTTTCATGACTCAGAGGTTAAAGGATATAAAGTAAGTATTGAATCTCTTCAAAATTTATGTTTTCCTTTAGGAGGGAATTTTGCAAGACTTTAAAAGAGTTTCACAGCACAAATTCAATAGCTAAAGTTAGTGAGATCTGTTGCCAACTTCCCCAGGCATTTTCCGCTGTCTCCCTACAAAGCACCAGCTCGGACAAACTGATTTTAAAATTAACGTTCTTCTCTATCTCAAGAGAAGTTATATCAAAATATATTACTTATACAAACAGTGGCTTTGTGTGAAAAAAGTCTCATTCCAGTTCAAGGAATGAAAAGCAAGGGGCTTCATATAATCCTGCTTTCTTAACATTTTTAGTATCAAGATTACATTCATACTCCAGATTTACTCAGAAGTTACTTGACTATTACACTGTATTTTTTCCTTTACCAAAGTGCAAGCAACAATTAAAGATATTTAAAATTACCAAAAATAATGTTCACAGTTTTTTAACTTATTTTATAGAAAACATTTATAGTTTTATTCATATTTTTAAATCATAACCCTCATCTCAACTTACATGCATTCATAACAGCAATATTTCTCCTCAAACATAAGCACATTTGTGTCACCAACTTCTGTGCACAGTAAGAATGATATAAGTAGTCTCAGGGTATAGTAAATTCCATTTTAGGCATGCATCTAAAATATAACACAATCTTCTTCACAAAAAAATTAACTGCTTAACTACATGTGTAAAAAGAAATGTTCCTGTCATCACATTAAGAACATTTTTAAAGGTAACTGTTCAGAAGAGCCATTCAGTATTTTCTGCATTTCAGATGGGTCCTATACCAACAATTCTCATGGTAAGGTATCACCTCCTTTCCACCATGCCTCTGCAACATCCAGAATATCTCAAATCGAGGCAGGCAAAATGCATTCCTTCCTTGTGAAACCACCTTCACAAATAACACAAACCCTCAGCTGACATTCAGCTGCTGGCAAAACATCAGCCTGGTCACACTCCAGTAGCAGAGCAGTGTCAGCAGCTGTAAGCTCTGGGCTCTTACCCACCATGCGCTGTGCCTTTGCCAATGCAACATCTCTCCATGAGGAGAGACACCAGCAAAGCAGCCAAGCATGCACGTGCACATGCATGCACAGCAAAGTTGGCAGCTGGAAGACAATAAAAGGAGAAGTGATAAAATTTCTTATCAGTCGACCTGAACTCACCCAATAGAAACTAGTTGGGACCATGGCATTTGACCCAAATAGAAACACTTTTCTCCACCTAACAATGCACCCAAATGAACATTGTAATATTATTCTAATGTGTTGGAAGAAGTTAGTTATGCATTTTAAAACAATAAACTAAACTGCATTAATATGTTGAAAAAATAAAGTTTAATCAGTACATGAACTATAAAGCTAAATTTACAGAAACTTTCCCTATTTCATGTTATAGAGGAGATTACTCTTGGGATTAATTTATGTTCATATTCACAACCATTTTTCTAATACAGTCATTAAATTCTCTTTTATGAATCACCATTCTCATCTAGGCTAAAGCAATTAAGTACTCAAGACAGAACAGTAGGTGTACTAGCACTAATTAATAGTCCCCTCAGGTGAGCCTAGAATTTGCTTGTGTCTCCAGTACCCCCAAGGTTGGCATTAATCAAGACAAGTATGCTTTCTTGGCATCTCCGTGAAAGTACAAACTAGGCATTTAGGATATCAAGTTTCTTTTCATCACTGTGTGTCTTCACTAGCTTTCCCTGCACTTGTACTGAGGTCAGCTGTGGTGCTACATTTACTTGTAACTAGCTTTTTACTTAACTACAGCGCTTCCCATAGAATCTACAACATTAAGAAGTCATCAATAACATGATTTTAGCAATCTGAGTTAATCTCTCACAAATCTGACTGCTTAACTGATTTGCCAGAAGACACATTGGATAAAAAAATCAGATAACACAAGAAACAAGTGGTATAAATATATGGCACTGAAGAAAACAGCTAAGAGCTAAGGACAACCTCTGAGTTCATACCAAATCCTGAAAAAGCAGTTCTGGCTGTTTCTGTTCTATTATCCCATCAGTCCACTGACAAAACACTAACAGTAGTTTTGTTTTTTAAATATGATTTGTTTGAATATATCTTATTATTTCAGACTCTGCCAGGAGGTAGGCCAAGAAATCCCTCCATACTGAGCAATAAAATTTACTCTCCCCACGAGTTTTTGGTTGTTTTTCTTGTTCTTCTTGTTCTTATGAATAACATTTCAACTGCGCTTCAGAAAGAGGTTCAAGTTTTCCAGTTCAGTGACTCATGAATGTACCATGTATAAGCACAGACAATTTTTCTCACGTTGTTTTCATTTTGCTATATTAGTTTTATTCTATAAAACTCTACACCTGTATGCACAGGTAGAAAGTTGTAGTAACAAAGCAGCAGCTTTAAATCCTTTCCGGTTTTCTCTGTTAAATTAACAGTCAGAAGAATACTGGAAGTTTATAGCTTTAGATCATTAATTCAAACTTTTCTCAGAAATAGCATGTAAATTTCAAAGAGCACTTAGTAAAATCTTTACATTCTCATTTTAAAAAATAAAAATACAGTGGCAGGGTTGTGAATAGAAGTTTGGTATGTCTTTATAGAGAGTGCTTATCTACAGCTTTTTTGTTTTCCTAAGCACAGATGGAATCATCTTTAAAATACTCCAGTTACTTCCAAATGTAAACCTGGAAATAACCAACACAGTAACTTTGGATTAAGTTATATCCTAACTTCAATATATGCTTTTTAGGAATTTAGTTCAGATCTATTCTATTATGTCAGATTCAAAGGAGATGTAAAAATGTTTGCATTACCAGACGCAAAATTCTGCAGATGCTGTTGTTATCAACAAGTTTAACTCCAGAGAAACTGTTCATTTTACAGGCTCCTTTAGAGGATGTCATGGGCCTGACTACATATTCAGTGTCATCACTGCTCCAAAGTTCACTGGTTTCTAGTAAGGAAGATGATTTTAGATCTGCACATTTCATGATGTGGATGCTGCCTTGCATACTTGTTCAGTTCCAAAGAGAATAGATCTGCATTTTCTTCTAGGAAAAAAAACCAAAACCAACCCATATTCACTTTCTGTAACTGTTTGATACAGCAACTGCTCAAGCACAAATCACTGTAAAGACTTTAAAATTTTGTGCAAGGACACTAATAAGTTACAACAAAACAAGATCTTCCATCTCATAACAGTTTAGAAAACAAACGTGGTCTGTTACACAGACAGGATGGAGGGAATCGAAGCAAAAAAACAACAAAATACCACAGATTGTTAGTTTCCTCAATAAAGGAAGCAGCAGTCTTCAAACTACTTTTGTGTGCCAAGATATTTTTAGTCTCACAAAGAAGGAACCTGGAATTGCCAAAGGCTGTCAACTATCTAATAGAAACAAAGAGCATTGTAGGTACCTAAGAGTCAAAATCGCCAATGTAAAACTAGGTTTCAGTTAACACTTCATGACATTCTGAAGAGTATTAGATGACATATATTATTATTTGGGTCCATTTCATTGCAAAGAATTATACATCACACTCTATTAACATATTCATGTTTCAGCTTACCAAACACAGCAACTAACCATGAAAATAAACAGAGATGCTGTAAAGGATGCAAAAAAGTTTTGCATCCACCAAAGCAGCAGCTATTCCAGACCTTTTGTATGTTTACTGATATTAATGGAATTATCATTGGGAACGGTAATTATGCTCAGGCATGACTGAAGGGTTAGTCAAAAGAAAAATAGCCTTTATCTGATTAAGACCAAAAAAAAAAAAAAAAAAAAAAGCAAAACATGCCTTTTCTATCAGCATATTGAAAATTTCAACATATGGTCTATTCTTCCAACCACTTATGTCTCAGTGTCTAAAGAGAGAGCCAAAAAGGGTAACAGTAGCTCATTTGTGGGAAGCATTTCCAAATTTACTTCTTATGGCCACACTAATTTGACATTTCAAGTATATATTTTAATTTATATTCACTCATGTTGCCACTGTTTGTTAAATAAACTTGCTGGACTCTTAGAAAATGACCTCATGCAGCCATGAAAACCGGAAACACATTAAGTCTGCAATAGCTGCATCTTCAACCTGATTGGGAAGAGAACTGTGCATGTTTTATAGCTGAGCACTGCTGAGCTACAACAGCTCCTAAGAAAACACTTCTGAGTGTTTCTGTTAACTGATCCTGCAGTACGGCAGTCCAGCTCCATGTACTTATTCATGGAGCACAGTTCTACAAGGAAGGGGAAGAGCAAGTGTCTGGGGAAACGGAAACCTCGCGTTTTTTCCACAGGTCCTTACCTGTGAGCTTTTTCTTGCCTCAGGTGGAACTGATGCCTGGCAGAAACAGTTATCATTTTGGTATTTATATGCCTGAACTTGTCAGTCTGAGAAAATTGGGTGAGCAGCCACGCTCATGAGTGCAGTATTACTGCCTGAAGATTCTGCAGACTTCATGTTTAAGAGTCAAAGAAAATGCATAGTCACAGCTGAACAGCAAAACAGGAAAGGGCAGGATAACACTGTATGTGCAAGATCTGTAAATGGTATAAATAAGAGTTATACAAATTGACTCATTCTTCTTAATCACACATAATCCTCCCAGTAGCCTTGTGTGCTGAATTAAAAAAGAACAGCAGCAAACCCTGTTATGTTCTCCAGAATTTTATACCATCTAGTAAAAATTCAGCATACATGAGAAGGCGGCACATACTTTGTAATGTACGTACTACTAAATTTTTCATTAAAAACTGTTTCTGCACACGTTAAAATTTCTCATCTGTTAAGGTAACTATTGAAAACAGATGATAACTTAGTTCTAGAAAACAACATATGAAGAAAATAAGCCTTCAAAGCTGAAAGAATTAAATTTTTTGTAGACACTATTAAGCCAGGATTATAAAGAAAAAAAAAAGAAATCCCAAACATTCCCATGGTAGAAAGAATCATAAAAGACCCATCTTAATCATGTCACTGAAAAAAACTAACCCTTCAGATTATATCATGATAGAATAAAAAAATTAGAGACATTTGAAAATTAAGTGTACAGGGCAGACACCAAAGACCACATCAGAGCTATAATACATTCTCTTTGGCAGGTCAGTAGTGTAACTCGATGGCAAAGCACGTTGTACACCACAATCAAAATGTATCAGTATTCACCATTTTCTCACCATGGAAATATGCAAGTATGAAATGCCTAAAGCAGTCTAAATATTATTCTCACTATCCATTGAGGTATGTCTGAAACAAAGACTGCAGTATAGTACAGTTACTCAAGAACTCTTTCAAGAAAGTTAAGTGCAAAAAGCAGTCAAGCCTCCAGCAGCATTTGAGCGGCTGCCAGAATTCAAGATCCCACCTTCATCTCCTACTCTTGGCCACTCAGCCCTCTACTTGCTTTTCACCAGCATGACTCAGTGCGAGCAGCCAGGAAAGGGATCGAGCTGAAAATTAACTCAGGGAAAGAAACCCACGTGTTTTGTTGCTAATGTAACATGTGCAGACATACAAATTCTAATGACATTTAGTGGGAAAAGCATTAGAACTGTCAAGATTGTTGGTCAGCAGAAAAATAAAGCGACTTTGCAAGTGCTCCATGACCCCTCCCCACTAAGCTGCAAAGTCCTGCAGAAAAAGGATGTTATGGCAAAGATCAGGAGACACACATTTATTAAAGTAGATAATCTCTCAGGTTTGGATATTAAAATAGTGGGAATATGTGTGTGCCAGTACCCACAAGAAGTAGAATTGGAAATAAATTTTCTAAACAAAACTCTACAAGCTGGATCACACATTCATAATTGATGTCCAAAAGATAAAAGAATGCCCTGAAAGCTAGTAAGAGTAAACCTTGGTCAAAGATGGAAATTCTGCACGTGATGGTATTTTTTAAAAAAAAAAAAAAACCCACATATAATGCTGAGTCTCAAAAATTTTTAAGTTATCTAGCACCCACAGGAGGACTGAAAAAGTAACCTGAAATAAACAATAACATCTGGACAAGAATGCCATTCTCCAAAGCTGGTAGATGCATGCAGCAAACGCAGAGAAAGAAGATTTGGGGCAGTAGAAAAGCAGGGGAGAAAACACCCACACAGAATAGCTACACAAGTCAGGACTAATTTGGTGTAAGCCAAAGATGCCTTCTTGTTTCCAGACTACTACTATTTTATTTTTTTAGTTGATATGTGCTAAAGTAACCAAAATAAGAATTTTTTTGGCAAATTGTGGTCAAAAACATTGTGTTAAGTTAAATAGTCTGGAACCAATTTCTTAAATATATTTTACCCACAAGTTATTCCAAGATCTTAGTTCAAGCACATCAAAGAATAGACTCCACCTTGCATATTTGGAAAGAATATTACTCAATTGGACACAACTGGGAAACGCACACCTAGAAAAGATTTTGGAACCACCAGGTTTCACATACAGTTTCTAACTGGATCAAGTTACCACTTTGAGACCACTGTAACAAAACAAAGACTTTCTAGTTGAAACTAATACGTAAAAATACATTCCTAAAGATAACTTTGTTTCCTCATAGATTTGTAAAATCCTTTAATATTCCCATACTATGCTGCTTAGCCACCTATGGCAGCACTTCTCTACACACAGAAGCGCTGCTTTATACAAGACCTGAGTTCTGAAAAGGACAATGGCCTATTTAACCTAGAATATTTGTTACCAGTTGCTTCAATTATCTTTTATGGTTATATCAATATACTTAAGTAAACAAACTATTCTCTAAAATATTATTTAGCAGGTTTTTTTGTTAACTTTGCCAGACCAGAACTTCTTTTCATTCTGCAGTTCTGAAATCAGGATAATGCAGTGATTTCAGACGGAAAAGCCTATCATGAGCATTCTTGTCTAATTGTTCATCAAATTCTCATTCTGACAGCTCTCCCTCTTCAGGGGATGTACTGCTTGAACAGGATGAAGAATACTCAGTTTTGCTTTCCTACGCAATTTGTGTGATTTCTACTCTGTAGTTCCCACCTCCCTTCCTTAACTCTACAAGGGAGACAAAACTCTCTCTAGCATAAGGAAAGTACTAGATTATTCACACACGCAATTTGGCAACTCATTTATTTCCCCTTTTCAACCAGACTAGGAATATGTAAGTATGTTATAAATAGAACAAACATATTAGAATAATAATATAAAATTAAAATAACACATTTTATCCACAAAAGGGTGGCTGTCTAAGCAGTATGGTTAATCAATGGTTAAAAACTATGAAAAGTATTTTAAGTTTATCAGAAACTTCCTAATAGAACTTAAACCAGCATACAACACAACGTCTTTCTCAACATGAGTTTTATAGGAAAAACTTCAGAAAAGCTATACATCAGTTTACACCCTTCAAAGCAAAACACATAGGAAGCATTTAATTTTCAGAACGTAACCCCCCGCCTCCGTGTTGTTTTTATTTCAATTTAAACACAGATTCCACAGTGTAATAATGTAGTTGATTAAATAGAAAATTTTAGTCTGTGAAAAAAGCAGACCTTGTTTCAGGGCTTGCTGCTCCTCTGAAGCTGCATCCCAATATGTGTTATGCTTTTTCTCTGGTTTCTGCTGACCTTTGCTTTTCTTCTACAGAAACATGATGTGGTGGAGACCTCACCATCTCACTCAATTATAGATGGAACTGGAATAGAGATTACCTTACAAGACCTCAGAATTCTCCAAGTCTCTAACACTGAAATATTTACATTGCTTTGCCTCAGGATTTTGCTTTTGGCAAAAGCATCATTTATTCTTTTCCCTTCAGGGTTCAAAGAGCACTTCACATGAAATCTACTGTCGCCTTTTCACATGTATTTTATTAGCTTTCTATATCATCTTCAAACACCAAGAGTAAGAGCAATAACTACACTGTGGCAGATGCCTAAGGAAATTCAAATAGTAAATATGATTTCCCCATCCCACAGGCCAAGTATTCTAAAATTATTAAATTCAAAAGAGTTATTTTCTCCTGCTACAGGCAAACCAATTTGAACCAAAGTTATCTTCTGTAAAATATACCAAAGGCTCCTGAATGCCAGATACTTTACTAACTCAAATGACAGATATTCTAGCAATAAATTCATGTAGTAAATCATATCTTGAAACTGTCAGCTTTTATAACTGATGGACTGGCACCAGGGAAATACACAGTTCTATAGTATGGAATGCTAGTCACATTAACAAATTGTAACTCCCAGATATATAAAAATTCAGAAGAGAATTGAATCAGTGACCAACCAGGTTAAGTCACCATCATAAATTTCCCCCAATCAGAAATGTATCTTATGAATTCAGAAACATAACAAAAGAGAAACTCTAAGAAGTGTCATGCAAGTTTATCTTTAAATTATGTAACATATAAAAATAATGCTTTGCAGCACAGCCAAAAGGGTTGTGTTGTTCAGAAATAGCCTAGAGGCTGGATTTCCCTACTGCAGGCTAATAGAATATGGCAGTATTGACTGCCTAGTAGATGAAGTAGATACAGCTCTCAGGAAATTCAAGATGAAAGGACCGAAAGGACCATAATGAAAAAGAATCTCTGAAACAGTAAAGACTACAAATGTATAATGAGAACAGAATTACTTCTTCCCCACCCCAATTTAGATTATGGAAAATTCGGAAGAGTTATTTCCAGCACTTTTTTTTTAAAACTCTAAGACCTCAAAGTTTAAAGGCAGGAAGGAAAACAGTTAACAGAAGCTAAGAGAAAAATAAAAATATCTTTAAAAAAACACCCCACAAACTGCAGGCACTATTGCCATCAGTGGAAAAAATTCAGTCAGGATTGTGTTTGATGTATTATCTATGATATCTGTGAGAAACTGTATTATTCATGAAATTAGACGTTTAGTTAAGGTCTTCAGGAGACTACTTGTGTTTTGCAAGCCTTGCTTTCAAAATGATTTCCGGCATCATCCAATACCTCCCAATAATAATGAAACTTAAAATGCCTCATGTACAAAGGCATTATGTCTCTCCCTATCTCCTTTACATCATTCTGACAGCATAAAGCATCCTTCTAAAATGCCTACTCAGGACCAATCCTTAATTTAAGGCAGGTGCTGCCAAAAAGCAGCAGCTGCCATGCTTGAACTGAGGATCCTGTTCCCTGCCTAGATCTGTATTTTTTGAACCAGTCATCTCTGATACTTTATGCCAGGATTCTGATAGGGTATGTTGACCACACAGCAGCACAAGAAACACTGTCGAACAGCAGAACCGTACTTCAAAAACATCACAATGGGGAACATAGAATGCAATTTCAAATGGATACTGCAAGTGAAGTCTCACAAACAGGATGAAGTTACTAAATTCAGCTAAAGCATCAACTAATAAACCTAGTCTTTCAGAAAACCCCTCATGCAATACTTCAGTTTTACATTTTATGCAGATAATGATCACCGTTACAGGACAAAAACCCTACAGCATAAGCAGCAGCACACTCTGTAGCATCTCAGGGATGTACCATCAAATGTTAGTTAAGGATATGAAGATGTTCAGAACTGATGATATCACAAGTCTGATTCATACAGCATTACACAGTTTCAAATACCTTTTATTTGAAGGATGTTTCTGCTATGGAGCCAATCTATCTTTCCTTAAAGCATTACTGGTCTTTCCTTATGATTCTTTATAAAGAACATTCACTGAGACCATCATTATAAGACTTCAAAACGCAATTGAAATAACTTTTTTTTTTTTAATGCTAGCACTTTGGCATAATTAAGAATGACTTGTATTCTGCATTAAAAAAAGGAAAATCAACAAAAAAGTAACTGAACTAAAGGAGGTATTCTGCTCTTATTAAGACTAAATAATTTTTTCAACTACTTTTAATTTCTAACATGATGAATAAAGTAATTAAAATATAATAATGTGCTCCTGCAGCTGACAGTTATATACAGCACATGCTAGAGACTAAATCCACGCTCTTCATCTTCATCAAATACTAGGAGGCACAGAATATAGCATCAATGTTTACTTTCCTCAAATCTTTAACACTCAAAAATGCAGAAAAGGATATTACTATCCTTTCTAAATCATCACTAAAATGTGATATAATTTTCATACAGCATAAAGCATTAGTTTCTACTATGTATGTGCATTATCTAACCCAGAACACCACGAAAAAGCTTCAGTCAAGACTAAGCAAATACTTGCACACTTACAGGGAAAGGGAGACCTTATCCTTGTTTTTTTCTAGGTCAGTACTTACCAAGCTTCTTCAGATTCAAAAACCCCATGGTAAAAAAAAAGTTAGAACAACTTACATTGCTCAGTCATGTTTAAACACTTTTGGGTTATTGCATCCTCAAAATTTCCTTAGATACCTACAGAATTACATCTAGCCTCATCACTCTTTCCACTCCCTACTACAGACATAGTAGCCTTTCCTCATTATCAGTAACAGCAGCATAAAAAGCCACCACACACCTTCTGGCATGGCTTGTTCCTTCTGCTTCACATCACCTATATACCATCATTCCTCAGCAGAAGTATCTTCTGATTTCAGCCTCTTCCCATTTGACCGAAATCTTTATTTTCAAATTAAAGAAAAAATTACTCATGTACTTCGATTTCATTGTATCTTCAGATAATACATTCTGCTCTATAAAGAATGTTTAATTTATTTCACACATTTAAATGCTTGAACAACATCTCAAAAAAAAAAGTAAAGAAATAGTTTGCACTTACCTAGATTCCCATTAGTGTACATGAATTTAAATGAAGAAAACAATGAAAACATCCAAAATAAAGTTAAAATCAAAAAGCATGCATGCAGCTCAACAAAGAAGTATATTTTTTTAAAAAAATGAAGAAAGCAGGAAGCAACAGTAGAGTGAAAAACAGAAAACAAAGCAAATGAATATGCTAAACCTACTGCCTTTAAAATACCTTAGAATAGACTTTTACTGGTGATAAATACTATATTAAAGTATTTTCAACTAAAATTTTAAGTTGTTTTTTCTTGTAAAAAACCAAGTTCAAAATGTAGTAACATATCTCAGGGAGCACAGTAAAACATGAACAAAATGTTTCTATTCCTCAGGTTCCTAGCTTACCTTTTGAGTGTAACCTTGTACTTCATAAACATTCACAATAGACTTCACGATCTGTGGCATGGCACACATTTGCACAGAGCAAATGAGACAAGCTGAAAGGTAGCACTTTCTCAGGACCTCTAGTCACATGTTTACTTTGATCCCTAGTAAGGAATAAAATACCTATTTGGGAACTCAAACTGAAGACCCAGTTCCTGGTAACTCCCTACACATTCCATTAGAAACGTCCAGAATTTCATTGGGCATAAACAAGGTATCTTCCAAAAAAAAAAAAAAAAAAAATAGCCTCAGAAGCTGACGGACAGAGTGAGGATGTAACAGATCTTCAACTTTTATTTGCATTTAGACAGTGCCAAGAAGGTCTAAAACAATGAACTCTCTGGTTTGGAAGCAGGCAGAATTGATCCCAGCCATGGAAACCATTGAGTACAGTTAAAAAACTGTGTATTCCTTTAAAGGTGAGTACATGTAAGATGTTAATACAATTATTGTTATATTAATACAAAATATTTTCCAACTAAATATCCTTTGAGTATTCTGTATAAATAATACATATTTTCTTAATTTAATTTTTAGCTCTTCTAATTCCCTGACAACCTTGTAAAGCTACAGCCCTTGCTTTCTGACTTGTCTTCTACAAGGTGACCAAAAGAACATACTTGATGTGATATGCAATGCATCAGAACACCAAATAAGCACACGGTATGTTTGGTTCGATTTAGGGGAGTAATTTGGTTGGGGTTTTTTGTTCTGTGTTGGGTTTTTTAAGAAAGTATACATTAGCCTGGTCAACGTTTCACTAGGCACAGTTTATTACAAAGAAGGGAAACACTATTTCGGAATATTTCTTAGTGTATTTTCTTTTATTGTTCTACTTCTATACTTCTCATGAATCAAAGTGAAAAAGAGCAGCACGTGAAATAACACTGAGTAGCTACTTGTAGTTCTGACCTCATGAATAGGCATAGCCTTATCTACTGATTGTTTTATCAGCTCTGTTCTGTTAATTGCACCATCTCTGAGATATTCCTGCTGCTAGAGATAGAAAATAGTATTGGAAACTAAAAGCCTCTCAGAGGAACTGTTCACTAGCCTTTTTATCCTTTCTCTTCAACTCAATCAGAAGCAAAACTCCTCTACTATCAGGACAGGAACTAAACTTCAAAGGGAGATCAAAATTTATAACATGTTTTCACATTAAGCAAATGAAAATTACCTGTTTTTCCTGTAAGGATCAAACTCACGATTTATTAAAAACAACATATAACCATGTTATGGATTTAAAAAGAGCTACTGTTATTGCATACAATGGTTTATTTTTTATTAATTACACAGTATTAATTACACTTATAAATATGGAAAGGGGCATGATTTTGCGCAACTCAGTTTACAATTTGTTTTTAAAATGTCATAGTAAACCTCACTGTTATTGCAACATCATAAAAGTAGCAGAACACTAAACATTAACATGTTGCCTTAGGACCACACATAGATATAAGCTGGGGGTTTTAGAGAGACAGGCAACTATCCTGGGAATTAATACTGCTGAATAATTTGTGCCCTTCCAGTTCTTTCCACCTCATCGCCTTCTGCTCACCTTAGAAACCTTCTATGTTAACTAACTCTTCTATATAATACTTTCATAGTAGAGAGAATAACTCTCTATCTGAGGAAAAGTAGTATGCAAAATCTCCAATTAAGAAATTACAAATGGATGATTCCAGGATGGAAAACCCATTTTAAATAGTTACAAACATTTGGAGTCATTTCTGCCCCTAGGTACACAGTCAATCTAGAACAATACTAATTCTGCTGTGAGTAAACATCAAAGAATAAAAAAGACTAGAAAGATAACTAACTGTGCGATTAATATCAAACAGGTGCCCAAAGCATGCATCTTTAAAAGTAAAATAATTTTCAAAAGAAGTCAGTCATTTCCAAGTCACGGTCCATATATTTACGGGTCTGGTTTTGCTTCTGCAAGTTTTATTTTTTTATCAATTTTCTCGTGAAACATCTACTTTTTCAGGATATTTCTTCAGTTCGCCAAATTTGTTTTCATTTGTAATCCTGTTTTCCAGCATGTTTCTAACCCTCCCAGCTTGACATTATCTGGGTGCGTAATACATATCCATCATTCAGAACACTGATGAAAGCCTCAAACACATGACAGATGCTACTAGACATCTTTCCAATTCCACCATGAATCACTGATAATTACACTGTGACAGTCTTCCAATCAGATAGGCATCCATATAATAGCAATTTCATCTCACATGCTTCCTACCAGCTTGCTAATCAAAATTAGAGTCAACATAAAAAGTATTCTTAATGTCAAATGTTACTACTGTTTTTCCCTTACGTATAAAGCCTGTTTTCCTGTCATTCAAGAAAATCAGACTCAATTGACATTATTCTTCACAAATTCATATTGAACATTAGTCTTTTGTTTTCCCTGTTCCTTATATTTTACTAGAATTTTTACTAAATTACAAATAATTAATAGAGTTTGCAAGTAATTTTATTGTTCATAAAATAGTTTTCTAGAAACCACAATAAAAATATTAAACTTTTTTTTTGAGCAGGCAGTTAGACTTGCTCTTCTCCAGTCCCCTGTGAGTTACCAAAGTTGGCTAAGACTAAGAGCCCCATTCAGGGGCTGTGCATTCATCACGCACAGCCAATCTGAAGATAGATTTTAGTGTTTTAGTACGAAGCATCTGTTTAAGAAAAGAAGTTTTGTAAACCAGTAACCCACAAACACATAAGGACAGATCTCTCACTTTTTAGTGCAGATGTGATAGATCACAAGGTTTTTTCGCCCCCTTTGTTATAGGCTTTTGTCTTTTTCATTTAAATTAGTTGTTTAAAACAAACCACAGCCATGTGGATAATTACAACTGACAAACCAGCTGACCCTGCCAGCTTGGACTTCCAAAGCCATTTCTTCAGAAAAGTTCCTCTCCAAATACTTACAAGAAAACTAAGAAACAATTACATGAAGGGGAGGGTCCTTTCATACATAATGAATATTTAATTACAAAAGAGGAAATAGCAGAAACACATGGTCAAGTCAGAAAACCAACAGGGTAGTTTTGATGGAACCTGAGAGCTGGTCTTTGTGCTATCTGATATATCCTAGGCAACCCAGATGAACAGTAAGATGACTAATTTTCCTCACATGAGGTTGTTCAAAGCAGTCAAGACCAAAGCCAAATGTAAAGAAGGATTTTACAAGATGAAAGAACGAGGTAAGGGCTAGCAGATTAAACTCAGGGAGGTAAGTGTGAAGTTGTACACAAGTGAAAATAATCCTACCTTCGTGCATAACAAGCTGGGATCTAAACTGATTATAACCACTGGTGAGATTCTTCAGCTAAGAGAAATATTTCCATTAAAATATTAGTTCAACACTCCAGTAAAAAAAAAAAAAAACACAACATAAAACACAAACAACAAAACAAACAAATCACATAGAAAACAATTTGAGCATTGGGAATTGTTGGGAAAAAGACATACAGAACAAAAGGACAACACCAATGCATAGCCATTTTTACACCTGTTGGTTTGGGTTGTTTTGGGGCTTTTTTGAGGTGAGGAGACCAAAAGTTACCAGTCTGAAAACGAATCCGAAGAACCAAAGAAACATCAGTTTCATTAAATGAACTGCCATACATGCTAAGATTGTCGCGTCTTAAAAATGAGCTGAGGGATGGCTGTGATGATGCTGTCCTATAAAATCATGTGTGGCACTGAGACCAGAACCAGACATCAGCTGTTTAACATTTCTTCAGTACAAGGAAGAGGAAACCCTAGCAAAAGCAACTAAAGGCTAGTACAAAACCAAATGAAAAGCAGCGAATCTTCACAGACCATATTGAGAACACAAACTGTAGCTGGATCATAGAGTGTTCAGCAGAGATATCACTGTATGAAATACTGGGCTACCAGTGTTTCTGTTATTTTCTTATAAAGTAAGGAATTATGTTAAGTATATGGATAAAATACATTCTTTTTCTGTTTTATTAGGTTCACCCTTACAAGTAAATAAGGATGCTTGTTGAAAAGATATAATGTTCTATGAAATTAATGACTGGGAAGACTCTTAACCAAGTTCCTAATTTACTTTCCCCTCAAGACAAGGGAATAGCTTGTAGAGAAAAAAAAAAAAAAAAAACAAACCAAAAGCCACACATAATCACTTTAGCAGTGACAGTCTCTGAATACCAGATTCAAAATGCCAATAGAAGATATTAACGTGACATTTCCTTAAGAAAGGCTACCAGAACAGAGTAGAATATTCCTCCTACTGCTAAGGTGACACATACTATCACAATTAAAAGTCTAAACAATAAAGCTTTTCAATTGCAGAACATCCACCACACATGTTTTTGCTAACATTGGTTCTAGCAGCATCCAAGTGCACTAATAAGTAATTATTCAGAAACTGTTACTGTGAGTCTAGATACATAGATTATATTTTAAAAAATTACTGACTTTAGTGCACTGAACTACTGATCAAGACTCAGTTTCCCACTAAAGTAACTGCTATCAAGCTTGTTAGTTCCATAAATATTTAGGTTCATGATGTGCCTAATAATTGGCAAGTCTGGTGAGAAGCACTGATGATCACAAACTCAAATAAATTCAAAAAAGAAAAAAACCCACCAAATCAGTTGTTGCTGCTTGCCAGTGCAGAAGTTTAGATTGGGAATCTAGCTTGAGAAACACAGGATTGTGTTTCTGTCTGGGGAAAGTTAACAGATGGTCTAAAAAGGAGCAGCTTTAAATAAGACCAGCAGCCAAAAAGTGCGTGGAGACAGCAATAAAAATTTCTTTGATCTACTCTGTGCCACTGTTCTGTATAGCTTTGTGAAACAGCAGAGACTTAAAGCTTGACCTTATAGCTTTTTTCATGGAACCATAGAACATACTGAATTGGAAGGGTCCCAGAAGGCTCACTGAGTCCAATTTCCAGGTCCACACAGGACCAGCCAAGTCAGAGCACATCATCCAGACACTTTTGAACTAAATCAGGTTTCAATGCTGTGACTACTTGCTTGGGGGGGGCCTGTTCCAGTACTCAACCCCTCTCTCAGTGAAGAGCCTCTTCCTAACATCCAACCTAAACCTCCCCTGTGGCAGTTTCATGCCATTCCCTTGATTCTATCACTGGTCACTAAAGAGAGACAATCAGCATCTGCCATAGGCACAATGAGCTCTCCCCTCAGTCTCCTTTTCTTCAGGCTCAACAAACGCAGGGATTTCAGGCTTTCCTCATAAGACTTCCTCTCCAGACCCTTCATCATCCTCCAATAGTTTTGTGTCCTTCTTGTACTATGGTGCCCAGTGCTCAAGGTGAAGCCATACAGGCACAGTGCAGAGAGGGGCAATCACCTCCCCAGACCAGCAGGCAATGGCTGCCTTGGCACACTGCTGGCTCATGGTTAACTTGCTGTCAACCAAGACATCCAAATCCAGCATCTGATCCTGTATGTGTAGCCAAAGTTGCTCCTTCCCAGCTGCCAAATCCAGCACTTGTCCTCATTAAACTTCATGAGGTTGACAATTGCCCACCTCTCTCTGCAAGGCTTCTCCACCCTCAGAGTCAACACAGTTCCTCCTAATTTGGTGTCATCTGCAAACTTAAGACACCTTCTAGTCCTGTGTCCAGATCATTTATGAAAAAGTTACAAAAAACTGGGCCTAAAATGGAGCCCTGTGAAACTCCACTAATTACTGGCCACTAGCCAGATGTAACCCCATTCACTACCACACTGTGAGCTGGCCCTTCAGCCAATTGCCCACCCAACACGTTATGGCTTTCTCTAGTTGTATGCTGGACTTTTTTTCCAGCAAGATACCATGAGACACCATACTGAAAGACTTAACTGAAATTTAAAGAAAACCACACAACATCAACTGGTTTCCCTTGGTTAACCAGCTGGGTGACCCTGTTGTAAAAGGAAATCAGATTAGATAGTCAGGACCTTCCTCTTCTGAACCAGTGTTGGCTGTGACTAATGACTGCGCTGTTCATACTGGGTGTTATTTAAAAGCACGTAAAGATTTTCTCCATAATTTTACCAGGCACCGAGATGAGACTGACAGACCTGTAATTACAGCATCTTCTTTCTTATCATTCTTGAAAACGGGTTCAATGTTTGCCAGGTTCCAGCCAACTGGGACCTCTCCATGTTTCCATTGAAAAAATAATTCAGAGGTCTCACAATGGCATAGCCAGCTCCTCAAGTACCCTGGGATGAATCCCATCAAGGCCCACAGACTTCTATGGATCCAGGTGGAGCAAAGATATCACCCAAAGTTTATCATTACCGCAGTCATAGTCCTTTACCTCAGGGCATATCGAGTCCCAGAGCCCATCAACTGTGTTGAAGACAGAGGCAAAGGTGGTGTTAAACATCTCTGCTTTGTCTATGTCTGCTAGTGAAGTGACCTTTCTCACTGAGTAGTGGATCAATGTTCTCTCTGGTCCTCCTCTTGATGTATTTGAAAAAACAACATTTTTATTGTCTGCTGCAATATTGTGTAGCCTCAACTAACTCAGCTTTGGCCACACAAATTTTCTCCTTAGAAAGGCAAACAGTACCCCTTTAATCCTCCTGACCTTGTTTCTATTGGCTGTACACTTTCCACCTAAGCTCCAGATGATGATCCCTATTCATCCAAGCCAGCCTCCTGCCCCACCTGATTTGACTTCTGATGTTTTGGAATTGCCTGTTCCTGTGCTTTTAGAAGGTGGTACTTAAAAAGTGACCGGTACTGATGGACCCTGAAGCCTTCAAAAGCAGTTTCCTAGTGGACCTTAACCAAACAGTTCCCTGAGCATCCCAAAATCTGCTCTCCGCATCTCTAGTGCTGAAGTTTCGGAGGCAGTTTTCCTCCTCTCAAAGATTTTTAATTCCACTACTTCATAGTCACTATGGCCAAGACCACCACCTTCCTCCACTTCCCCCACAAAACCTTCTCTGTTCACAAGCAAGAGATGTAGGAGGGAACCTTTCCTCATCAGCTCTCTTAACACCTGAACAAGGAAGTTCACATCCAGTTGCTTTAGCTGTCTCCTGGACCTGTTCGTATAAGCTGCGTGGTCTTCCCAGTTAACATCTGGCAATTTGAAATCCCTAATAAGGACAAGAGCAGTTGATCTGGAGGCGTACATACAGAGATATTAACCCATATTAGAACACTCCAATCTTTTTGCAACTTTGGGAAAGGGATGTATGTAGTGAATAGAAATATTTGAAATACATGTTTACTAGATGCTCTTTTATCTCAAGACACAAGTCTTAAACATTGCTGAAAACACAACTTCATTCTGCAGCTTAGAATTGCAGAAGTTTGCATTTGGGGATTTAATATCATATCGTCTTTTAACTTCAGCTGGACAGCTAAATCCGTATACAGCTCATACAAAAAAATGCTTCTGGATGTTTATGCTTTTGCACAGGTGTCATTTACCTCTTCAGAAAAGGTTCCTAAGTACATTTAGACTGTTTCTAAAAAAAGCACTAGAGAAATATCTCCAAAATAAGAAAAAGGGTAGTGGCAAGCAATCATTCTCTTCAGCTGTAACGTGAAAGAATGCTGCATGAGGAGAAATAACCTGAATTCAGATTCTTTTTAATGCACTTTCCTACTGTTTAGCAGCCAGATCAAGACATGACATTCTTGTGCTACGTCAAACTTCTTTCAGCATAGAATACAGTGCTGTAAGCAATAGATCAAATACTTAGCAGTAGATCAAGAGAAAAAAAAAAGCAACCTCTCAGAATTACTTACCTGATTTTCTTCATGGGAAACTCTCATTTGTTCTTTAAGAACTGACATTCTGGCTGCTTCTTCTTTCCTTAATACTCTCTCTTTCTTTAGCTCAGGACTCCAGAAAGTTTTGATGCTATTCATGGAGGATCCCAGTTTGCTGTCCTTAATGTCTAGTTCTTTTCTGAGAAGATCGTTCTCCCTCTGTAGGTCCTTAAGCTGAGCCTGCAGGTCTAACATGGTACTATCTCTAACCTGTCTCAGCATAGAAGGAACTTGATGGTGGTGATGGTGTGAAGATGTGGTCAGACCTCCATGCTGATCAGTGTAAGAAAGGACATCTGTGTGCGAAAGTCCAGCTGAAGCAATATTAGGACTGCTCCCCATAGCTGTGACTCGACCACCATACATAGCTCGATTTGTAGCCCTTCCAAGAGTCATTGTGCCCTTTGGGAAAGTAGTAGAAGCTACACCTTCATGGTCACTCAGATACATTGGTCCAGATGTTGCATAGGCGGCATTAAGAGACTGGATGTTCTCCATTGATAACGTTTTACCTGTTCCTCCTCCTCCTCCACTATTTGTTCGCCTATGGCCCAGGCGAGGAGACCTCGGCAGGCGAGGAGATCTGGAGGGACTTCCTTCTAAGTTGCTGATTGTTCTTGCACTTCCATACATTTTTCTTCTACTTTGAGGTACTATTTAGTAAAAAATTAGTAACACTAAAGTTGAATATTCAACTTGTAATTCCAGCTATAAATATTGGCAGTTTCACTGCATTCTTCCAGTAGGCAAAATTCTACTGTTCCGAAGTCAGACACCTGAAAAAGAAAAATTACAAAATTAAGTACATTTGCCTCTTGGAAAGTAATCATCATATATCAGAAAATAAAGTTACCTGCCTCCTAGAATAATTGCTTTCAAAAGAAAATTTACTATACATATTGTATTTAGGATGACTAGTTCAAAATACATTTTCAAACTAGTTCCATTTCTTTCAAACCTGCCCATTTATTTTTTGCTAGAAAAATATCTTGACATTTTGACTTAAGAAGTTGTGTTGAAACAAACATAGGCCAAAAACATATCTCAGCTGGTATATTAATGCACTTAAATGACTGTGGAACTATACAAAGAAAAAAAAAAAAAGCTGTTGTCAACAATAAGAACTACCAAAACTAAGGTACTAACTTTACAAAGGCAGCATAAAAGTAGCAATTCAGCAGTGCTGTATATTGTTTAATAATATTAGATTAAGACAGAACAATGAAATAGGCAGGAGGGACTTAATTTTTATTTGGAATAATAAGGAGGGTTTTGAATAGAAAAAACATGAAGGGAACAGCATTTCTAGTAGTTCAGCTGTAATCAGTAAAAAATATGCTACTACGAAACATTAACAATAAAACAAAGCCACTTTGAGTTAATATTTCCCCCTAAACAATTACACTGTATCACAACACAGTATTATTTGTTCCATGAAGTACTAGCTTGCTAATATTTACTGTTCATAGGCTTCTCAGGACAAGGTTGCATGACAATAATCTACGTTTTCCTTTAGAAAAGGAATGCATGTGAAGTACAAATTTCTTCATTTTCTATAGATACTGTATTATTACTTTGATAGAACTATCCCTTCAATTTATTTAGCCAGACAGATATAGAACAAAGTTCTATTTTCTAATTCTTCAATATTATCATCGTACACTTACCAAGTTTTGGCTAAATTAACTTTACAAAGCATAAATATTAAACATACAAAAGGACTTCAGGTAAGCCCACAGATTTTTTTCATCTGTCAATTTCAATAAATTTGTGGTATTAATTAAATTGGCAGCCATTAACCAGATCCAGTACCATTTATTCTAAAGGTAACTAGGGAAAGACAAAAGTTTGACTCATTCAAATCTGGTAGTCTTTAACCATACCCCCAAGGCATCCTCATTATCTATAGATACATTATTTCCCACTGCTTTAAAACAACTGTTCTACATTTTTTGCGAAAAAAGTGTTTATGCACAGACAGACAGAAGGATGATTCAATGTCATATTTATTAATAAGCTCTAGTATATTAAATAATGAACAATATAGCATAAAACATTACAGATACTAATGATGTCAGCAAACAATAAGCATGCTGGGTTCTCCACTGACCCCTCATTATGCTACTCAATCATATGGTTCGTATGAATTCTAAGAACTAATGAAAACATAGCATATGCCAGGCAAATTTAGCAGCCTGGATATTCTAAATATTTTCTGTTTCATTTGAATTACCAGTATGTATCTGAACTAGCTGAGATGTTTCAATTTGTTCAACCTGTTTCAACCACAGTTCTACAACACTGGCCATTCTTCTGACTTCTCATCTCTTTCCCAAGAAGTCAGAAGGGTCTTGTGTCAAGAACCACACGATTCAGAAGCTGGCATAACACTACACTGAAATGTTGATGACAATGCCACTAAGAGTATGGTATTTAATCAACGTTGATGATTTGGGAACACCGATCTCTGTACAGCACCCTGGCTGCTCCATTCACAGTAATTCATTTCAAAGCCAACAGTGCCTTTGGCTAAAAGGATCCAACAAGCTAACATAACATTGTTACGTACAAAAGATGTTAACAAGGCCAGTAATTCCATCATGAAACATTACCACTTAAAGGAACCAGATTAACTTGCTGATTTGTGTTTTCAAGTTCTGACATTTTATGAGTGTCCAAATCTGCCCCCCTTTTAAGCTGTGATACAGCATTTAAAAGATAACCTACAGTTTGTTCCACAAAAAAAACAGTTCAGCTTTTCTGCCATCTCAACTTCAATTGATCAATAAAAAAAAAAAAAACCAACATATCTCATGGCAACTAAGAGCAACACAATTACTTATCCTAATTCTCAAGTGCCAGCCACCCTCTGGCCAAATAATACCATGTTATGTACTCTGAGAAATCCATCCTTCTATGTTTTTAGTTTCCTGATGGAGTTCAGTAGCTCCTTCAAAGAGGTTCAGAGCTGAAGATCATTTTTCTTTCACTGGCTCAAGCAAAAGTAACTGCCTTCTAGACTGATACGATTTTTCCACCATCACCACCCAAAAAATAAATGAAGAAATACGGCCTGGTACAAAACTACGACTGCTAGCATAAACTGTCAGTGGCAATGTAAACTGGATACAATAAAACATTTTTCAGATAGAGCAGACCTGATACATGGCCAGCTGGTGGGCATTAATGCAGATTTGTTGATCCTCAAAAACGTAGGTGTAGGTTGCCCTTTCCATTGCCAGTGTCTGATAAATAATAATTTATGCTTCCCTTGAGTCACTTAATATCCTGCTTAGCCATTTGTTTGTGTCTCTGGTAAGTATTTTTAGGTATTTGTTCAGCCTTTTAGTTTATTAGTTGTAATCTGTCTTTTCTCTACTTGTGTGAGCTTCTGAGAAGCAGAGAACACTTACCTTGCATAACCCCCCAGAGCTCACCATTGACCCCTACTGAAAATGGGTGAGGAATGATAATTCCCTAAGGGAGGCTAACTTCTCTCTGGCCTTCTTCAATAATCACGTTCACATACTGATTTAATATTGTAACTTTCACGCACATGTAAGAATTCTGAAAGCAACAGGAAAAACAAAGCAAACCACCACCAACAAAATAAATGTTATTACCTCCACAGCAATTTCAATTATTAATTCCATTTTCCCCCAATATAGTCTAATCAAAATGAAGACCTCTACATAGAAAGTAGAAGCACATATGCTTTTTTTTCTTATTTTCATGGGCTATAAGGATAGCTATCAGACCAAAAGCTGAAAATCCTGATTTAAAGAAATTCTTACAGTTAATCTCTATTCTCATTTGCAATTCATTACCTTCTACAACCCAAATTATGTATACTGACTTTCTTCCAAACGCCTTGGGAAAAGGAAAGCACATGAAAGAGTGCTTTTTGGAAATGTATACATATTAAGGATAAACCCTGAGCCTTTCTTTAGAGCTGTGAATGTCTCAGACAGAGTAGAAGCCATATACCACTATCTTAAGGAAAAGGAGAGAAAAGCACCTATGTAATTTTCTACTCTACTGCATATATACAGAACCTTCCTAGCTTCAGGAAGTTTTACTGTATGTCTCAACACATCAGCAATCAGAGGCACGAAGAAGCTACATCAGCCTCAGGGCCTCAACAATTGCCACACAGATTATCATCTGCTGCCTGCAGAAAAAGGGAGACAGGAGATACCTTCTCCCATTTTCCCACAGAACCCGCTGACACAGAGCCATTCTACTTGAACTTAGAGTGGGCAGATGAAATACAGATGATTCTATCTTGAAAACAAATTTGATTTTATATTCCTATCTCAACTGGGGGGATGGGGGAAATTACTACTCCAATTGTTCCTCATACAATATTTCAAGGATGGTTTTGCTAAACTAAAGCATAACGCTCATGCATCATATTGCAAGGGGTAGAAAGATGAATGGAATAAGACAGAAAAGTAAAAATCTCATGCATTATGGAGAGTAGAGCTGTATACACAGAAAGCAGTATACCCAGAACCAAAGAGACCAAATCTCCCTCTTGACCAAAGCCCAGAAGCTGCAGATGTTGAAGTAGCAAGCCCAAAGCCCAATACAACCCAGTTATATGCCCTAAAAACTTCTCAGGCACCAAGTCACACAGATCCATTCATGACCTGGGAGAGACTGCAGACCCACCGCATGCCTAGTCCCGTAAAAGATTATTTTGAGGATTAAAGAATCCCTACTTAATAACAACCTAGCTGTTATTGAGTTATTAATAACGGGTTTGGTATCAACTTCGTTGTTTCAAGGTTGGTCTCAATTTACTTTCCAAATTCATTACTTCTATATTTTACATAATTAGATGTAAATAATGTCTTCACAGTACCCCAGAATTTCTGGTTTTCACTAGTTACATACCTTTACCCACAAAAAAAGGCAAAATAACAAAAACCAAACACTTAATTTTGTTAAGCTATTTAAACACATCAGTATCAAACACAAAGCAAGTGAGATTTTCTGCATTGTGTCCATCAATCTTTTTTTATGAAGTCCAAAAAAAGTGTAGATGATTTTTTAGCCTGAGAACAAACTGTGAGTCGTAATGGTTCAGAAAAAAATGGAAACTAGACCTTGCCAAACAAAAGCCTGTGGTGTCTGAATTCATTTCAATGAAAGTATTAAACTCCTCCATTTAGTTCAGGAAAAAAAAAAACCCACAACAAACAAAACACCGTATTTTGTTACTCCACTCATCCCTCCTGCAAAACATTTGGGCCTATGCAGCCCAGCAGTGTGTGATTAAATACTCTAAACCATTCAGAACAGGTAACAGGTTGAACTCTACTACCAACACTGCACTTAACCATCATGCATACAGAGTTCTCACCAGTTTCACATTAGAGCTTTCACTAAAGTTTAAGGCGCTGGGGCTAACTCCAGAGCAGATTTAACAACTTGGGTGGGGGTGTGAGCAAAAATCAAATCACACTATGCTGGAAAACACCAAAACACATTGAAAACTTTCAGTAACTAGATATGGGGCCAGAGACAGCAAAACATAGCAAACCTTTCCTCAGGAGATATTCCCATGAGAGAAAATACAAATATGAGCAAGTATTCAGACTAAGCTCAGGAAACTCGTGAACTACTCAAGTAGCAACTGTATGGCAATTGTTCATATTACTAGTAGCAGCCAAACGTTTCTAGTGAAGAATAAAGAGACTTGATTTCTTCCTTCTCCTGTTTTGGGCTATTTGGGATGTTTTTTTGTTTGCTTGGGGTTTTTTCCCCCCTCAGACTAGGGCACACATTTTAACAAGGGTCAACGCTACTGCCTTCTTATAAACTGATAACCAGTATTTGAACACAGAACTACTCTCTGCCTTTGTGTCAGTGTATCCCACATGCTGTCCACTTACAGCATCTTCACAGGCAGACATGGTGGGGTCAGAACAGCCACCAAAATACAGATGGTGGGAAGAAGAGGAAGAATCCTGACAATTATGCTTCGAAAGCTCAGGGCAGATTTAGTGGTTCAGTGTCTCCTCCGCTGGCAAGAATCACCTAGTCAGCAGTAAGTTTGGATATTAGCCAGATACTTAATAGCTTTACATAGCTACTTGCCAACATTAACATCCAGCCAAGAGCTCAAACATTCATATACTGCTGAAAGCTTTAAGGGCACCCCTTCCTTACAGCTATCCTCCCCAAATAACACATGGTGACATCTAAGTACAGAAATTATCAATCTGATTTTTGAAATACTTCAATGGCTTCCAAACTGTCTAAAACTGTTTAGTACTATACAGTTCCCCATGTATAAACCAAAAGCAGCAAAACAGAAAAAAATAAGAGATGTAGAAGATAACGGTCCTATAACCCCCACTGCATCACATCCTCCTTGTATTTTGAGACAGCACAAAAAGGAGACTCACAGAAAAAGTTCTGTTCCATAAACGCATCCTAGCAAATAGTAAGGATTTTTTTTTTTTTAAGTAAAGCAATCATTTAAATATTCTTTTATCACAACAAAACACACATCTTGATGCAGAAGTCCAGGGACACACATGGATCACAAGTAATAAGGCACAGAAAAACATACATTCCAAAACACTGTGGAGACCTCTTCAGCCTTTTTAGTTTTCTCTACTTTCCAGCACCTAATAACCTTCTCAGTATACACAGATATTTCTAAAGGTTTGATAAGCTTTTGTCTTGCCAGAGAAAATTCGTAATACCTTTGCAGGTATATTGTGTGCTAAATTCTGTATCCTAGTCTGCACTCACTGTGCCTTCCATCCTGCAAATGTTAATCACTTGCCTCTTACTATTTTTCAACAAGAAGTTTCATTTATCCATGCGAGCCTGTACTTACAAACTCCAGACGTTGGAGGAGTCACCTAGTTAGCAGGCAAACAGTATGCTTAGTTTAATGACTATTAAACAACAATTTCTTAAAAAATCTTAAATTTCTGCCAAAACGGTCTCCCTTGTGGAAAATATTAATGTTACCATTATAATAACTAATAACATTATAATATATTATTCAGGATTATTTAAAAACTATGCCTAGTAAGTGGCACAATTTTGGTTTTGCCAAACTTAACCTAACTTGAATGACAAAGACTGTGTTTCTCTTAACTACTCCAACTGAATTACTTCTCAATTTCAACTGACAAGTTAGAGCTTCAAAATAGTCACAATCTAAGAAAAAACAAAAACTGGAAGACCAGTCTTGTTCTTTCTATTTCTAAATTTAAAATGGCAACAATACCTTTCTTCCACTTTTAATTAATTCGCTATTTACACTTGATAATTAGGAAAGCCTAATTTTTAAAGCTTCTTTACAGAGCATCTGTAACTGCAAGAACACAAGAAACACTTCCAGACATATTAAAAAAAAATTCTAGCAATACTACACATGTATTTCATTATAAACATATGTAATGAATCAAATGAGAACACCATTTAGCTTGAACTTCTATTTTTTAAATTACTTTTAAGAAGCAAAGAAAATAGTACGGTAACGGAAAAAGCTAACAAATATTTTAATAATATACCTATGTTATGCTTCAAATAGCCAAGCTTCTTTTTACTAGCTGCAATCATCCTTGTCTTGTTCATGGACTGCCCAAACCGTATAAAATAAAGAGTGAAGCCAGTAGTTTGTTTCACATTGGCAATATGAAATTGCCAATATATCACTTAGTCCACGTTTCCTCTGCCTTGTTTACGAGCAAAGAGAACTGAACTTTTGACAGAGAAAATTACAGTCCAGATTATTCAATCAATTTGAGGGAGGTGAGGATATAATTAAAAAAATTAACTTCAAATTGTATGCATGGTAATGACACCAAGTTGCACTTCTGAAACACTGATTTTCTTACAGAACAGTTATGTGCGCTTATTTTCTCCACTTGCATACACTGAACAGAGTCCACTGTGAGAGCAAGCAACACCTACTTAGAAGACAAATATTGCTGCAGAATAACCTGTTACATCTTTATGCAAGAAGGAAAGATAAATTAAGGATCATTCAAAAAATTTGGGAACAAGAAACCAATACAGACAACACTGTTGTTACTCTTCAGGCCTTGCAGAAACAGCTCTCAGAACCCTGGTATTAAAACATATATGTTATTCAGAAGTAATACAAATAAGATTCATAGAAGTTATACATTAGAAAAATATGATTTTAATGTTTTTATATAGGTGTGTTTATACTAAAGAAACAGCTTCGAACTGAAAGCTTTTGTAAACACTCCATGTGACACCTATTATCTTCCTTTCCTTTTGCTATACATAGTAGCAAACAAGGCTATAAGTGATTAACAGCAGACACAAAACAGTCAGTTAAACACTCAGGAATGACAAAAGAAAAATATAATTATATTAAACAAGTATTCCCTTACAAGTTATGCCAACAGTAGGAAAAGTTACACTTCCTAATGCATCAGAAGTGTTTTGGTAACACCAAAATAAACCATGTTTTCCAAATAAGGCCACAAAAGGTAGAATACAAACAAAACTTGTTACATCTTTTAGTACAGAAGGAAGCATCTGTGTTGTCAACATTCACACCAGCAGTCTTTGAAACATACAGCTATTTGCCTGATAACACATATATTAAACCCACATTAAAGACTGCAATAATTTGTTTTAGGAATAAAACCTAGGAACTGAACGACGTGTATAAGAAAATTGACTGAATTTGTAGCAAGACCCAGAAATTTGTTTATTATCACATTAGGTATGTCTAAGAATATTCTGTCACTTACAATTAACGTAATGCTTTTCATTTTTAAGTGTATCTAAAACTCGTACGCCTATCTTAGACACACTTCTATACAACATAGTATTTTCAACTGAGTTCACTAAGGTTACTTACATGAATGTTACTAAACACAACCTTTCATCTTATTTTATATAGGATAAAGCTATATTTTTCCTTTTATGGTACAAAGCTTCTGGTCTCGTAAGAAATGAATGGACTAGTCATAGGGTTAGCTATTAAGGCTACCTGTGTAACACTTTCTTGGAATACTTGGATATCGGCATATTTACAATTTACAAGCCTGAATATCCAATATGCATTTTACATTTCTTTGATTCAAGTAGCAGCAGTAATATACATACTCAAATGATAAACGAAAAAGCACACATTTGCACTTTCAGCATGTTTTGAAGCTATGATTGTTCAAAAGCATGCAGAACAACTCTCCTTTCTGTTCTCTTCACTAGGATAAAGGGTATGTACATGTTTTAGGATCATGCCAAAATAAAAAATAAAAAAAAAAAAAAAAAAAGAAGAGAGAGAAAGAAACTGGCTGCATCTCAGCAGCATAAGATCAAATCTCCCCAAAGAACCTACAGGATCCATTAAGTGATGCAGGCAATTTACCAGGTTACCTCTCAACCCAGTATGGATCAGCACACTGGAAACATTAGAAACCACTGTACTTCTGGAATTACTTTAATTTGTTCACAGAAAATGTTGAAAAGATTTCCCCAACCACTTGGTTGTTGGTTAACAACAACTTGATAGCACAACCCCATCTTCCACTTTTGCACTGACATTGAACCCATCTTAGCCCACCACAATCATGACAATTCGCAACTGCAATTTATCAGCCCTTACAGGCATGTGATGTGAACACTGGATATTGATGACAGATGTTATTGCAACTTCTTTCTTAAAGGAAAAACAAATTGTCTAGGCAGATTTTAAATGAGTTACATGAAAAAAATATATAAATATATAAATGAAAACCAAGGTACATGGCTGCCAATATTTAGTCATCAAAAATAAACATGCTTTACACAGCAAACTGTCTTCCAGAGAAGCACCTAAGAGTACCCATGCTTCCACAATTATTTGACATCAGCCAGCAAAAAGAACAGTAATGCTTTACCATGTTGTATTTGTCCACTAATCCAACTTAAGTGGCAAGAAAAGTATTTCAACAATATATAGAAGAATGCTCTACAGAAAGCTGTGTAAGTCCACACCATCACATAAATAACATGGACCTATGTTGTTTTATGAAGTTATTGAATTATTCAGACATTGGACATACCACAGACATAATTAAAAAGGTATCTTTAACAGATTTCATGGTCAGTAAAATGAATTTACAGGTAAAGTGCTTAGTTAACAATACTGAAAACTGAAGAAGCATCAGCACAATCTGCAAAGGGATTCGATCCATAATTGACAAAGAGAAACCTGTTCCTTCAAATTCAAGTACTGTGGTCTCCAAGTCCATTCAATTTGGTATTTCTCCAGTGAGACAGTTCAAATGGATGCCAAATAGCACAGCTCTAAGTATGGGCACAATAAACCTCCATTAGGAACTAGAATGAACACCAAAGTGTGTTCTGATAGCCTCTGAAAGTCAGTACACTAGTATGGCCAATAAGTCAGCATTCATCTCCAGCGACCCAAGCTATTTATTTGGAGAGAAACTGTCCCACCTGTTACCAGTCCTCTCAGCAACATATGATCTCTTGGACTAAATTTGGGAATAGCAGAGAGTTTTGTTTTATTTCTTTCACTTCCTCCAAAATAAATTGCACATTATATCTATCTAGGTAATCATCATAAATATTGCTTTCTTTAGTGACTTCCCACTTCACCTCCAATCCCAGTAACTGCAGCACATCACTTTTAAACATACTTATACCATTTATCTTTCACTGACCTTTTTACTCCTTTCACCATTCCATGGCATTTCCCCACACAAACTGTGGTATTTTAAGTGATTTAATTCTAAATTAAATCATTCTTAATTTTCCATTTCTGTAGAATTTAGCTGCTAGATCTTACATCTGCATTGAGACTTCAGTTAGAGGGATAGGATAATCACCCTGAAAAGCAGCTCCAAGCTTAAAAAAAAAAAAAGACAGCCGTTGTTGAAAATGGGGTACTCTAAATAAGTAGTACACATTAAGAAGCTACATGTTAACTAGCCTGAAGCACTTACAATGAATGACAATTTGCAAGAGTGAGTTTAAGAAAAGCAAGTATCCCCTTTCAAAAACCTAATCTTATAACTTAGACTTTGCTGAACACCCAAAACAAAGGCTCCCACACATCCAATCACAACTTGAAACCCTGAGGTACACCTCAAACTTAGATACATTCCATCTGCCACACTAGAACAGAAACTCTGACACTACAGTTCTCCCTCATTATTCTCCTTACAGATTAAAGAGATCATAATGATATACAACTTTCTAATCACATAAACTGTTCATCTCAATCTACACTTACAATATTGTGAAGGAATTGGAGGTTTCTGTGAACAAAAAATGGTGTGACAATAGTAGAGCCTTACCCACGAAAGCATTAAAACATCTTTGCTGTCTCTGAAAGGGTATGAGGTTGGCATTCCTAATGGTTAGAACTACTCCAATACAAAATCTGGCTATTTAACGTATTCCAAAGCTGGGCACTGGAAGAGCTGCTATCACTAACAAAACACACGAACTCCCTGAGATCAACAAGCAAGATGCAAACAACACAACCTGAATACTATTCCACCATTTTTGTATACATATGTACATTGGATACCAATGCTTGGACCCCACAAGTAGTCCACAACCACGCTAAGGAAATAGGGAAACTTTTTTAAAATCACACTTTACATACAGGCAGGAACAAAGTAACACAAATCCATCTGACTATTTCAAAAAGATTTTTTCTTTATAAAATACATTACATAATAAAGAAGTGAACAATTAAACGTCAAGTGCTCCAGAAAAAGATTTAACTGATGTTTCTGCTGATCTGCCTTTGTATTTTCTTCTATTATCCAAAAGCAGCAGCACTGTCCAGTGCACTTAGAGAATTTCTTTTCTGAGCTATCCCTGGATCAACTATGATCCTCAAGAAGAAATTAAAACTACATTTTGTATTAAATTAACTCTTTCCCTTTTGCAAGGGCTTAATAGAAAATATAAACTAGTATTAATGTTGCAAAATAACTAACTTAAGACAACTTCATCATTGCCAAGTATATCAGAATACTCAAAAGCTAGAACTGGCATTGCAAAAACATCTTCAAGCAATCCTAAGAGTGAAGAAATCTAACCTCACAAATAAAAGAGCAGTCAAATTACATAAAGAAAAAAAGTTCCATATTACAGTAATATTTCCTAGATGGATATGACTAACCATCCCCATATATATCCCAGGCATCTTGCAAACTAAGTTAAACTGAGAAGATAACAAATGCATCATAGTGGATAAAAATATAATAAACTTCATAAAAGATACAGGTGGGAGAACATATGTCATCTTTGGAAGTGATACACAGACTGGTTGCCTCACCCCTCAAAGGGTGAACCCACTCTTTCGGTTAGTCATCCTTCAAAGGTCTGCAAAAACCATCTTTCTAAAGCAACAAAATCACCCTGAGTATTCTGTTACAAAAACAGGCATGCTGAATAGCTAATACTCTAAATACCAAGTATATTTGACAATCTAAAGTGGTCAAATATGGGTCACCCCTTCTTTTACCAACTTTCTACAGCCTTGCAAGGAGGCAAGAAATAGCAGGTGTGACTGGCACAGAAAATTCTATCTTACACTAGCATTAATCAAAATTTGACCGAGAATTTGACTACTAGTAAGTTAGGGGAGATGAAGAATCACCATATAATATATAAAAGGCGGTGAAGTAGGTTGCCTCCAAAGACAGCTTAACCACAAAAGACAGTATCATAATGAGCCATTCAAACACTAGGAGAAGGTAAAAAGGAGGTCAATGCTCAGGAAGAGCAGGCCCACACAGTTTCTAAGGCAAGGTATTCCATTTTGCACAGTACGATGGGAAAGAACAAAAGAGGTCTCTGCATGCCAACTTTCTCCTTCGTGCTTGCGAAGGAGGGAAACCATTTCAATAAGTAAATCCTCTACCCACTGGCAAAAGGATGGCATCTTAGTTCAGGACAGAAGATACTTTCTATTCTTAAGTCCATCTTCATGGTTGAGGAAGAAATAAACCCGCGCAATTAGAAAGTCAGACACGTGACCGTGTGATCTCAATTCTAGAGTGAAGAAAGAAAATAAGACAGTATCATCTTTGACCCTCTGGAAGACAGTATATCAGCCTCAGTACCCCACCAACTGAACAGGACAAAACTAGAAGCTATTTAAAGATAACGTCATTCAAGTCTACTACCAGCTATAGCCAACTATCTAAACGCACTCTCTCTGACACAGACACAACCTTTCAATCCTCAGTACTACGCTTCAAAATTATTTACTCCAACTGTTTTCTGGAATCTGTATTTTTACCATCTACAAATAACATAAATGCCATAAACAAATGGCATTTCTCAGAGAATGACAAAAAGGACAGTCGTCTTCTCTTTCGCTAGCAAAAGTTTCTCTCTTGCAATTGAAATTTTAGTGCTGTTTTAAAAGAAGTCTATTTGAAGACATAGTACAAATGAACAGCACGACAAAAGAAACAAAAGAAAACCCAAAACAACCAAAAAAACCCCAAACGACAAACAAAACAACTGGGAAATCTCAACCTTCTTAACTGGAAGATCTGTCCCACCTGGGTGCACTCAAGAGATACAGCTGTGAGTTTCCCAGTAGTTTAAAGTTCCAACCTCAGCTATGAAGCCATAGATCTCAGGACCTCTTTATCTCTATCCTTTCTAAGAAAAAATTATAGAATCATTTAGGTGGGACAAAGACACTTAAGATCACCAAGTCCACAGATCAGAAAGTCACTCCTTTCATCCCTCAGTTTCCTCTAGGAAAAGCAAAATTGCTAACTCACCTTGATACCTTTGAAAAACGTTGTGCAGAGAACTCTCAAACAAAAGTAATAGTAAAAGCTTTATTTTAAACCCCTGAAGAGATATGGAAAGAACTTTCCACACACACCCCTTAACCTAAGACACCCACAAAGCAAAGACTTAAGTTTGTAAGTTTCTTGCACTAAGAAACTGTAATGAAGCTTTACCCACAAAAACATACTCTTTAAGGAAACTGGAAAAAATTAACACTACACATTCCCTGTGTGCACAACTAGACCCTCAGGGTCTTTCCTCTCAATACCCAGGGAAAGGAAGAAATCGGGAGATGCACTGCTCAAGCAGGTAACACCATGAAGGGACAGAGCCTTTGCACTTCCACAGAACAGGTAAAGAAAACACCAGCCAACACTAGCAGCAAAACAGAGCAAGATAGCAAACCTCCTGGCCCTACGAAGCTGTCGCGGGTCACTGAAGAGAAGCAGGCGGCAAAAGAACCTCAGATCTGGGCGCAGGCGCATGCAAAAAGCAGCACAGCGATCGCCGAACTCCGGAGCGTCTGAGGCACACGCCGGCCTCCGCCCTCCAGTAGCTGAGTGAGGTGGGGCGTTCCCGCCGCCGCCCGCCAAGGAGGGCGGGGCCAAGCGGCCCTGCCTTCCCGCCCGCAGTGAGTGCCAGAGAGAAGGGAGCCTGCTCGCCTTCCTCCTTCCCGCAGGCGCCTGGGGCTGCTGGGAGGGTCAACCTGCATAGAGGTAGACAGAGGGAGCCTTTCGTCCGAGCAGGGGCGTAGCGGAGGGGGTCATTTCTATTAGGAGAACCCAAGGAAATCCCCCGGCAGAAGGATTGCTTTGGATGTCCCTGCAGAGATACAGGGCGGGACCCAGCTCTGACACAGCCGTCTGCTGGAAAAGCTGGGCCAGGAAGGTGGTCGGGCTTCCTCACTCGTCGCTGACGAGCGGTGACACTGGGAGGACAGTCCCCTGTCGTCGTCCCCGCCCATGGGGCTGGAAAACGACCGACCACAGGGCTGCAGGAGGTCTCTCCCCGCGCCCTGGAGAGAGCAGCTGAATCAACGCAGTGGAGTTCTACGATTTCCTGAGGTGGGAGGAGGGCGGTAACGCATCTCCACAGCATCTTCCCTCAGAGCAGGGCGGCGAGGAGGCGGAGGTGGGGGCAGGCATGACACGGAGAATCTTTTCCATCCCCGATTTAGCCACAGGCAAATGGAAGTACCAGCAGAGAAAGCGCCTTGATGGAGAGGGGGACGTTACCTCCCCCCCCTTCCCCGCCCTTCGAAGGGGCGGGGGAGCCGGGGAAGGGCCTGCTCTCGGTGAAGCTGCCGGGAAGGGGCCGCGTACGAAGCGGCCGCCCTGGACATGCACAGGGGGAGTGGGGGCACGGGAATGGGAAATAAAAACAAATCCCAAACAAATAGTTAAGTGAAAACACTGATTTAAAAAGCCAACGAGAAAACTAACCCTGACAAGTAGGCTTTGCCCTCCTCTTGACTGCACTTATTGGCCGTGCTTATTTGCAACGAGCTTGTCTCTGCCAATGCAAGTGGTCGGTCGGTGTGTCCATCAAAAGGGAAATATCAATTCGCCGCTAAGGGAGTAGATTCCCATCCATCCATCACAAGGCTTAGCAGGTAGCCGCCTAGAAATCAATCACACACTAATAAAAATATATATATATTCCTTCCTCATGACATTACTACTTAGTGCTTTCAGCAAAAATATATATTATACCTTGATGAATATATGAACGGATTTTATCATATGTATCACTCATGTCCAACCTAAAATGATCTTTAAGAAAAAAAAAAAAAATAGAATCACACATCACAAACGAGGGACCCTAATAAGTATCCATTATTTATATAAGAACAAAATTATATCCTGTTCATTCCTAGTTTCCATTTGTCAGCCATTGGAAGGGAACAGAAATCTCACCTTTTTCCTGACACAATTTTTAAAACACCAAACATTATCCAGTATTTAGGCATAAAGCGAGGAATTTCCAAAGCTTATCAATTCTATTCTAGAAAACTTTAGCAACAATATCTTTAAACACTGGGCACAAAAAATGAGACTCCTATGGATAGCTGCTTTTAATAGAAATTGCAAGAGAGGTTTCTGGTTGATGATTCTATAGGGATAGGCACTCTGTTACCAGAATAAGATGTGCACTTGGTCCCATTTATTACAACGTATTTCTAAAGCAGTATAAAAAGACTGTTCTGCAAATTAATTTCCAGTTTCAGCTACCAGACAGTTGTACAAAGCAATATAACAATTTCCTTAAGCACAATAAATGTATACAGTAATGTATTACAGCCATATTCTTGTTTAAGCTTCTCACCTTTCAAATCATTGCATCTGTCTTTCGTCCTCACATGGATTTTACAACATCACGTTTAGCTGACATCTCTTGCGCGGAGGAAGGAGGCAGCAGGGAGAGCCGGAGCAACCGAACACCTACGAGGGGCGGAAGAGAGGGAACCTGCTGCAGTCGGGGAAAAGCTTGTGTGCTCCCGTCCCTCGTCTTTCTGTCCCTCAGCGAGTCTCCCTCAGTCAGCTGCGAGCCTGGCTGTCTGGGTTGCCAGTCCCTGACTCAACATTCCCAGCATTCCCGAGGAAGCTGGGGCTTCATCAGCGCCGAGCGGCCTGCCGCCGGGGGCAGCAGCAAGCTCTGGCAGCAGGCAGAGAGCACTGGCAGCAGCAGCAGCACTCGTACTGCGAGCCCTGGGATTTCTCGGAGCATGTCTCTGGCCATTCATTGCAAACCCATGGGTTCCAGCCCCCACCCAATAAGCGTCTAAAAGGAAAGTGTGTTACTCATTGTGAGATAGCCTAAAAATACACCTCTATCTGCGTAAAACTGCAGGGAAAAATTGCTTTCTTGTCCCTGTTCACTGAAGGCCAAAAACGTTCCAAGCCAGGTGCTGAAGAAGACACTACCTAAAAAATCCATTACTCTGTGTGCATGCATACACAGACAAAACACCCCAATGTTTTGCGTTAAGTGTAAAAGCAATTCAAACAACATCCATATTTGCTTGTGTTTAAAAAAAATAAAGCATGCAGAGGAAAAACACAAATAATTGCTTTGTGAAGCCCAAAAGTCTTTTTCTCATCAGAAAACTGTGAATTACTCTTGTTATTTTATTTGTTTAGTTTTGTATTAAGGGCAGTAAGGAAAATTATAAATGTCACTGCTTTATCCTAAGAACTTCATACCTATGCAGCATTTCACAAAATTATTCCATCTGCCTCATTGCTATGACTATTTTTTTTAAGAAACACTTCAGATATGTAGTTATTTTACGATTGCCTGTATTTTATTCCCTACTTGCTTCATATGCACCCATACATGACACTACTAAACATTATCAATAAGAACAGCTTTTATGGATTTTTTTATTAGTAAAAACTATATCAAAGGAAATCAGTTTCAACCAATCATATTTAAAATGAACATAACTGCTTCACTGCTGTATTTGAATTGAAATAGTTCCTTGTCATGAATACTTATTCAGACATGCAAATATAAACAATGCTAGAATCACAGTAAAAGTCTAGCAAGTTTTTATTTCCCCAAGAAAAATACTTAGTATATCCGTCTACCTCAGCTATAATTACAATATTGGGCAAATATTTTTTCTCAAAATTCGTGGGACAAACCATAATTAAAATGCAAACCTCAGTTCCTTTTCAAACCTGCATATTTACTTGAAAACATTTCTGTTAAGTAGTTACAAAACCATGGAAGTTATGGACAGAGAAAATCTGTTCCTGGAGAAATTGACAAGAAGGGACATGGTTTTATATACAAACAATTTCACTTGATCTAAAATAGCAAATGGAAAGTACTTTTGTGCTCTTGAAGAGTTACCAAGTCTGCATCTGTAAAACAATGGATAAACACTATAAAATGTGGGTCACTACACTGAATACTTCAAAGCACAAGTTCCATTTTCAGAAGCTCAGAGCTTAATTTGGATTCGGTGCACAATAAGAATATCTTACAGACCTGTCTCAGTACTGTTAATACCAATTCTGTCTCAGCACTGTAAATGATGGCAGGACTTTCGTTCTAGGCAGTGTCAGCTGCTGACAGGTTTTTTAAACAACATCTCACCCCATCCCTGTCTATATGAAAGGACAGGAACATCAGGTTCTGCTTTAGTCTCTTGTGACTCATTCACTGCAAAGGTTATGGGCCTTGTGATAGCCTGCAAAAACCAGGATCATTCTGACAGAAGACCAGTAGCCTAAGAATCTTCTTTCCCAAGAATAATAATTGTGGGAAGACACAACAGAGTTACCATAAGGTTGCAACAATATTGCAATGAATTAAGCTTGCTATCATTCAATAAAGTTTGTAGCAGAATTAATCATAAACCATCTTTGAGCTGTAGACCATCTGCAGGAGGACTGTCAGTATTAGTAGTGCCAAAGAACAGAATATACCCTCTATGGACAAGACCATTTGGTGTAGATCTGTTATGAAAAAAAATATTTTGCCATACTGCAGTCAAAAAGATTTGTTAGAAAAAGAGTACAGTTGAAATAAAGGGGGGGGGGGGGATAATCAGAATTTTACAGCCAATCTACTTACTGTATCGGTAGAAACAACATCCACACAGGGTCACATAAACTGAACTCTTCAACAATACTCATTCTGTATATTCAAGACAATGCTGGAATACAAGCCCAAAGAGTAGGATAAGACTGACTTCTTTGCAGCTGATTAAAGCTCTCATTTTTGTCTAACCACAGGAACACATGTTGTCTTTGGTGTCATGATGCAGGTGGACACCATTAAGAAAGAAGGCAGCTCATGTGAGTAAACTAGCACTTCCCCCTGCTCCAATCTTGCTTTTTGTTATAAGAGGTGCTAATGCATTAGCTACTAGACATATCTTTCAGCCAACTTTTAGAAAGAAGCAGTCTGTTGTAAAACTTAAACCAGTGTTTTTAAGTGTCATGTGAGGCTGTATCTAATGTTTGCACTTTTCAACAGTTTCTACCTTCAGATGCATTTTTGGCTAACATACTTTTGTTTGTTTACTGGAAAGCTTTCTGCTTTAAGAATGCAGCATATTCATAGTTCTTTTTATATCATACATCAAGAGCTGTGAAACCCCCACTGAAGTCAATGAAAAATTCTTTTTTATTTAAATGAGAGTAAGCCCCTAAACAAAGTACATATGAAACACAGATTTTCAAGTCTGCTATGTTCCTCAGACCATGCTATATTGATTTTGGAAACAGGAAAGCATAACACATTCACTTACTATTTTTCTGTTTAGTTATTCTATGTATAAATAATTCAAAATAACATTAGAAAACATATAATGTTACTGATTGTCTTCTCTTCCTGTGCTTCCCTTTCTTTCCCAGCTCTCTTCTTACCTGTGGTAATAACACTTCAGCAGCAGCTAGCTCCCTTTCGTGTTTTGGTGAAGATGTATGCTGTTTAGTGCTTCATTTTTTAAAAGCAGAAATACAAATAGAAATGGAGCTCAGTCACTGCTGCTGCATAATTTACAGCAGGCAGCTGCAGGTGTGTGCTTTAAAAACCGAGGAAACAGGCATTTTAGCTTTATTCACTTGAACCTGGCCCTGATGTATTCATCTATGCTTCCCTAGTGGCACAGCTGCTTTCAGTTTTCATTTTCTATTACAGAAACCAAGTCAACACCATGATATAACAGTCTACTTTTTAAATAAATAACCAAAAATTGTAAAAAAAAAAATTTTGCTATTACATTAATATATGAAAAACTGAAATAATTTCTGAGAAAAACACAGCACAAACAGAAACAGCACAAAGATATGAAAATTATTAGAAACATGGAAGCTTCTGAAGCAGGGATAAGAAATGACCACACAGGTCAGCCCCTGCGTTTTAATGGTAAAACACAGAAATAGATGGAACAATGCTACAGTTGATTATTATCAAGAAATGAAATCACTAATTCTGTTTATCCTATGTTGTAGTACAAAGCTAATAATTGTGATGGCATTTTCCTGGATAAAATTTAACTGTTTATTGCCACCACGAGCACTTTTAAAGTTGGTTATAATTGTTGGGTAGGAATCGCTATTACAAGATATTACTGAGATACACTGTTTAAGTAATATTCAAAGAAGGGAATTAGGGGATATATTTGTTTATTGGAAGAAAAAATTAGTAATTTTTTTGTGTTCTTTATTCATTTTAATACCCAATTGCCATCAAGTATCAAATCAGAAAGTTACTTTCATAGTACAAACTCTTCCAAATTGGTAAGGCCCAGCAAGAAGAAAATTATTGGAACTGCGAGAAAACTATTGTCACACAGAGTACATGGACATCACAAGGGGGGGGGGGGGGAGAGAGAGAGAAAAGAAACCAGCTCTTAGTTCTGCATGATTTATGCTGCAGGTTCCAGAAATAAAATGTTCTATTTCCATGATGCAGTGATCAGACTTGAGGTGAGCACCCAAACCAAAACAAGCAAACAAAAAAACTCCAAACAAACAAAAGAATCAAAACAAAATAGTTTTTCTGTTGATTTCTGAATGATGTCCTGTTAGTTCAGTACATGGAGGTGTTGCACCTGTCAGTAATTTATAGAATTGTTGTTTCCACTTTATCAGTTCAGATATCCACCTACAGCTATCTGTCAAATGGAATCATAAAATAGTTTCCACCAAATGTTAGTTTCTTTCTTTACTTTCCTTGTGACAGATCACCAATCAAACTCTGCTGTCTTGGTTTTCAAAATAATTAGTATAATTTATTTATTTTTAATCTATCAGTGACACATACTTTACAGAGGATGGAAAAATGTTACTTGGATATACATGAATGCACAATATGCTATTGTGGAATTTATTATAATTTATTATTATGCAAAAGCAAACAAGGGAAGTATATTCTTTTTTGTAATTGCATAATTTAACCAATTTATTATGTACTGCCCTGCTAATCTATTCAGGATAGAAATAAAGCTACTCTGGCACATGCTTTTAATTTCAGTCTTGCAAATAAAGCAAAAATAGGAAAATGATTCAATAGTAAAAATACCCAGCTCCCCGAAGTTCCTCAGCTACCACATTGCAAAACAGGTCTATTAATAGGCTTTTACATCAACTGTACAATGTATTTCAGAGACCTAAGCATTTTTCCTAGAAAAATCCAAACTGGTAGCCCCTAATATATTAAGCCTTGGATCAGGTTTAATATTTTTAGACCTAAAATTTTAACAATGTTTCTTTTACCTGGTTGGGTCTGTATCTGGAAACACAGTATTACTGCTACCACTATAATACATGTGGCTACACTAGAGCTGGTGCTAAAGGAACACTGAGTATTAAACTATTAGATGCTGCTTAGTTTGTTGGGTTTTTTTTAAATCAGTTTAAACAATTCAGAGCTAAAGTCTGAGTTTTCAGTACAGCTTAAGCTTTTAAATGCCTACCTTATTCCTGAAACGTAAAGCTAGACACTAAAACTTTTACTTACAAGCTTTGACATGAAGCACTTCATCTGAAGGAAACTGAGATTCCCCTCTCAATTTTCCTGTTGCAGGAAACTGAGACCTCCTTCTCTACTGATGACCTTAGCCACTACAGCAAAGTTGGCAGGTAAATGCAAAATCAGAGTTGTAGAATGCTCACTCCCACTACATTATTTCTCAGCAGAGCTACAGAGCACTTGTTCAGTAAGGAAATCTTTTACTGCTAAGTCTCCTTCAATTTTAAACAGCTGGGTACTGATGCCTGAGTTACTGCCTTTTATCACATTCACATGGTGGAAGGACTTGGGCAGGAACCAAACTGATTCAGTTTTGTGGAACAAGAAATTTGATCCACAAGAGTAGCCCCAAGATGGAATCAAATTTCTGCAGTGAATAGCTGCCCACTAGATCAATTAAATTAAGGAATGAAGTGAAAAGAATGAAAAATGGTAGCCTTGTATGACTGCTTCAAAACCAAAAGTGGGTATGTATACAAGGTAGTAGAACATCAGACTGACAACAAATGTGAAAATGCATCCCTACTTTTGTACTAGTTGTGGATTCTGTTTATGAATTGCACAGCCAACAGAATACTAAGAAGTATAATATGCCTGGCCATGAATGGCCAGCTCACGCTAATGCCAGCTATCAGCTAATAACTGACATTACACAGAAGAGATGAGGTTCACACAGCAGTTATGTTTACAATAAGAGGACTTGATAGTCTTCCATCTGTTACCCTATATAAACATACTAAAGAGGATTTATAGAACTACTGTTTTGAGAGGGTAACACTTTATACCCATTTCATAATAGGCCGTAGGATTACATAAAGTTGTGGGGAATGAAGTTTTTTTAAATTTTATATTCATATATCTTTTATTTATATTCACAATGTGTTTTTATAGTTGCTTTTACATATACACTAGTACTCCTCCTTGGTATTTTTGCACAGAAAAAAACACAAAACCCTCCTTAAGTTCTCCAGTGAAAAACTATGATACAAAGTCTGATTTCAGAAAATAAAATAAATACTATGCTTGACTATAACTAAAAAATTACTTTTCCTGCTTTTGTGATTCATGAATGTAGTTAGGGAATAATTTATGCAATCCCAACATTCTTTTAAAATTAATTTTATATGTATCTGTTATGCATGAAGTTATATACTATGTAAAAAGAAAAATCTAGAGAAGACAAGAAAGTTAGATTTCTAACTGTACCAAATTATTTTTCGCTTCAGGTTGAAGCTAAGGGCAGATATTAAAGAATCCTACTTTTCAGTAACCAGAGAGTTACCATGTACTCCATAATCTTTACTGATGTAGTTTTTACTGTCCAGTTTTCTCAGTAATATGGTGATAACTTATAAAAAAGATCTCATAACTTGGATTACACTTCTGCCATTAAGATTCTCTTCAGTGTTGTAACATGGAATAACTAATGGCACATGCCATTCTGAATGTTTCATTTATGTTCTGGTCTTTAAAGTTGAAAAAAAGGTTAAATGTAAGCCTGCAAGTATCCTTTAGTGTTGCTATAATTAAATATCAGTCGGTATTTCTATGAAAATCATCTATTACAATCATCTACTACCTTGACCTTATGAAATACCAGGACTTCTATATTTGAGTAAAACTTGGTCACTACTTGAGGACCTAACTAGCTGGTTATGTCCATTTTTCTTACCAATTCTAGAACTAAAAAGAGAGAATTGTATTTTTGTCGTGTTTAGAAACAGCTCTGTAAACTACATGTATGCAACACATTAAATATATCAAGAACCACTTTCTGGCCTAAGGAAGAAATGGCTTATAATTATCTGGATTCGTGCCACTAGACTCGCTCGGCTCCCAAAATAGGATACTCCCATGTAGATTTTTTTATTGGGAACATACTCAAACTTATGTCAACTTCAAAAACATTCCTGAGACCTGGGACAGAGGGAGTTTGTCAGGTCCAAAACATGGTACTGCTCTAACAATTTAAGTTCCATTGCCAAGAAGTGCTTCCTGAACCTCTTCGATTCACTAGCGTGAATGTCACTGTAAGTGAAATTCTTTCTATCTGGTTATTTTGAAGACATTGTTTTCCTCTGTCCACAGAAACATCTAATGAGTAAGTTCTCCTAAGAACCTGAAATAGGCCTTTAAAAAGCCTGCTTTAGAATTAATGACTACAGATGAAGCACCTTCCTTAGGGGCATTTAGATCCAGCTATCAGCTTACTATTGTCATCTTTTGCATTCCTCCCCTACAAGTTTCAGTATAGTTTATTAATGATCTTTCTGACTAAGAGCAATTTGTGATTTCAGTAATGGAAATACAACTATGTATTGTAACAGAAGAATTTGTGTATATAACAGTAAGGGAGGTCTACATTGGATTGAACCTATGACTTTTTTATTTATTAAGCTATAGAGAAAAAACAAGAGGGTTTACAAGTTAAAATAGAGAGGGAAAATGTTTGCCAGTTGTCAGCTTGACATTATATAATATTTCCCAACAAATAGGTACAAAATAGCTGCTAATTTACAGGAATTCCTCCTTGTCAGTCTGGCACATCTATTTCTAGTGGACTGCAAATCTCATCATATGCAATTTGCAAGTCTGAATATGCCTGAGGTGTGACTGTGCAATGAGGGGGAAGGTGGCTCTCATACTTCTTGCAAATTCAAGGATTTTTTTTTAATCTGTTATCACTTGATAAAGCATTGTAACAGAGGAGAAAAACAAACCCATGTGTGACTGACTAATCTTATTCCATATTTGTGGGCTTTCTCATTGTTTAATTTTAAAAAAAACCCACCAAAACAGGAAAACATCAAACATTAAAGCTTAGTGGAAATAACTAATAATTTTGTTTCCAGCCAATTCTGGTTGTGGATTAAATATACCATAGTAACTTTCATTTCCACATACTTTTTCTTCTTTATTGTTTAGGCTTAGTCTTAGGAATAAAACCTATCTGAAGCTGCTGAAATATGACAGAAACTTCAACACACAGGAATGAAAAATGAAGCCCATAAACAGCTGTTGCTCTATTCTTTGTCACTTTTAAGAATGAAGAAACACGTATACTCCTGTCAATCCATTAGCATCAAGTAGCACAGTATTCTTTTGGCAGATGTGAAAAAAGCAGAAGAAAACCATCATCTATGTTGAAACCATACAGAAATGTTGAGAAGCAGATCCAGAACTGCCAGAGAAACAAATGGAAGCATTTGTAAAATTCTTTAGTGAAAGTACTTGCTAGCAGAAGAAATACCTATGCAAAATTTCTTTAAATGTATCAGCCTTAGAGAAGATAAGAGGAAAGCAATGGAGAACCTCACAAATATTAATGAATTGGTTACATTGTACTAAACCCATTTCTTGCTCCTTCAGGATGTAAAAAAAACCTATGTATGAGTGAACTATAATTTATAGATCACAAGATTTTTCATGTTGGGATGAAGTTGTATTTTGCCATGCATATTCTGAAATCTTTAGGGCAGTTGGAAAGCAAGTATGCATAGCAAAAGCAGACAGGCAAACCATATGTTACAGCAGCAGCCACTGTGAGGGGTGGATAAATGCATTAATCACTGAAGTATAGCTCAATTAAAATGATTTTTATAAACCATGAAAGATCAGACTACAATACAGAGCATGATTTCTTGAGCACGAGCAGACGGTACTACTACTGTTGTATGAGAACTATATATGACCATCTTTAATATGAATGGAGGAACCAGACAGATACTGTAATAAAACAGGAAGCAGTAGTTACTACAGCAGTATTTTTACTAACATTTCTCTGCTTCTTATGTATATGTACTCACACTTCTCTGTTCCTTATTTAAATGTAGCTTGCATTTTCCAAAATATATTCTTATTTACTTCATTCCTTTTTTTAAAATGCCTTGACCAGGCAGCTGTGAACAGGAGTACATCTGGAAATGAGTAGAAATATTTTGCAGCTACAGCAATTGGGCTAAGAAAACATATTACCTCTCTGCAACAACCCTTATCTCACAGGAAATATTTTGCCTGCTTCTTTCATGCAGCTAATGGGATTCGTGTTTTTGATGTATAAGTACAGTTGCATTTTTAGGATCTTAAACAGCGTTATGGCCTGTACTTGACAGAAGGGTTAATTTAGAAATAAAAGGGAATCTGACCAAAACTACTTTGTTGTCTTTAATGTGTAAAAAAGAGGAAAACCAGAGCATAATGAGAAAACCAAGTATTTTGGTAGTTGAATATTATTTCATTTATAATATTTTTAAAATATATTAGTTGAGTGAAATGGCTCCTTATTTTTGTGTTCTTGTTACAGAGCAGAGATTATGGTGATCCACAATGTATTATAAGGAATAGAAGCGAAGAAGATCAGGCTTAAAAAGGATTTAGTTTGGCATAGCAGCAGGTACTCGGGAATGTAAGGTGAGTTCAGGTTGTTTGCACATAAACCGGTAGATCTTCAAGATCTCCAATACTGGCTGTTTAGCACATTCATTGAATTTTCCTATCATATGCCTACTAATCCAAAAAGTAAGGAACAATGCCTGACTGCAGATATTCTGGTTACATTCTTTTCTTTCAGGGCTCCTACCTGCATTCAGTTTTTCATGAGTTCTCTGTAAAGCAGGACATTAGTGCGTCGCAAGGCTATGAACCTTTGTTTCAGTTCCTTCCCAAACGCTGCTCCCATCTTGTTACACAGACAAACCACTCTGGTTACACTATAGTATAGATTTTCTTTTTGTTGCCAAGTTACACTCTTTGTTCTAGACTTTTTTTATTTCTTGAGAAGCTGAAGGTTGATGATTTTTCATAGTCCTCTTCTTCCTCCCAATTTATTTGATAAACACAATGCAGCAGCAAAAGCAGCCGTGCAATTGAATGATGATATTTGTCAGTTACCTCCTGGTGTGATGAAGCCAGCAGGAGTGTAAAAGCGCGAAAGAATGCCTTTAGAATAGTGATTTTCTTAAATATTAAGAAGTTATTTTCTTAAGATAATACTTGCAATCAGCACCCAGCATGTGCAGCAGCCACATTCTGTAAAATAAAATTGGCTGCTTCAGAGTTCAGCATAAAGCAGACGGTTGGGGTACTGTAATTCTCCTACACTAAGTTATTAAAAGACAAATCCTGTATGCTGCTGAAGCTCAAGTTGAGGTGTTCCAAAATTACATAGCTTTTATATAGAACAGAAAATAGTTAAGATCTGTGTGTTGCTTTTTGAAATTTAAACCGTGGTCACCAAACCCATCCATATTAATTAGCGTGAGATGCTTTTTTTCAGATCAGCTTGGAAAGTAGAACACTTTCAGAGGCATAGAAACTGCTAAGATGTATGCAAGAACAAAATAAACTAAAAAAGAAATTAATGAGAGGGGACAAAGGCCAGAATAAAGTACCACAATAATTAGAAATTTTATTTGTAGAAGGAAAAAAGCCCCAACATACTGCAATGGAATTATGGTTATGGTTATGGTTATGAAATAGATATTGGAAAAACAAGTGAAACTACCGAGTTGCTGAGGAAGAACACTTTATTAGTCCAATTCCAGCAGTGGTCAACACTTTAAGTACAGAGATGATCTTTATACTGATCTCTTGCAGTCGGCTTTTAATGGAATTTAGGGTACAGTATTATCACTGAGATCGCTATTTTCTTCTTACAGTAGAACCACCAGTATCCCCAAGGCTGCACATTTCCTGAGCTCACAAACTATATTAACTGTTTCTAGGTATTCTAGCAATATCAGTACTATTTGTTATTACAGAAACACAAACTGAGGTTTCATTCATTTCAGTAAAAATTCTGAATCTCTCAACATTTTGTTTCCTCTTTTCATTACACATTATTTTAAGATTTTTGATGGAAAGCTATAAAAAAATGTTAAGAGTCCAAAATATTTCCTTTTTTATTACCTGTAGACTTTTGTTATAGAAAATAGATGAAATGAATCTCAAGCATTAAATTATCAAAAGGTGTTGCTTTTGCTGGAATTGATGGTGGTGGAAGTCTGCACTGTGCTTAGTGCAGATTGCTCAGGGGGAGTAAGTGTGCTTCACATACAGCCCACTGGAAATTAACTTCACTTGCCATTCAGATTAGACAAACAGCATGACTGGAGATTGCTTATTCTGTCATGATAAAATCAATACAGATTTAAAAATGAGTAAATATCGTGTTCTGGAATTTATATGACAGTTCATGACTATTCAAATTAAGGCAACATTGACACTTAGTTGACTGTGCAAAAATTGCACAATGTTTGTAAGTGAAGCCCTTTTAAAAAATAGTAAGTTTCATCATGCCAGTGCATAGAACAATTCCATTTAGTCCTAAATAACTACAAGTATTTAGCTTTTCCCTGAAGTTATAGTCTCTTTTCCAGGTAAAGGTTGGGTTTTTTTTAAATGCTCTTACCACATTCTTCATCACCTGACAACAGGATCAGCAGGGAAGTAGCTACTTCTGTGAAGGAACTGCTCCTTTTTATAAGATGCAGCAATGCTTCAGATGTGAGTTTCACAGAATCACAAGGTTGGAAAAGACCTTTGAAGAACATCAAGTCTAACCATTCCCATCCTATGCTAAACCATATTCCTAAGTACCTCATCAACCCTTTTCTTGAACACATCCAGGGAAGGTGACTCAACCCCATCCCTGGGAAGCCTGTTCCAGGCCCTGACAACTCTTTCAGTAAAAAATTTTTTTCTGATATCCAATCTAAACCTGCCCTGGCACAGCTTCATGCCATTTCCCCTTGTCCTATTCAATGCAGTCTCTTCTTGGTTTCCCAGCACTAGCATTAGCTGGTCTTTGCTCTGCTGGTCTATATTTCAACTCTGGCTTTATAGGACATTTCTAGAGTTCATCTTATCAAAGGTATCACAGGGAAAAAAAAAGATATCTCTACCTCAACAAGGGCATAATCTGATATATATTACTTAAGAAGCAGTGCCAAGTTTAGCATTCCTTGCTATCCATCTATCTACTCAGTTATCTACCAGTTCATATATGGTGCTGCACCACAATGTTTTCCATTATGACAGCATAATTATTTGAACAGTTGTATGGTGATAATCAGTGATCCACTAAAAATTACTCCCCCATTTCTGCTCCCTCTTTTTTCCCCTACACAAACTTTCTTCAGTTCTTAGTCCAGCTCCAGAAAAAATCATAGTGAATGAAGGGCTAAGTTCTCCACTGAATCTTGTAACATAGCCAAGGATCTTTGTTCTTTCACCATGGTGAAGAATGCTGGCTTAGTTGAATGAGGAAGCTTCTCATGTCTCATAGTATCCAGTCTTTCTAGTTCAAAGTTCTGATACTAGAAATCAGAACTTAGATTCTAAGTGCCATTTCAGAGTCAGATTCATATAATAACCATGTTGCCCTCTGCTGCTCTGATATAATGATACTCTCTTTACAAATACAGTTAAGTATTCTCCTGAGCTATTTTAAAATTTCCTAATTTATTTATTTACTTTCCAACCTGTTAATGAGTCATCATTTGAATAAGTATATATCTAAATTAGTGTTAATATAAAATACATCTCTAGGAAAAAGGAAGAATTTTTACCTAGAAAGTGCTGACATGCAGTATATGGATTATACATTTCTAAATCTACAATAAATGCTTGTGTAATTTTAGTATAAAATCCTCAAGTATGTGGGGGAAAGAGCCTCTCTCTGAGAAGTAAAAGCATTGTTGTTACATGGCCTCTGTGATAGTATTCAAGAGTACTGAATAAAAAAAATGAACTGGAAGTGATAAATACATTTCCTCTTTTTTTCCCCTTCTGTACATAACCAGTTTTTAGCAAATGAAAGACTCAGGAAAGAATATAGAGCTTGCATATACAGTAACAATTAAGACATTTGGGTTTGTCATCTGAGGAAGAAACCCCAAAATATTATTGATGAGCCCAACCCTTGTATTTAAAGCAGTAGTATTCTATTCACTCAGACGCCAGTTGTTTCCATCCATCCTTTGGATGATCTGTTATGATTCAGTAGTAGTGTGTCTTAAGGACAGTAGAGAGCAACCATGTTTTTTTCTTAGCTGTAACGTGATAAGCATTAGATGCCAGGATTTAGCAACTCTAATAACAAAAATGGCTTCTTACTTGTCAGGGGTCCTATTGCCAAGTGATTATTTCAGTAGATCTCACAGCTTCTGTCACAACCAGCCTATTGGTTGTTTGGCTTGTAAATACAAACACTGCCACAAATCCAGAACATTTTCAATCTAAACAAGGATAAAGTATGACAGATGGATGTAGAACACAGATGGAAGGAGGGAGTAGAAAGTCTTCATTGCCACAATCTGCATCATACTTAGTACGAAGAAAAAAATAAACTCCATTTCTGAAGCACCCGTACAATATTTTTTGAGCTTAGAACTCTCATAAATCAGTTGCTGATTAATTGCTCAGCAACGTCTGCCCTTTAGGCAGTCAGCTGTCCCACTGCTCTTATTTTTTCTACTTTTGTTTCTATTTTTCAGGCGTGAAAATCAGTTCTAAGTGTCACAGACATCATCATCTTTGTATTCACCAAACCAAGATTCAGAGGGGTAAGCATTTCTGATCTCCATGACCTTTCAAGGGGTTTAAAAGTTTAGTTTAATTCCATGGTGATGTTATTTGGCTTATTCCAACTTTGCAAGCATTCAAAGGTCATTCAGTAAGAGCTTAAGTGTTCTAAATTGTTAATTTCCTTAGCAGGAAGGAAGAAGACCCAATAAATAACTCCCATTTTTAAGAAAGAAGAAATGGAAGTGAATAAATGACATGAAGACAAAAGGTGTTAGCACCTTCTATGCAGTTGCTATCAGGGTGATGTGTATATAGCAAGGCTTGTGTAAGGAATCCGTTCCCAAGTAGCTTTTGTGCAAAGCTTCAGTATATCCAAGTTGCCACTTAGATAAAGCATTTATGAAACATTATGTATTATAGAAAGAACCATGTAGCCTATCTGATAGTATTATTTTCAGTATTTTGCTTCTCCCTGAGACTGAACAAAAGGATTTATTTACGTTGATAAAATGAAAAAGAAAAAAAAAAATGTCCAGTTCTTAAGAGTTTTCCAGAAGTCATGTTGCATAACACCATGTAGCCATAGAGATGAGATGAAATTGCATTTTTCTCTGTTACTGGAAACAAGAGCAATGTACATGCTATGAAAGTGAGATGCTACTTAAAGCATAATCTAAAATATTTGAAGAAAAATCCTATCAAATGGCTTAATAATAATGCCCTATTTTGCAAATGGAAAAGCAAAGCAGGGAGGGAAAGTGTTGCACCCCAATGATTCTGGCACAGCAATTAACGTGTTTCAACTCCTGGCCATATGGTTGTTTCACAGACTATCTTTGGACGTTCTATCTGGGCATTTCTGACAGCACAGTAGTAGCACACCATCTATGTAGCTCTGTATTTTAACTCCCTAAATGTAAGTCAAAAAGCACACATACATTTGGCTAAGATTAATCATACAAAATTTCAGGGAAAATATTTTTAATCACTATTAGAAACAGAAATAGTCATTACCATGTTGGTGTTGCAGCCTCTTCATTTGCAACTTTACTGATACTCATGAGAAACTTTCATTGATCTGCCAATAATCTGACTAAAACCAAGTTATTTTCTATTTAATGTGCATAAAATTGACAGCATTTGGCTCATTCTTACCACTATGATCCACTAATGTATGCTTCTGAATTACATTGTAAAAGCATACTCAATTAAAAACATTAGATATTACATAATATTATACAACACCCTTTCAGAAACTGACAATTTTTTACAACCTGTAAAGATTTGAAGTATGAAGCAATTTCTTGTAGATACCAGAATAATTGCTAGCAGATTTCATTTGTTCCAGAATACAATACAGTAACACTATCAGATGTACATTTGCATTGCAGTAGTTTAGAAAAATTACTGCAGAAGAAAGACTACACTGACTTGAGCTACAGTAAGCAACATGATGATTTGTTGTCATGCTTGTCATCACAAGTTCAGTCTCATCTTGTAGTACACTAGATAAGTGTATTTTTCTTTGAAGCACTGAACAACATTTTTGAAAGCTATGGCACAACATTTTTATCTCCTTTACTTAATAAAGCTCCTTTGCCTGTTCAAAAGGAATATCCTGAATTACTAGTGTCCCAATATGTTTCTATTCAAGCTTATCTAATTCAACAGAACAAAGCTTTCAGAAAGAATAGGAAACAAATACAGTGTACACTCACATAGATTTTTGTCTATACTTACAAGAACCCCATATATATATACACATAAAATGTGTGTGCGTGTACACACACACCCATATATATATGTATATATATATATAAATAAAGTTTTTATGGTAGAAACAAAACAGTTGGCAAAGCTTTCTCATGAAGTGGGAGTGAATCATAAACCATTAAAGAGATCCAGGCTGTTTTCCCAATTTTCTGCCAAACAATTATTTCCATATATAATAAACACTCTCTTAAAAGTCTGATAAGGATTGCATCTAAATGAATTTACATCTTCAGAAATTCTAAGTACATATGAAAAATGACAACATGCAGCTGGCAGCATTTGTTGAGATTTATTAAAATTATTTTGAAACATATCCAAATTCAAGCCAAGTTTGGTTTAAGAAGCAAGCTATGATTAAAGAGCTTTGTTCAGAAAATTCGACAAAAAGGGGAGGCTTGTACAAAAGACAAGAGAGACTATTACATCAGCATAGGTCATCCTTTTATTTTTTTGTTAAATCCCCACCCATTAGGCCACATTTTCCATTTTGGCTATACCCAATATTGACCAGGTTAAAACAAGACATATGGATAAAAGCAAACCAATTCCAATTCCAAAAGCCTTTTTATTCTTAATTTTTGGGACTGGGGGGTTGGGAAATTCAGGTTTTATGCACCATTTAGTCAGCCAAAGATTTATGAAGTACTGAGCAATATATGAAAGAAATCCTAGGAATTTCTGGAAATTGAACCATTAGGGCAGAGTTTATAAATCTGCAGAAATCTATGAAATCACCAACAACCCTAATTACAACTGTGAAATTCTGCAGAATGGAAGACAAAATAATAGAACTTTCCATTTGGAAGCATTTATGACATTGTACTAACAGAGCGACTCATTCACCATCACCTGTAACCTGTAGCATTAAAACAGTGTCTTTGGAAAATGTATATAAAATTCTAGTTACTCAACAAAATTCTTCCTACAGTTACAAGGACTATCAAAAATGGCAAGGAAAAGGACAATCATATCCTTTTTTTCCTCCCCTCACATTTAGGGTTAAATACTCTCATCAACAACCATAAAGAACCAAATGAAAACCCATGGGACCAAATAGAAAATTGTGCTGAGACATGTTTTTCCTTCGTATTCTTTTCTCTAGATAACACAGAAGGTGAAGTTTGCAATAGTTCACTAGTTCCCCCCCCCCCCCCCCCAACATAAGCATGAATCCAACCATATGTACATCTCAAGGGTGAAGGAAAAGAGAATGTGCTGAAATTTTGGGAAGAAACCGGATACTGATAAAGGCAAGGAGAAGAGAATAGGAAAATGGCATTATTTACAGGGTAGAAAGGGCAGGTGAGCATATTTTGTAGAAAATGCTATTATTTATGTAACAGCAGGTACACCTTTATATTCTGTCTGCTAATATTCTACCTGGATTTTTCCTAATCAGCTTAGCAGAAACAAAAGCATCTTGAAAACAGTTGCACTGGTGCACAAGTTCCACTTGTTTGTATCTGCCTCTGGCCCATAGATGTGCTTCTCTTCCCTTATCACACAAAAGTGCTGTGATCTGGAACAATCAACTTCTGAATACACAAAATTTAGTCTGTAGATAACACAACACTGTATTAGTCATTTTTTCCTAAGTCATGTTACCATAAAATGTAATATTTGTATTTCCTATGCCCTCAATATTTCAACATATATAACATTTCTGTAGTTCCCCCCAATCAGAAAAAAATAAAAACAGTATACAAAGCATTAACAGTTTGAAGGAAAAAAGGGGGTTTAACATGCTGGCCTCCTGTAATAATGTTGTATCATAAAAGAAGGCATGGTCTCATTTAGTAATGCTTTATAGTTTAGTTTTATCTGAAAGTGAGATAAATTACAGTCATCTCCTCTCCAGTTTATACTTCCATTATTTCATTTGAAGGTAAAAATCAACCTTTAGCTCATTACTCAAAGCCACACAATTTATAACTAATATTGCTGTTCTGGATGTTTATGTATTCTTGTTATATCTATAGTCTTCCTGTTTGTTTGTTACTGTTATGTCTATAATTCTCCTGTGTATTATTATGTCTATTATTTTTCTGATACTGCAAAGCTGCACTTTTTTCCTGTAAAGAAATAAGAACCCTCATGCCTTCCCTCTCTTCCCAAGTTGAGGCAGCTATGCAACACAGTATAAAGTTTACACTAAAATCCCAAAAATTTGGTTTTAAAAATTGAACAGAAGTTGCAGAAACTCTTAAGATACCCTTCACTTTTCAGATATGATCCATTACAACATGAGCACATGCTTTTTCTTTCCCTCAGGGTTTCTTCTGAATAGTCCATTGCCTAAGTTCTAGAAATCAAAATGGTTCAGAGTCTGAATAACTTAAATCTTACCCCAAAAAGACAAACAACATAATACAAAATGATGGAAATATAATTACAAACATTCGTTTGGTAAAGCTGTAATTTTCTTTTATATTTCTGCAGCTGGTTTAACATTGATTGCTTCAGTGCTTTCTCCTAGTGTATCCTCTGCATGATGATTTATCCAAGCTCTGATGTATGTTCCCTATTTAATTGATACAGTTGCTTTTATCTTACGGGTTTCTAAAAATTTGTGGGCATTTTCTTCTAAAGATAAGTTGCACTTTAAAGGTATTATGCATATAGAAGAAAGAAGGGGAGAAAAAGAACTGTGTACCTTCAAAGTGCTTGTTCAGAAAAGTTCAGTGGGTTGATCCATTTTTGGTATGTAGAGGACAGCTTTCTCCCCATTTTCTCCACTCTTTTTGCCACTTTAAGATGTCATTTCTATTTTTTAAAGTATAATACAGCTTTATTAGTGCTAGATTTACTATAGATTTTCCTTGTTTTATGATAATCATTCATCTCTGAAAGCAGGTATAGATAAACTTCATTACTGTTTTAATTATTGGGTCATTCTCCTATTTCTTGCTAGGTATTGGCTGTTTTAATTTAGCTTTTATTAGTGTAAGTTCAAATCCATACGGATTAATGCCTTGTGAGGACAGTTTCTGCAGTCCTCACATCAGATTTTTATCTCATATACACTGAGAGTAATTTTATTACATTAAATGCTTCTGCTGTCTAGTAGAACCTAGTCAGTTCACATGGGATAGTTACTATGCATCACTGCAACATGGTATCTCTAGGCAAAAGGCTCATAGATGAAAGTAGTAAAAGGTTTGACACCCTATTGGATTTTATGGAGAGGCAGAAATGAAAGAGGAAAAAAACAGGCTTATTAACCTGGAGGAAAAACTCTTAGCTGTCAAAGTATAATTCCAAGATGCTTGCCATGTCTTAATTAAACACAACATGCATAGATAAAATGTGGAGAACCTACCTAAACTCCCTGCTGTATAGTGAATTTCTGCCTAGACATCAAAGACTATTTTGAATTCTCTGCAGCTTGCAAATTTTACTGAACTGTTGTCAGATTTCTGCATATTGCATTTCAGTCCAGGCTTGAGAAGTAAGAGGCTCATTTGTAAGTGCTTTCCTGACAAGAATGAAATGTTAAGTGGTAATCTTTGCTTTTATAATGTTTTATTATAAACTATATCCAAACATACTTTCAGGAAAAAAAGATGATACATCCTTCAGAAAAAAAATACTGGTCCATCCTCACTTAATAGGCTGATCATTAGTAATTTCATTAAATAAAAAATCCAAACTTGATGCTAAATATTAGCAGTATGTAATTAACATTCTAATCTTGTTTCCAGAAAAGTTATTTTTATGCAATCTTTATTATTCCCCAACATTTGATGGGGAAATATATTTGTAAGAAATATGACACAACTCTTTTGTGTTTTGACAGTCACTGTGCATTACCATTTTTTGCTAAAAGAAACCCCAAACACAACTTGACAAAACCCTGCAGCCACTAAGGCGTTTAACTTGTATCACAATCCATTCTTTGCTTGATAACCTTTTGCCTTACTATGCCGTATGCTCTATTTCTACGCTTTGTACAACTCCTATGGTAAGTGTAACACTACACATAAATCCTTTCTTAGTCAGAAAAAATCTGAAATCAGTTTTGTGATTTATTCAAGGTATTTTTTTTTTCAAGATTGCCATGTTAAGAAACAGGACAGGAAATGACTGTGGTAAGAACCCTGTATAGCTATATGCAAAGTACCACGTGCCATGTACAGACAGCAAATATGCAGCAAGTACACCTGTCTTTCAGCCTGTTTCTTCCAAAGAGGCTACTGGAATATTCAGTTAGATATGTAATCTCTGAACAATTCCTACACACAATGGTGCATGCAAAACGTTAATAATATTCATAGATATGCATGAGATACCTGAATATAGAAAATACTCCACAAATACTTATGGCAAATGCTGTAATGTATTTGAGAAAGGCTTCATCTCAGTAGGAAAGAAAGATTTACTGTTGCTCTGATACAGTGCAACTCCACTGGAGCAACAGCCATTTTTGCCAGCCATGCATTTGGCTGCAACCCAATCAAACTGATGGAGTTGCAGCTTACAAAAGGAAAAGTCTACTGTAGGCTTCAATTGACATAAATTTGGATGCTTTCATCCCAGGTTTGTCTTCCCAGTATAATTTTCAATAATGCTTAAGCAACAAGCATGGATTTTCATTACATTCTTTATGTGCTTCTTGGTGGTGGAAACTGTGTGTATTTCAGAACATAAAAGTGCTCATATTCTACATAATAATCATTGTGAGGTAACAAGGTATACAAAGACAATGCCTATTAACACAATCTCAAAACTGTAACTTAAATCCATAAATATGAATGAGGAAAAGATTAATACCCCTCACTGAGAACAGCAGTACGGTATGTATGCTCTACATATTTCTTGGTCATAAAGGCAGGAACTGCATTCCTCTGCTACATAAGGATGTATTTTAAAAATAGTCTCATGTTCAAAAACTTCTTAGTGTGTAGTATCTATGATATCAGATATAAACTCTAATTTGTGGCCATCACATAAGGTCCTGTTTAGAATACTTGACTTTATGTTAAAATCAGAACATACAGTTCCATATCAACTAGAGTGACAAAACTGATTTTCTTGAAAGATTTTCTTTTATTTCAGCAGTCAGTTTATTTGGATACAGTTAACACCTTCATTTCATTAATTGTCAAGTATGCTAGCTAAAGATTAAAACCATCTCATGCTGGCATTTGATTGCATAAAGTTAATATCTTACCCTTTTTACTTTTGCAGGAAGCAATCAAGAAAACAAGTCTAAAAACTTTCATTTATGCTCCCAAAAACGTACTGGAGGCACAGCTAAAACCGTTTAGGTTTCCTGTTTGACTTCTGAAGGCCTGAAAACTGGGTATGAACTGAAACATGTCCAGTCATATGTAAGGCTTCTTCAAGCTTTGAGGGCTGCTGTTCCTCAGCAGTGATCTTTGTTTCAATGCTCCTCTGTAAAACACTGACAGATTGGCTGTTTGCTCACCTGTGCACGCAGCTTCTCTATACTTCAAACTACTAAACTTGATTAAAAAAAGCAGAATATGCTTGAAGAACATCCCTGATTTACTTTATCTGCAATGGCTGGATATCCTCAAGAAACTACAAACAAGTTTTAAGAGAAAGGATGATGATTTCTGTCCATCACTATAGGGTAAAGGAATGTATTTTCTATGACTTTATGTTATTCAGAAAAGGTCTGGGAAAGCCTTCCCCCAAAATGAAATTAAAACCCAAAGACTAATGGATTCAAACCACATTTGCAGTGTATTCAACTGTTTTAAAAAATAATCCCCATGCAGCAACTATGCCACCTACAAATCTGGCTGCATTCCTTATGCAAGTCCCAAGGAAACACATTTTTGGGGACCCCCTCAGGTGCATTAGTACTGTCAATGCTTTTAACAAACTCAACACCAGATTAACACCCCACTGTTCTAGCTTCCAGAAGCTAATGATAATGACTTTGATCATTGTGCCAATCCATTTATTCACCTAGAAAACAGACATAACAGTTCAGAGTGGGGTTTTCATGAGTATGTAACCGATTGAAAAATCAATGGGACTTGTTGTCCTAAGTCACTTAAGACCAGATATTAATGGTATTTATGTGTCTGGAGATCAAGACAGATACCTGATGAGACTTTCATAACACCTACCTCCCATGGAAATCTCATCCTCTTACCTTGCTTATACAGGCTATTAGAAAGTTTAATTAACGAGTGATTGAAGTGCTTTGAATAGTGTTTCATGATCCTTAGGAGAGATGCATGTCGCCTGAAAGCATTTTTATTCAGTCCTCTGGAATTACAAATCAAGGACTTTGGAATGCTAGTGATTCATTTCCTGATAAATTAAATAGAGTCTGGTAACTTTTCCTGCAAGCATTTTAACAGTCTTTACACTATAGAAACAAGTATTATCTCCTCTATTCTCCACTGGAACAGCATAAGCACTTTAAATAACATTTTTGGACAGGCAGTAATAGGAAACATAATCTTCAGATTTCTTCAGATATTTCACGCCAACTCCTATCATGCCCATTGTGTGAGATTCTAATATTCACATTAAATTCTGCAGATAAAAATCTGCAAATAAACCCACAAAAGTTAATTATAATATGGAAGCATGGCAAGTTAGAATATAGTCCATACAATGAGATACAATGCTGTGAATAGATGTATTATTCACATAGTTTGGAATGAATGGCTGTAGCATCCTGCCCAAAATACAAAAAATGCCTAATGATAAGGCTGGAGTTTTACTATCTGATAAAGCCCGTGTTAAAATCAATTAATTGTCTTGAGTTTTCAGTTGAAATTTCATTTCCATTATTTAAAATAGTAACAAACATTGAAAGTTAAAAAGAAATCAAGTGTATCAGGACAGGGCTTATCTTCAAAGACTCTTTTATTGGTTCTTAAAAAAAATAATTATGGCATGTATGCTAGATAGTTAATTTCCTTATTTAAGAAAGTATGTCAATTTATAGGCTACAGGTAATTATAGACTTCCTTAAATTTTGTACTATCAGCATTAGTGCACAATGTACTCTCAGTAAGAAATAGGTAACTTTCCTGCTGTGAGACAGAGTAATTCTCCTTTCCAGCTTTGATTGATAAATACTTTGACACAGTCCTTCTCACAATATATAAACATTACATAAAGCCTCCTTGTGAAACTGTGGTTCACTTAATGTGGACATTGGATACTTTTAGAATTCTGCCTCTTAATGTGGCAATGACACATGGTATTTCAGGAGAAAATTTCCAAGGTAGTTTGAAAGAAAAGGAAAAAAAGAAAGTTAACTGATTTTCATGATACTCCAAAGCCAAGTGGGCATTAATGGAAGCAATAATGTTTTATATAGTGTCTGAAGTCCTTTCACACAAGTTATAATCTCCTTATTTGCATTTAATTACATAAAAATCTTGTGCTTAAAATACGGTCCTTCAAAAATGGCAAGTCCTTCAGGCATGTGATAAAGTAGTACACAAAATTGTTTTGGCCAACTTCATCTCTGGTAGAGTTGTTAAAGAATTAATTAGACATGTTATATGCAAACCAAACCAGTTCTCCTTCAGATCAAAAGGCTTACCAATGGGCAAACTGCCTGTTCAATTCAGTGAAGAAATTTCAAAATGAGAAGGTGTAAGGACTATAGATGCTTGCATGCTTTAGATATTTATATTAAAACTACTAGTCAAAATAAAAGCAAAGGTGCATTTAGTTTTTCTCTGACAAAACTCACTTTACCATGTTTTACATTTTCCATTTGAATCTTACAGAACAGCATAGGTGTTCAAATTCAGTGTAGGGAGAAAGACAGTTTATGTCTCATGGTACACATAAAGGCGTTCACTGTATCCCAAGGCAGAATGTAAACTTCAATCTCTTAAGATATGATTTTGGTGACTCAACAGGCCATTTGATACATTCCTCTGCCCTACAACAGGATCAAATATATGGCATTTTTCTTTTTGAACAAGTAAAGGAATGACTACGTTTCTTCATTTAGATTAACCAAGCTTTACTCTTTTCATCCCCAAGCATTTGGATTAAAATGTATTTTAAAAGAAACCCTACAGTTTAATAACTCTTAGCCAGACTTTTAAATACAGTTGGGTTCTTTTTTTATTTCTCCCTGTTAGTCAGAAAGGATAGCACTCATCTCAATGACTAACAGTTATGCAAATACTCCCATGCATGGAAGCAAGAGTTCTGAAAACAAGGAGTAAAACAGCATACCAACAATGTGACTAGGAAGTAGGGATGAAGCATAAACTCAGAGGGCTAAAAGGTGATCGTTGCGGCTTCCCTGATTCACGCTTTTTTTGTTAATGATACTAAAAATAAATACATGCATAAACACCAAATTGCAGGAATCAGCCATGAGTAACCCTCAATTCTGTAGATTTTTACTGCAGAACCAGTATAACCTAAACAAAATGATAAATTTTTTGCCAACACAACTGAATAGTGATGAAGGAATACAACTGTACTATAGCCTTCCTGTTATGTATGAATTCTCCATAGCATTTTGTATTTGTTTACAAATAGCATTAAATACAGAGCAGAATACAATACAGAACATAGAGGATGGTTTATCCTGTTACTTTGAAAGCAATGCACTCCCCCATAATGCTACAGCCAACACCCTGCTGATTTTAAGAGTATGGATTTCTTTTTAATATTAGAGTGGCTTTTTGAAACAGACTTGTGATTAACTATCTATTTAGCCTGCATATTATAACCCTCAAGTCTATCCCACTCTGGAACTTTCAATTCCATATGGGTAAAACAAGTTTTTTAGATTGTCTTAACTTGTAATTAAAAAACAGAATACTACCCCTTCTTTCCCCCAAGTCACAAAACCACTGTGATTTGCATTAAAAGGACTATTTAATCGTAATACTAATATCCTGGACACCTCAGGGAAGGTTCACTATGAACAGAAGAACAGCTTTACAATTTCTGTGGATATCTTGATAAAATGGAGGCTAGAAAGCAAATTAGCAGGCACATAATTTAAAAATTAGTTTTATTTACCACTTAAATAGCAGCATGTGATCAACTCCTATCAGCTTTTTTAAAGAACGTGTTTTCACACCTATCTAGCAAAACACTCAATGTTTTATTTATAAAATATTAAAATAAAAAGAAATCCAAATGAACTGTGAAACTTGCTTCAGAATTTTAAAAAATGGGTTGAGTCCTTATAAAATGATTCTCTGTATGACAAAGTTCTGGAGAGATGCTTGAAACTATATTGCCACCTGCTGTCTCAAAGGAAAATCAGGACACGGTCTGGATGGGTGTATTATTTAAAATTCTGCAGGTATAGAAGTCTGTTAATTTTAGAAACCTATTGTGAAGCTTATAGTTGTGAATTTATATTTCATCCCATCATTATTGGGATGAAATGTAAATTTTGAAATCATGAAGGATTACTTATTATTCACACTCCCTTTCTCTTGCTTGACCTTGATTGGTCCAGAAAAAAATGAGACGAGTCAATGAGGAGGAAACTAGTGAAGATTGTGTAGTTTGTCAGGCCCCGCTCATCAAAAGCCAATTCTCTTGCAGCTCTCATCACACAGTGGCAAGACAGAGTTGGGAAGAAATCAGGAATATGAAATTCATGGAAGTAAAGAACTGCTTATTACAAAGGCAATCACAGAGTATCTTGAGTTGGAAGTTGATGTTTTGGGAAAGATTATGGATACTGCAAGCTGACTAGAAGTTGTAAGGGCTTCAGTCTTCTGTACTTCCTTCAGCAAAGAGGTGACTACAGAAAACTAGGGTTTAGTCTCTCAATGGAAGCGATACATTTCAATTAATTAAACTTTGGAAGAAGCAGGATAGTGAAAGGAATAAGTTTAAGGGAGTTTTTAACACCTTGAGTGTTAAACTAAACAGGACCGAAGTTATTTGGTAAATAAACAGTTAAATTAACTAGAAGGGATTATGAATATCAAGAGACCCAGAAAAAAAGATTGAAATGTGTTTGCTGAAAGGTCAGACACTCAAGTACCTGGGGAGGAAAAACCAAAACCAAACTCACTAGTAGTCCATTAAATAAAAATAAACTGCATTAGTCAAAAGGGTATAGCTTAAAGCACTATTTCTGGGACTGGCTTAGTAATAAAAGAAAAAGTAGCTGTATAGAATACTAAAAAAATTGCTATTCTAGGACAGCAGATAAGGAGACATGTGGTGCCTGTTTGAAATGCTTTCATCCAAGTTAAATAGACAATGCCCTTCTTAATGTATAAAAATCCAATTTCAATGTTCTTGTGGTTCAACAGATTTCAATAAGTATGCGTTCATTTGTTTTCTCTCACATCAAATTTTCATCCCTGGACTTAATGATGATCCTAGACAAATTACTACTCAGATTAGTCTTGATATTCCAGGGAGATCGAGAGTGCAAAAGATTCAGAGACAGTGACACAAGGCAGCCAAAATGGTTTTCTTGTTCTATTCCCTAATTTTGTTTCACAGACTTGTTAGCTGATGTGTCAATGAATAAATACAATATGAAGGGCTGCAAAACAGTATTTAAAAAAATACATGATTTTTTCTTATGACATGTTATTTTATACAAATACAAAGCAGTTCAGCTAGTATGTCAGAAAGCAGGTTCTGCATACACACTAAAAGCTCGGCCCCATTAATTATTATTACTCGTTTTCCTTGTAGTCCCAAAAGGGCAAAACTTTTATTACTGGCAGATGGAGTAGGCACTACGGGATCCATCCCTTCCTATATGGTACCTGTGGCCAGACAAGATTAACTACATCTAGAAGCAACACTACTGAGGACAAGTCTTAAGGTCTTAACGTCCTTTGAAGTGAAGGATTTCTGTAAGCGTTTGGCTTTAAGCATAAGCTGAAATGCCATCTTGAACAGTAAAAGATCTAAGTGGGCTCTGAAGCATTTTGTTGAATCCGACTGTACTCAACTCGGCCAAATCCTCCTTACATAAGTCAAAGATGTTTTTTTCTAAAAATGAGGCGAATGTGGATTCGTGTAATTTGCCTGTTTACATGTCCCGTTATGCAAGAAGCTACCCCAACGGTACCACAGGCTGGACGGTGCTTAAGATTCAGTTCCAAAGCGCACCTCAGGAACATCGCAAATGGACCACGAACCACCGAGAGCACTTCTAGGAAACCCACCGCGACCAGTGAGGATCCCCAAGGGCTGGACCCCAAGTTCAACAGGACCGTCATGCAGAAACCGCGTAAGCAGCCCAACGAGTCTACTGAGCAGAACCACCCGTTAAAGCCAGCAGAAGCTGCGGCCGAGAGACGCCCGACGAGCAGACGGGAACCCCCGGCGCCCCGAGTAGCGGACGCCCGAAGAGGTCCGCGGCTGGGGACTCCTCACCCCGCGCTACCGCCGCAGCAGCCGGGACACCGGCGCACTGCCGCCAGGCTGGCTGTGCCGACCGACTCTGTCCCTCCTCGGTTGCTTTCCGTATCTCCTCTCCTCGGCGAGATTCCTCGGCCGCCGCTCCCCGCACAGCACCAGGACAGCGGCGGGCGGCTGAAGCCCCTAACTGGCCCGAGCAGACACCCGCCTGCCACCGGCAGCCATTTCTGGCCCCGTCTTGAACCACACGCCCCTCTTCCCTACCTTGTCTGCTTGGTCAAAGCCACACCAGGAAAAAAAAAGCAACAGAAAGAAGGGAAAAGGCGAAAGAAAAGCAGCCACCCTCCCAGGAAAAGCTGCCGCTCCAAAGGCATCAGCCGGCCCGCACACAACAGAGCCAGACCACCGCCCTCCCCTACCCGCCGTGGCGCGCCCATCTTCTCTCCCTCCCCGCTCGTCCTCTTTTCCCCGTCTCCCTCCGCCGCCACTCGAGCGCCGGGGATAATCCCCGTGTAACTGCTGTGCACCCTCGACAGCCGCAGCGGGATTTGTGCGAAACCTCCCGGGCGCCGGACTCAATCCCCCACAACGCCTCGCTGCGGCGGACCCCGCAGTGTGCGACGAGCCCATTGGCGAAGCCGCCGCTGCCCGGGAAGCCTATCGTCTCCCGGCTCCTTGTGCGGGTCTGGCAACCGCTGTACACAGGGACGGAGCGAGCGATGCGCGCGGCTCGAGCGCGTCTGCCCAGCTTCCGCCGACCCGCTCGCCGCCGGGCAGAGCCATGAATCTGGGGTAAGGAGGGAGAGGAGAAAGGAACTCACTGGGTCGGCAGCGGGAGTCACTGCCCCCGGCTGGGACGCAGCCCTGCCCGGGGAGGGACGGCCCGGGAACCTGCCGGCCTTCCCTCGCGCAGCGGGGCCGGTCCCGCGGCGGCGAGGGGAGGCGCGCGGCGTGCCGGCGATAAGGCGCTTAGAGCCTCGCGGCGAGGTTGCCTCATGCAGCCGCGGGGTGGGCAGGCGCTTCCCTTACAGGGGCTCTGTGAGGCGGGTTGGAGGGGGAGTGAGGTACTAAAACCACCCTAGCTCCGCGGTGAGAGAACCGCCTGTACCAGCGGTACCGTTTTCGGACCCGGTTGGTCGCGTTCCCTTCGGTCAGGGAAGCCCTCCCCGGCGCACCGTCAAGGAGCGGGGAGAGAGGGGACGGCGCCCGTGTGCCCGCTCCTGGGCGCGGTCGAAAGCCTGCACCCCTCCTGCCCACACAGAGCGTCTACAAAGATGAATAAGAGGTGCTGGGCTCGGCTTAGCTGCCGTCTGCCCCTGGAAATATCTAGAGTTACAGCTTCGGGCGCTTCTGCGCGCCCCTGTTAATCGGACAGTTCGGTACAGCTGTCCGTGTGCTAGGCTTTTGGTTTTTAAAGTGAAAGGCAGCTTGAAGATAAGCGTTATTTTGAGTATCAGTTTTTATATTAGATTTTTTTCTCAAATTAATTCATCAAAGAAAGAAAATCCTTCACTTCAAAGTGTGGACCGCTTTGCCTGGCAGCACAAATAGAGACTGTTTTCAGAACACAGCCCCTCTGTGTGATCAGCGCTGGCATTCAGGGACACCGGGTTAGCATCTTTCATAGCACAAGGCTTCGTATTGTTGGATAATTAAATTCTTGAGGGAGGCATATTGCTACCTATAACAATATAGAGTGGCAGCTTCAGAGTAAGGATCTACTTTGTAACGTACAAATCCAAGTTCTCCAGTATCAGTAATAACAAGATAACCTCTTTCAGACCTAGTGGTTTCTTTGTATTAAGTAACTTCTCACAGGCGTAGGAAGCTTGGTGTATGAAAGGCCATCTGGGCCAATGATCAATACAGTGTCATAATTAAGTACAGTTCCTCTTGTTATTAATGTAAAAATCTTGCTATTATTACTGAATATTTCAAATTCTTCTCTCTCATTTTGCAGAGATGGGCTGAAACTTGAAACTGAAGTGCTGGATGGAAAGCCTAGGCTAATTTTAGCGGCTTCTGGTATTTTTTTTTTAATTATCTCAAGTTTAAGTTAAAGAAGCTTTAAAGATTACTTAAGATCTAAGCAAAATGATTTATTGAAATATTTTCTTCTGATTATGAAGAATATTTGTACATTATTTACAAGTTCTCTTACTCACCAGCTTGATACTGAACCAAGTAGTCTGACCACTAGTGAGCTGCTGGGAACTAGTTTTGACTCTTACAGCTTGTCTCTCCATTCATAAAAAATGTTAGTTACTATTAGATATTGACCAGTATGACTTGTTAATTTCTGTAATGCTATAGCATCTTACTTACTAGAGAAAGAAGCCTAATAATGCACTGCTTAATTTGCACAGAATTAGATCATTACAGTCACATTTCTGACTTTAAAGCAGCTTTAGATTTGGCAGTTGATGTTTATGATTTTCAATAAGCTGCTTATTTTGGCTATTACTACCACCTGAGAGACGCTTTTCCAGTACACTTTAATAATTAAAATGTCAATAAATTATATTTTTGTAATTTGTCAGTCATATGTTTGCAAAGTGTTCTACAAAGCAGTCAGGATACAGAAATTCTTTGATTAATGCCCTCTAAGTTATATTTTCTGCATTTACCAGCCATGTGTCTATTGAGGCATTATGGGGTATTTGAGTCAGTAAGGAATACTAGTCTGTTGGAAACAAAGCCTTGCAACACATCTGAACCAGCAATGCTACAGCTTTTGCTTTTCCTAATGATAGTTAGCATCACTGGCCACATAGGACTGTATGCATTCCAGACTGCTCTAAGGTAAAGCATTACTTTTGAATTAGCCTTGAACAAACAGTCTTCTCCAGGAACTGACATGTTTGTACAGCTGATATAAACAGCACCTACTTGAATGGAACTGCATCAAGGGTTGTATCACATTCTGTTACCTGTGAATTTCTGTTCTCTGCACTATCAAGCACTGCTCACAGTCTTAGGAACTGAAGTAGGATTATTCTGTAGTAGCTTAAGCTGCTACTTGGGGTAGTTGTTTCACTTTTACACAGGAACAAAAAAGTAACAGCACTTTGGAGTTCCATGTTATGGATCCATGTTATGGATCTCCCCCCTGTGATGGCAAAGACCCAATTTCTTTTACCTTTCCACAAAGAGGTTGAGTTCATACACACAGCACATAGAATCACACTTAATTTCTGAATGTTCAAGGAACCTGGTCAGATGAAGGTTGAGTGCTTGAGAACCCAGGCATAAACATGGCTGCAGAACACTTTCACTGCTGAAGTACTATCAAGATGGTTCAGGATTTTTAATCCCTGAGATACGCTTTTCCAGTATACTGCAGGACCCCGCAGATACTCCCAAGTTAATTGACATTGGAAACTACTAATAGTGTGGTTTCCAGCCTTCAAAGAACAGTTAGTGTTCTCCAGTGTCTTGAAATGCAAAAAAAAAAAAGGTGTATAATTGCTACCACTGCCAGAACAATAATTACATAGTGCAGCTGAAGCAGCTTTGTTTCCAGTATACATGTTCCACTAAGGTATCACATGCACACACCCCTTTTCCACTAGCTATAAGTGCATGACTTCTTGTGTTGAGTACCACGCTCCCTCTATATTAAACATAGTTCTTAATATTATTTTTGGGGCCACTACACCTCTGTGCATCCTCTCAGATTTGGGTTAAAAGACTAAAGAGTATTTCTGGGCATAGATAATATAGATAATAATGGGTGTCGTGATTGTGCAAGTACTGTTTCCTTAACCTGTCAGCTATGGGTACAGATAACATCATGTAGTAAGAGGGTGTGTGGATGCAGGGACTATCCTGGAAGAATGTGACACAGAAAGCAAACTGGGGAAAAAAAATCACAATCAGCAAACAAAAAAGCCTTTACCACAGGGCACTCTGAGAAACAAAATGAACAGTAGGGGAGGATCAGGCTGGCGCAATAATTTGATTAGATCTATATAAAACTAGAAATAGTTCCTATAGTAGAGCTGTTTCTCCTGCTCCCTGCCAACATACCTTTAAGATGTGTATATTGAAATTCTGAAAAAAAGTATAATTGGGGCAGATGTTACACAGAAAAAGTACTTCACCCCCCATCTTATAAAAATCAGATTAATATAACAGTTTACTAATTTATCAAGATTGCTTTTCAGGAGGAAGTTGCTATTAAATGCTTCTCTCATATGTTTGTGTTTATTTCCCAAAAGATAAATCAAAGCCTGCAATGAAGGTAAGTGGGAATTTTTAATTTTTTTTTTCTAGAGCACACAAGTTAACTAGTTAATTTAACAGCACAGAAGTTTGAGAACAGATTTGGACTGTCTAAATACTTGTAATCAGTTATGAAAGATGAATATGTATTTCTCAGGCTCATAATAGCTGTTAAAAAGGATGAACTAAAAGTTCTGTGGCTATTTACCTTTGCAGAATGCTTCAGTTTACTTTTCCAAGAACATGGAACAGCACAGGGAGTCATCTAAATGAGATCTTTCAGAGACCTTAAAAGGATTCTGGTAATATAGGGATCTGAAGCGTGTTTAAGTTCCACTCTAGTGATACAGTTTGTCTCTGAGTAAACTGGCATGCAGCGAATTGGGGAAGGAAAGCAGAAAATGGTCTCAGTACATCAGAGATAATTGCAGGTGGACATCAAGGACCTTGAAAAGGATAAAACTTCAGTACAGAATGAAAAAAAAAACCAAGAATAAAATTATAATACTGGCTGTATGGTGAAAATATACACCTGTTTGAAGCCAGGCTTCAGAAAAAAACAAGGAAAAGCAGAATTAATGTTTCTTAATTCTTCTACATGAGTTATTTTTCATACTGTTGTTTTCAAATGACAAATTTAGGTGCTGTATTCTCTTCCAAGGTATTACTAGTGCCCATGAAGACATTTCATTAGTTTCTGCTGATATAACAAAGAAAAATTACACTATTGTTGCTTCAATCTTGTTCTCATTTTTTATATGTGCAATTTTATTTCTTTACTTAATATATGGTAAAATCTTATTGCTTTAACAGATGGGTAATAAAGCCAGAGTACCTAAACAGGCTTTGAGAACAAGGCATACTGGGCATGTTCTGAGATCAACACAAAATCCTTTTATCAAGCAGGAAAATATAACAAAGCCAAGGAGTCAGTCAAGCTTATCAATGACAAAAGGTGAAAAACTGCAAGTTACTAAACACTCCTCACATGAAGCCACAATCAAAGATCACCCTTTGGTTTTCCAAAGAGATAGCATAAATGGATATCCTGATTCAGAGAATCCTGATGTTGTTAAAAAAAACAAACAGAAAGCTCAAAATCCATGTGTATCAGCTGAAGATTTAAGAAGTTTGGTGTGTTTAACACAAGAACAGCTTCAAGAGATTTTGATGACCGTAAAAGAAAGCAGTAGAAGCACGTCTGAGACTCATAATGAAAAGCAAGAGGAAATGGGTAAGATACAGATAGTTGAATAAGTTCCTTTCATGGAAACAGAACAAAGTGTGGCACTTAAATTACAGAGTTTGTAATTTAAGTATTTGCATGCTGCAGAGATTTTACTTTTCCATATAATGCTCTCAGACAAAATACCATTTGCTGTTACAGATTTGAAATTGCCTGTTACATTCAGGAACCAAGCATTTGATAGTTTTAACAGTAGAAAATAAGGATTATTTGCAAGTATTCCAGTACTTAGAAGAGCAAAACAGCTAGCAATTCTGCCACTATTTCATGCAAAAAAAAGGAACCATTTTACACTTGGGGGAAAAAGCATAGTAGAACTGCACTGTACCATTACCATTAGGAGTTTGAAAAAAACCCCAGTACCTCAAGGAGATAGGCCTGTTTGGATTTGTGAGGAGTTCAGGTCTTGCATGTCCTGAGCAGTAGCAGCATTTTCCTCTGGCCTGAAGGGGTACATGTATCCTTTTCCCTAACTGTAACTTCACAGTTGAACAGTTTTGCCGCCCCCCCCCCCCCCAATTCTTCTACTCAGAAGCATAAGAACTACTGTGTACCTTCCTGTATTGCATCCTTGCTCTTGTTTGTGGACCAGTGGAGGTGATCAGCTCTTTGCCCCCAAGAATAAAACAAACAGCAGTTAAATAGAGTCCCAAAGTTTGAACTCTTAGCCAAGAATAAGTGTTTAAGTCTAGCATTCTAAAGATACTCTGTGAATTTGTAACTTATGTCTCTTAACTGTACAGGCAGGGCTGAAAACAAGTTCTGTTAAATAGTGGGGTATTAGAATGTTTCTGCTGTTCTCAGAGTATTTACTCAATGCTAAAGAAAGTTTAGTGGTCATACATTCTACAATATTTATATTCTACCACAGCTACTAATGAGGCATCAGAGGAAAACACAGCATTGCTCCAGAAACCTTGTGAAGTTTCATCTGTTCCAGATGAAGCTAACTCTGTTTCAATCCAGAAACAAGAAGCATATCCACAGCCAGGACAGAAAGTTGTGTACGTATATCTATCTGTGTTACAATTTTTGCAGACACTATCTCCAGTAAAGATTTGTATTTTAGTTCTTTATCACAGTAAGAATCTTTATGAACACTACTTAAAAAGTTAACCTTTAAAATTAACAGATTATCTTTCTTGATTATTCCCCCCCCCTCCTTTTTTTCTAGAAAGGATTCCTGGAAACCTGCTGACATGTTTAGTACCTTGGGTGAAAGAGAAGGGGCAAAAGCCTTACTAGAATTTAGAAGGACTCAATGGAGGAAGGAATTAGGTACTTGTGATATATTGAATATATTTTTAATCAATTTATTACACTCAGGATATCAAGAAACTTTGTATTCCTTATGCTCTTTGAAATGTACTTGTGTCAGCACAGTTGCAATAAATTGGAAAGTACATTGTTTTATTAGTCTCCAAGGCTGATTGAGATTCTTGAATTTCAAAGTTTTATGCAATGATTATCTATAAATTCTTGCAAAAATGCTTTTTAACTAACAAATATATTCAGTTGTGCTTCATATTTTACAAGTTACTTGCCACCAATTTTGTCACATGCTACCAGTATTTGATAGCATCAACAAATCCATTGTGGTTTTTTAATGGGAAAAGCATCATTCTCATCTACAAGCACGACTGAATGTGTCAAACTGCAATTGGAGCTTGAAGCAGTTTGCAGTCCTGCCCCATCACTAGCCAAAGGGAATGAATCTGTTGGAGAGTAAAAACATCTAGCACACTTGTAAATTCTCTCTGATGAATTAAGCTTTTTATGATTCACATGCAGTAGCTTTGTGGTTTGTTTGCAGATTGGGTTCCAGTCTGCATTGTCAGTAACTTCCATGTATATCTCCATTGGTTTTAATATTACCTAGTCCAAGATTGTTATAATAAAATGGAGAGGATTTATATACTTAGTTATTTCTGTTAGTTTCCCCTCTTTTCTGGGACTTCTTAAGCCTTCAGTGTTTTGTAGTTTTCTCTGAGAGATTCCCCAGATAACTTTACATCTCTGGGCAAAAGCTGAGCCATCATCCTTCTAGAAGCAAAGTCTTGTTAAATGGACAATGGTGACTTGCTCTTGTCCATTTTATGATCAAAATCACAGGGTAGACCTGGATTGCTGCTTTAAAAAAACACATAAAAGAACAAACACATCCCCAGAATGCTACACAACTGTATTAGGAGGAGCTATTTATGTAGTTTGTTGTGGTTTTGTTAGTTTTGTTTTTGGTTTTGTTTTTCTTTAAGATGAACAGGTAGCACTGAAAAAAAAACTGAAAGAAGCTTTGGAGGAAGAGGTGGGTTATTTCTGGGCAAAAGCTGGCAATAATAAGGCCCATAAAAAGAATGTGGAAAAAGCAGACCCAGATAAGGTAAGGCTATCAATTAAACACTAAAAGAGCACAGTTTCCACAGCACTGTTCCAGAACTGTTCAACATTTAATTCATGCAACATTTTCTATTCAGTATGAATCCAGTAGAAACCAGTCTCAGTGGTCACTAAGTTCTTCCATGGCATGAATAGCTACAGTTCCCTGTTTCACATACTGTTGCTCCAAGTTGTAGCTTCACAAATTAAGATCTTTGTACCATGAACAACCTATTCCTGTAGTTCTGTCTTGAGGAATAGTCTCAAATCTAATTCCTGGTTATGTACTTCTTAGCATTTTTATGAGCTCTGACATATATTTGATTGCTTACATAATAAGCACAGCCATTTTTGTTCTACCCTGTCTTTTAAAAAGTCAGCTGTCCCTCTGAAAATGCTGTGTCAGATGAATGTATGTCAGATGAGACTGCTTCTCCAGTGAAATTAATTGCTGATAAACAGGAGTTAGGGTTGTATCTGCAGCTATCAGTTACTACAGCAAAACCACACTGGTTGGTTTGTGGCATTTTCAGCAGAAAAGTTACCACTCTGCCCCATAAGAACTTGTTCAGTCACATAATTAGGATATACAGGATGTGAGATGCTTAGTTACAAACTTTGGCTGAAGTTTTAATGAATAACAGCTTCTAGCAGGATAATTTACTTTTTTGTTACATGTGAAAGTCTATTTACTACAAAAAAAAACAGGTGAGCTAAATAAATTGAATCTTAAAAGACAATGGTCACTTCATTTGCAGACAGTATTTCCTGCTGAACCAGTTATTACCACTGAGGAAAACCAGGTCTGTGCAGAGGCTTTAACCACGGAGCCTCATCAAGTTCCACTGAATGTTTCAAGTGTTCCAGCTGGGCAGTCTTCTGATTTCAGTTCTTCTGACTTACCAGCTGTCAGTGGCACTGCATTTGTGTTAGGGGTAAGGCTTTAAATTGCATGCAGGTGTTGGGGTTTTTTTACTTCTTTATTGGCAACAGATGTAGCTCTTCAGTAGTTCTTTTAAACTAGAATAATTCAGCAGAGTCTTTGCTCCATCTAGGGAATTGTGTCTGAAGTAATGTTTATCAAAATATTGATGCTTTGAAGAGTGAGTATTTTCAAAACTGATGTGAAGAACAAGTACTGAAGGTGTGAACTTTTAGGTATGCATTAAAGAAATAGAGAAGTGGGAACCTATAAGAAGACTTTAAAGTAGTGTATTGATGTCAGAAGGTTCAAGATGTAGTTTTTGAGGTTTTGCTAGTAGGCACTGATTGAAGAGTGGCTTTTGTCAGATAGCATTGGAAGCTGTCAGTGCTGCTGGAGTTAAGTAATACAGATATCCATTAAGGAACAGAATAATTAAGACTATCTAGAACATACTTGAGATAGACCACTGCTAATTAGATCATGGTGCTCGGTCTCCTTGGAACACAGACTGAGCAGTGCATAGGAAGAAGGGATGGCTTTTTATTCAGGATACATAGAAGTAAAGGTTTTTTTGAGTGAGAAACTGATAGAATAGTATTCAAAGGCTGGCTTACTCTTCTTTCTAACAAGTGAAGCATTTGTACAGTGCAATCAGACACTGGACACTAGTTCCAAACTTACACTCCTGTTCTTTGCCCAAGAGAAGGGTCCAGTTAAGCATAGCAACTGAAGGCAGTTTTCTGCCAAGCCTTATTATGTGGCTAGAAAGGTACTTAATTTTTTTGCACAAGGAAGAGTCTAGCACCTTATTTTAAGAAGCTGTGGCCCAGAAACAACCTTTTAGTGCTTTGAAACCTGAGCAACAGAAGTGGCTTAAAGAGCTGGACAAGCAGAGAAAAAGGAATCTAAGCAGCAAAAAAACAGAAGAAAAGCTTGATTTATAAAGGGTGCCTGTGGCTTAGAGGGTCATTTTGGAATAAAAGAAGTTTTTGTCTCCATATTTGTTCTAAGAAATAAGAGATGAAACCATACCTAATGAAGAAGCAACAATTATGTGCACATTTTTGTTAAAAGCATTGTCCAAAAAGTGGATTTGTTACCTGGTATGCAATTCCCAGGCAAGCAGGAGAAAGAGTGCTTTTATTCAGGCCTGAGTGGATTTCCACAAGTCAAGCACACACAGAGCCAGCTCTTGTTATATTTATACACAATTGTTAAAGTGTAATACCTCCCCAGTTAGTAATTTACATGTAATTATAATAACTGCTGTGTCATCTTCTTTAATTACTGTGCCTGTATGGAGGAAGGGTCTTCACCTATGCAAGGGTTATCTTCATCTATGGGTAGGTTTTTAGTGTTAAAATGAAGACAGTTCAGTTAGGGAAACCTGGACTTCAGTTTTCACTGCAATAGCTGCTGTTAGTGTTCCACAACACTTGATCCTTTAAACAATTCCTTTGATCCATTTCTTAGTAACCACCTAGCAACTGCCTACAATCATTCTTATTTATAGAGCCATTGTAATAGAGAGTCATGGGTAACTTTTAAGTTGGGTGATAGGTACCAGTGGGAAAGTCTAATTGACTCTTCAGCCAGTAGCTGTTCCAGTATTTCTGTGGCAGAGACTAGACTATGGCCATGTGTCCAGGGTGATGTGTGAAGAGGCTTGCTGCAAGGATGAAGGCAGTGATACTACTATACAAAAGCCCTAGGGTTTGGAAGGTGTCAGAGACACTGGCTAGACACTTTATAAAAGTAAGTTTTCTGTAGACTGCAGAAAATGATGAGAAAAGAGAGGGGAAATTATAGGACAACTACACAGACAACTACAGAGTTTCACAGTGGTCACATTCTGCTTCTAGGAATCTTACTTTAATAAAAATACACTCTTGTGAAACGTTTTTTAAGCGTATCTACTCCAAAAAGTATTGAAGTAAATAGGCTTACCTTTTTTATCCTTTGATTTTTTTAGGCTATTGAATGTAGGTCTCTTATACTGTATCTAGAAGTAAACTGTGGCCACTGTTACTGCTTTACAGGTGAAATATGTGAACAGACTTTTAATACTGTCACTGTTGGCCAATTTGGTCAATATATCTTTTACCCCTGGAGGTTCTTCTTATAGAAGTTGACTCCTTTCCTTTACATGGTACTACTAGTAGCTTTAAGGTCAGTGGGATTCTTACACAGCCCAATATTGATACTCTCTTCCAGAGAGTCTGCCTTTTGAAGTGTAGAATCCAGATTTCCAAATTACTGTACACTTTAACCCCAAGCTTCTTTCACGACGCATGAGATGTAGCAACATCAGTAGATGTTCTGTATTACCAGTGAGGAAGAACCTTAGTTAAAACTTGAACAATACAAATGCTCACAGTTTGTCATCTTCTGGATTAAAAAGCTACAATTTTTACCCCCAGCTGAAGCAGTAACAGCAGCTGTAAAATTCCTGAGCACAAATTATTCATTTTCACTTTAGAGCTTGTAATACTAGAAGAGAGCTTTCTTACCTGCCTTCCAAAAACCCACCTTGTTGCCAAAGCTAGTTATACAGCAACACAAGTCTCTTCCCCTCCTCAGTTGTTACAGAGACCAGATTTCCTTTGTAAACTGAGCTTTGTAACTGAAGAGAGCACGGCTGCAAAGGCTCCTTCATTAGCTGCCTTGTTTTTCAATTTGACAGATGCCCTGTGGGAAGATGGTTGCAGTCACCAGTGAGTAACCCAACAGTAATCTCAGGGCCTTTTTCAAAGGAAGTTAATAGGCACTTAATTTTGTTTACTTCAACATCTTTTTTTTCAGGTTTTCTGTTACTCTCTCAACCTTTCTGCCTATTGTACCATAGGCTTGCATAAGAATAAAGTTGATTTTTCAACTCCCAACTCTTGAGGCATTTTCTCCCTCCAGGGAAACAGTTTTTTAGTCAGAAGATAAAACCTGAGTACCTATAAAGAAACAAAGGCCCCTTGGATTAGAATCTTATATTAGTGATATATTGGAATGTCTCAATTGCCAACACTGAGCCAAAAGGATAAGCCTGGGTAGTACAGAAGAGACTTAAACCCAGTATATTACCTCTACAGAAGTTTTAGGTGCATCAGTGGATGTTGTGGGTGGAGGAGATTTTGAAAGAAGGCTTATTTTCTAATAGGTCAGTCTTTCTAAAAGTAGGAAGCTACATAGTTATATCTCTGCCCAAAGCATGTTAATTCTGCTACCATCCAGAGTTAAAATGGACAGGATAAATGTAGGACACCGTAAAAGATGCCACTTGTTGGTATTACTAGAGAGAGAACAGGCACACAACAGGAGGGAGTATGGCAGAGCAGACAGGATACTGACCTCTCTCTCAAGCAATTCCCAGTGCCATTAGAAACAACATGGAATGGAATAGTATTACAACTTGAAAAAGCACTACACAAATGCCTCAATCTGTGTTTACTTACTTTTTATATTTTCCTTTATCTTTTCAGTTTTTCATTGCTGGTCTCTTGTTTTGTTTGGTTTGTAGGTTTTTTCCCCTTAAGTATAGTAGAATTTTGATTTTGCTGACCAAGTATATGGATCAGTAGGGTAATTTCTGATCTGAGTTGCATTTTAAGCAATGCAGATTTCACTTTTCTCATTCAGGACATTAATTACTATCTTGTATTGTAGCCCCATGGAGACCTTTAGAGATGTGTACTGTCAGTTTTCTTTACTGTAGTTTATAGATAATTGAGCCTGTTTCCTTTTTTTTTGTTGTTGCTTCATATTTATTTAGGCTGAAGAGCATGACAGATGGGCAATACATTTTGATTCTTTAAAGAACCACCTTAATGCTAATGCACAACATCCCTTAAATGGAATGTACAAAACACAGCCTGAAAGTCTTTGCCTCTCACCTGACCCAAAGGAGCTGACAGCTTTTATTCACCCTTTTTCACCTGCAGCTTTAGGCAACATCATGCCCTCAAAGGTGGAAAATGCAGAAAAAGCTGCTAAAAACAGTGCTTTGGAACAGAGTCAGAAAGTCAGGTGAGTGAGCTTTGTGAGGCTAACCATCTTCCCAGCCAGTACATGTCAGATACTTCCTCAGAAACTGAAAATAAAAGAAAATTTGAGTAACATTCTTTAAATCTGATCTTTGGATCTTACTCATTTGGCTTTTGCTTTTTCTATAAATCCTTGTTTCACTTTTGAAAGACACAAGTACTTCAGTTGTTCATTAGTAAAATTTACTGCAAAAAACTTCACTTTGTTTCATAGTAAAATTAATTTCATACTTGTAAATTAATACAATGGGATATGAAATGTAAATTACTTTAAATCATGGAATAGTTCAGGTTGGAAGGGAGCTTAACATCATCTAGTTCCAACTTTCCACTAGATCCTAATTAAGAAAGGCTTTAGGATTATTTCCTTATGATTAAAACCTTTACCTGTTTCTTTGTTCATAGTTTCCTCCGTTCAATGACAGCTCTCCTGGACCCTGCACAGATTGAAGAGAGAGACAGGCGGCGGCAGAAACAGTTAGAACATCAGGTACACTTCTGGTTTACTTCTGTTTTCTATTTTAATGTGAAGAGAGGATGAAAGTGCTGTCACATGAATAAAGTATGAGATTTAATATCAGAATCCGGTGAGGTACTTGGCTTTTATGCTTCACATTACACGCTTGCAGTTGCTTTTACAGTGTTTTGTTCAGTTAGACCCTACTGGTTTCTCATATTTATGCAGAGATGATTGCATTGCTGTAACTGAATTCTTGCCTCAAAAAACATCCAGTGCAGTCTTCAGAGCTCACATAGGTTTGTGTGCATTTCTTCAGCCTCCATTGTCATCAGGAGGACTGATAATTAGAGGTGCCCACTCCATGAATCTACAGTTTTATCTCCTGTTATTTACATTACTTCTGTGGCGTGCTAACTAAAGGTGTATCTGCATCACCACATTTCTGGCACAGTGTAAACTCTTAATATATAAATGTTATGAGCCTGTTCTGGTCAAACTGTTATTCTGGTAGATTGAAATACTAGCTTTTAGAGCACATAAGGTAAAAATCAGAGCACCATTTCTTTATAAGAACAATTAAAGTATTTTTGAAAACATAAAAAGCTATTCCTGTTTGTCTCTGAGTATTTAAAAGTGCTTTATTGCTCCTCCCCCTGCCCAAATCCAATTCCGGATCCAATTACTATATACGTATAGGGAACTGCACAAACAAATCTTGTAATAGGTTTCATTTTTATATTTTTTAATTTTTCTTTATTGTTTTCCTGATTTTTCTAGAAAGCAATAATGGCTCAGGTAGAGGAGAAACGGAAGAAGAAACAATTGGAGGAAGAGCAGAGAAAATGGGAAGAGCAAGAGGAAGAACAGCGCTTAGCACGAGAGAAACAACAAATGCAGAGGCAGTTTGAAGAAGATCTGCTGAAACAGAAGCAAAAGGAGGTGGGGGTTACATTTTATTTACTACAGACAGTCTGTAAATAGAGCATGTTTGAAGAAAATGGCTCTTGTCCTTCACCTTCCAAATGGTGTTGCCTCATCATTTTGAAAACGAAAACTCTTTGATATTTAGATAGTTGAAACAAAAATCTGGTTCTTCAATTAATAAACTTAGACCACCATACAAGTCTCAGGCAGGTGTATTTTTTTTTTTAATACAAGGGCCTTTTCAGGAAGAGAAATGATAAGAACTGGCAAAAACAGAGTTGCAGTTTTAAGTAATACAGAAAACTTTTGAATGCAAATTTTGAATAAATAAATACATCTAAGTGTAAGATCCAGTTGTTGTTGGTTTAAGATGCTTCAGTACTGTGAATTTATCTGACTGGATCATTCTGGATTAAAGACTTTCCAGAATATATTCTGGAAATGTAATTTTAAATCATTCATGTTCTCTGTCATTTTTGCTGATCTTTACATGCTCCTTTCATGTAAAACTTAAACCAAAAGTAACATTTTGACCTTAGGTAAGTACAAATCTTGCATTTGTATATATTATTACCTGTTACAGAAGTGTCTGCGGAAGGTTAAAACCTTTGATGTTTTCTTCTTCCTTTTGGCACAGTAGCAGCTATTACTGTTTGCTTCTTATCTGGAACAGAGGCAGAATTCCATGATGTCACAAGACAGGGGGATTCTAAAACCTGCAGAAATGTGGATCCTTGATGTCTCTGCATTTTCTGGACAGAAGTGTATAGTATCTGCTGGTAGATGCTAGAACAAACTGGTTAGAAATTGGGAAACTTTCTATGTGATAGTTCAGCTCCTTCCAAACTTCTTGTGCTATAGGTCGTTCTTACACCTGCAAATGCAGTAGGATGTGTGCATGAGATGGCAACAGCACTTCTGAAAGGAGATTGTCCCTAGTTGTCACCTGTACCTTCAACCTGCTGGGTTTGGAAATTGTAACCTTCGTATTTAGGGATGTTCTGCCGTTGTTAGGAAGGCTCATGCCATCTGCTTTCTGTGGAAGTAGGAGGAAAGTGGGTTTTTAAAGTATTTTTATTTAGGATACTTTTATTTCATGGATGAAATCAGGTGGCATTGAGGAAAAGATGAATTTATTAGAAAGATATATATCCAAAGAATTTTGAGGGTATAGATGCTTATTTTTTAACACTTAGATTGAATATCTTTCATCAGCACAGCAGAGGTTCTGAATTTATGATCATAAAAGTCGTATGTTACGTATTGCACCTGCTCACCTAGTTTTGTTTTTATTTTTAACAAAAGCTTTACCCCAGATAAGAATGTATGTAAAACCATGAGGATTATATGGAGATTAACTAATCCTTTTAATTTTAGTCTCAAAATAAATGACCACAGATATTTACTTTTTTTTTTAAGGAATTCATGACACTTAAAACAAATGAGCTTTATCAGAAAATGCAGAAAGCTCAAGAATTAGCACTGAGATTAAAGCAGGAACAGCTCATTCAAGACTTGGCCCAGAAGGGACATGACATTTCAAAACTTCAGAAGACTCTTGGTGGTGGCAAGTACAAGTCTTTCCATACTCAGTTTGCCTGTTTCTTTGGTATTTGCATGCAAGTTGGTGGTGGGTGGGTTTGGTTTGGTTTTTTTCCCCCTTCTATGTTTGGGTCAGAAATTGCTCCTTTTCAATTTCAGCTTATTTAAAGAGCCTTCCAAACAAATACCGGTTTAACTGATATGGAGAACACTGTATTTCATTTTAATAAGCTTAAAATACCATATTACATAAGAAAATAGAGAGTTATCATCAGGAATGTGTAGATATGGATCGTAGTTCTCAGTCTTGCTTTGAGTTTTAAATGACAGTATTCTGGTAACTCCATGACCTGGTTTAAATGGCACATATGCTACCAAATTGACCACTTTTACTTATTTCTTTTTAGGTGATACAGAATTTGAAAATTGTAATACTGACATTTCACATCAAAGACATTTTTCTGATGACATCAAGAGCCACATTGCTCAACAGACTTCTCCTCGGAAAGACACTGCTGTACAGACAGGTGTGCAGCTCCTAATTAGTCTAAAGCACCTTAAGAAAGACAGTAAAACACTGTATGCTGGGCCAAACCACTGTCATTCAGAATGGAATAAAACTGCAAATAAGCACTTAGACAGACACAGGCATGTTGCAGTAGTACAGTATGTCACTGCATTCTGAATAAATGTCTGTATAGCTGTTATTTACCAGTTACAGATCAAATCACACAGTCTGAAATGTAATGTTGACTTAGAGTCATGGTCACAAGCCATGTAGGACTAAATTTATTAAGGCACTTAAACATGTAATTGTAGTAGACTTAATGTGACTGTTCACAGGTTCACATAATGTGGTTTGGCAGTAAGTAGGGCTGGGTTCCTAATGACTCCTTGAAAATATTGGCAGAAACATTGTCAGTAATTCTGCATTAGAAAACTAGACCTGTTAGAAAACCAGAGCTTATATTCAGATGTTTAGAAAAGCTACAGTTCTTATTAAATGCCCAGGCAGAATCGTGGGTCCATCTAGATGGAACACTTCCAGGCATTACCTGGATTTTTTTATCACACCATTAAAAAACCCAGCTCAGACTTAATCTGCAGTTATTCATGTTGTAGGGGAGGGCTGAATAAGCAGATTCATATAAGTTTGCAGTCACTTTATGCCTTGTATTTTGAAATGTATTAGCTTATCACTGGTGAAGTAGAAGCTTTTTCTGTTTGCTTGAGCAACAGTATTTTTATTTTGACGGTGCTGGTAGGAATTCTGTTGTGAATTTGGAGACTTTAAGAATTAAATAATGTTTTTGTATAGGACCCTTAGTAATTTTAAAATTGAAAAAATATTTCCACTGGAAGTCAAGAATTAGGAAAGTAAGTTATTCCTAGTAGCACTGAGAATATGACCAAAAGAGCAGAACCTGGAAAAACTAAATAGAAGCTTTACTTTGTTCTTTACCTTCAGATACCATGACTGAAACAGAATTCTACTTCTTAAAAGCATGTAGCCTCATTTAACACTGCTGTTGCTTTACAGTGATTTGATTTTTGTTCTCCCAATTATTTTTTTCCCTTCCTCATGGAGTTTGCTTCCACAGGTCACGTCTATCTTCCACATCAAAAAGAATAAAAATCTTACAAAACAGTAACAACCAGTTTTTGAGTAGAGTCAGTAATGGTAGATTGATACACATAGAGATGTCAAACAAGTAATTTGAACATCTTAAACTTGGAATTAAAGTATGATTTGTAATTATTTTTTAGATTACTTTAATCCTTCAGTATACACTGAGTCATCTGAGGAAAGAACTGTGTGTTGTGGATCACCTGATATTTCCATAGAATATAAAGAAAGTTCTGACAGCAAAAAACACCAGAAGGAAATGCAATATATGGACAAAAATACCATTTCAGGAAAAGAGACTGGTGGCATTTACAGTGATCTGTATGAACAGTATGCAAGAAAAGAAAGGCAAAGTAAACCTTCAGGAAAATACAGCAAAAGACCTGACTGGAACATAAATAAGCCTGGGAAGAAATACATACCAGCATCAGAAAGATACCCTAAAGAGCTACAAAAACAAAGGGAAGAAAACAAAGTCAGACGACAGTTAGAGCTGCTTCAGTTGGTACAAAGAAATAGCCCTGGAAATCTCTGCACAAAAAAGGGTGGTTATTCAGACCAGTCTCCTTCCCCTCACGAAGAAACAAGTATGAAGAATAAGGGACACAGAGTCAGAAAGGTAACTGATCCTTAACAGCAGCGATCTGTCTTTTTCAGTCCCCACAGTTTTCCCCGTATGTGGATTCCATTCTGTAACACAAGCACTGAGAATGTCCCTCTTGCCATCCTGTCTGCAAAGAATAGTATTACAGCATCATTTCATTCTCCATCAGCAGAAGATGATGTTCAGATTTGTGAATTACCTTTTACTGTTATTTCAGTCTTGCAAAGCGTTTATTCTCTTTAATTTATTGATTCATTGTGTAAACAGGGAATGGGATTGAAAGCAGTGTGCTGGATAGAATGACACCATTAAACCTGCTCTTTTTTGGTCAAAAGACATAGAAAATTGGCACAAATCTTCCTGTAATTTGTTTAACTTAGTGCATAGACACCCCAAGTCTCTAATGCAAGTCTTTGAACTCCTGAACGTAGGTCAAACAATCTTTTTGGAATTTCAGAATACCTTGAAAAACAAAAGCTTTTAATAGAAGAGTAAACTTTGTTTACTTTCTTGGTTCTCTCCTAGGAAGAACAATTGCATAAAAATCATTTGAATGAAGAAAGGTACGTTAATACTCTGCATTAATGAAATGTATAAATAAAAGCAAAAGACATGCTTTTCTTTCCTGATTTTTTTTTAAAGGAATATAGATGCATCTAACTGTCTCTTATTAAAAATACACAAGGCCAGGCAAACTGCAGAATATAAAACCAGAGTAAATGAGCAGAAGTCCAGTTCTCTGAGGATTCTTTGTCTCTACTATTTGGTAAAATTAATCACATTACTTTCTATGGTTTGGGTTGTGGTTTTTCTAACTGAAAGTGTTTCCTGCAGATTTGAATCACCACTGGTTAAGAACAGATTACACCAAGTGCAACAAAAACAGATCCGTGTTGCCAATTTCCTTGTGCATAACAACAGTAGTAAAAAAGAGAAAAACATCAAGACAGATACACAGCAGAGGAGCTCCCCTCCTCTCCTTACAGAAGCTGGAAGACCACCCTCTGCACAGTTTGTCCCCTATGTGCGAACCAATGAAGTGTATTGTCTTGATCCAGATGCACCAGTGACGAGACCGTCAACACACGACCCGCAGTATCGCCGGTTTAACGGTACTGAAATGTGTCGCGAACTGATTTGTGTAGAAGAGAGGTTATAGTTTGAAGGGCTGCAATTTGTTGTATTTGATACATTTCTTCACTGGATTTTGCAGTGACCCATGTGTGTTGTGCCACCATACAGATATTTTATGCAATCAAATGATGCTCTGTATTTTTTTTTACAAAAGCAACAATAACCCACAGAAAAAGTTGGGGGTAGGGGAGGAGCAACAAAATTTCTTAGGTTTTTTATCTGTCTTTTCTCTCTGTTTACCTTCAGTGAAATATGATTGCACTTCTCTGGTAGTATTGTATAGAGATGGGGCTTCAGGAGTTGAAGTGTTTGACTTGAAAATAGTGATTGTAATGTAATAGCAACCCAAACCAAGTTTCCTAAGCTATGAAAAATCTACTGCTTCAAAATTAAAACAAAATTGCTAAAGAGTATTAACTGATGTAATATACATTTACTCCTAGATTGTTACCAAAGGCAACGACAGATTTTTAGCTCTGATCATGTTAGAGATCCTCTTCTAAATCCTGATGTAGTTAAAGTCAGAGAGAGACAACAGGCAATTCTCAAAGGATTGTCAGAACTACGCCAGGTAAGCAAAAGGTTACTGAATAAGTGTGTGTGTGTGTATAAATACTGATAGTCTTCCCCACTGTGTCTGCTGATTGAACCCCATCCTTGTGCACACTCATTTCATCTTTGGCTAATCTCCCAAATCCAAACCAGTCTCCTCTGGTACCTATTGTTTTAACTCAAGGTCCATAACCAGTACCCATTGTTTTAATTCAGAGCCCATAACGATTCCCATAGTGATCAAGGCACACACTCTCCTAGTTACCTACTCCTAAGGGCCTTAACATGCTTTATATTCTCATAGCTGCTATAACTTCTTTAAAAACATAATCGTATTCTAAACTAAAATCAAAATAACCTGGGATTCAAGCTATTGTATTAGGGTCACTGTAAAAAAATGATAACACTGTCCTTTTATCTTACTGTAATTTATGGTAAGACTAAAAGCTGGTACCCATCAGGGTTTTGAGTTCAGCTTCAGACACCAGAATACCACAGCTGTAGTGACAATGCACAGAGGAGTGAGCAAGTTAAAGGTAATACAATGGAAAAGTCCCTTTCCCTCTGCACAGGCAACACCAGAGACTGGCTTCCACTTCAGTCATGTTTGAAAGTCTTTTGCAGAAGACAGGAGATCTTGAGTGCCCTCTCTGCTGACTGTACTACGGCATACTGCTTTGTTAAATTTGTAGATTTAAAAAGCATTGAGCCTTTAGTAAATAGTTTTAGAATACAAACCGGTAACAGGCAGCGTGGGGCAAACAGAACATTCACATGTATCCTCTCCTTTACTCCAGGGCCTCCTGCAGAAGCAGAAGGAGTTGGAGACTGCTCTGATTTCTGCTGTAGCTCCAGAAGAGAACTTTGTGTCACCATTTTGAGAGGTACAGACCAATGTTCTGAATTCTTAAACTGTAAAGGCACAGCACTTTGTTTGCTAGTGTCATTAATTATGATGCATTTTTTAAAAATTAAATATTTAAATTATGTGAATTAGATAGATTTTAGCATCATGTTGCTTTTCACATTGAAGATACATTAAACTAATGATGGTGTTTGGTCCGAATGGTCTGCAGTGCTGCCTGAAGGCATCTCCATTAAATATAAACCACCAAAGCACAGTACAGAACTGTTGTGTGGGGTTCTGTAGAACTGCGTGTGCACTTGGGTAAATGAAAGATTAAGATGGAGTCTGACTGACTTGAGTAGACAGTCGGATTTTTTTTTTTACTGTGTGAAACCACTTGTACTTAAATATTCAGACAGGGTTTAGGCTTAGAAAATCTCTAACTCGGGCAGTCCCAGATTTAGCACTTCTGTGGTCTTGGCTATGAACTTTTCCCCTCTCTCAAGTAAAACAAACAGGATGGCAGAACTTACCATGATCGTGCGCTGGGCCCAACACAGTAGAACTCTGTTTAATCTGACCAGATCAGTATTAGTGCATCTGCTCAGATTTGAGTGTTCAGTGCGTTTGCTTTGAGTCTTCATAAGCTGCAATAATCCGGTGTAAAACTGTTTCTCTTCCAGATCTCTGCGGAAGATGCGTAACTGGAACCTCCCCGCGGCGACTGTCCTTGGGCACAACCGGACACTTGAAGGTGTCTCCCCACAGCGGGGAAGGGAATACAGGTGTGCTGCCCTCTGCTTGTAGGCCACGAAGAGCGCCACGGGTCAGAACCTGCACTCACAAATCCATTCGGGTTCGCTGGTACGAGGGAGTTAAAAAAAGACTTGCCGTGTTTGGGACACACACACACACACTTGCTGCACTAGTCTAGTACTGGTTTGTTCTTAATTTAAACAAATCAACTGTTAATAGAAGTAAAAACATTAAAATTTAGGGAATAAAGTCTATGGATTTTGTTTGTTTGGTTTTTTAACACTACCCTTTTTAACCTTTGCTATTTGTCCTAACAAGTTTTGTTTGAGTTTGAAATAACGTGACTCTAAACAGGGTCATAGGGTACTAAACTGCATGTCCCCCATAAAAGTACTAAAATGAAACTACAACCAGGAAGGAAAAAAATAAATCCAAAACATAACAACTTGTAACAACAACCAGAAGGCAGAAACAGTAACAGTGTCCAGAGCATATGCAGGAGGTTACTGACAGGGGCAGCCTGGAGGCACACCAGCTATTTGCCTTCAGCTGCTGGTTTCCTGGAGCCAGAAGATGATGTACAACCCAAGTCAAGTAGGAAAAGGAAGTTTATAATGCAGCCGATGTGAAATTGAAACAGGCAGGATTAAGGAACAGGTAAAATGCTGTACAAAAAAAGCACCAGTAATCCTCATGCTAAAGGGGGAGAGATCGAGGCTGAATGCAAACTGAACTACGAGGCATTAAACCCAGGTTTGTCCTTCCCACCGTAACGAGTAGCAAGACAGGGACTGTAAGGTCACTCAGTGCTGTAACAAGCGCACAGGGTCACAATTAAACACAAAGAGAACTGCTGGTCACGAAATGAAGTTTGGGTACGTTTCTCACCTACTTTGAAGACGATATAAAAACCACAGACAACACAAGGTGTTAGCAAATCCCTTGTGCATTAAGAGTTTATTTGATTTCTGTAATGGAACTGCACCATTGGTTACTCTAATTGAGGTATTTAGCCAAAATCCAGTATATAGTCATTAAAATAGCTATGTTGCCTTAGAGCTATGTAAAAACATTTGTACAAAACTTGTCAAATCTCAAATAAATACATAACTTTTGATACTTATGTAAAGAAAAGTTATTTGGATACTCTTCAACAGTTTAAAAAAACTCACCGTTTCACATATTTTAGGCAAACATTCAGTTTTACATTGAAACAGACTCCAGACTGAAGCCCAGGTACAGGTCAAATACAAACGTAGAAACTTAAAAGTGCCAACAAACAAGATAATTCAAGTACAGTAAATGTTAAAAATATATTTGTTTCAATTTTCAGATACTTCCAACAGGTACAGGCCATCAGAATTTAAATAAGACAAGAAAACATTAAAGATAAAGGACAAGAAACGTTTTGTTCCAGAACAAAATAGAAACTGTTAATCCACAATTTTAGAAACAGAACAGTCCACAGCAACTTATAAAAAGAGACTTAGGAGTCTATTTCTGGTTGGAATATGGCCTGGAAGAATCACAATTTACATCCCAACCACCAGGCGATGCTGCCGCCTCTGTATCCGCGCTCTGACTGTAAGCAGACAGAAAATAATTGCCCCCTTCTTCGTTTTGGCTCACAGAAGAAATGGGGTATGTTGTTCCCAGGAAAGTCTGATGAGTGAGTACACTAAAGTGACTGAACTGACGGGGCATGTTTAATTGACTGCTATAAACTCCAAAGTCACTGAAAGGAGCTTGTTCAACTGAACTGTTGTTTTCTCCTTCAGCAGAGCAAGTTGTAGAAACTGAAGTAATTGGTTGTATCTCCTCCAAGTCAATTTTAGAAGTCTTTCCCATGGAGCCAATTTGTGCTTCAGGAGATAACTCTGTAACTGATAAGCAGCTTTTTACAGCTGCTCCATGAGAGCCCTGGGCCTCTGTCTGCAAAGCTTCCAAATGAGTATTATACTTAGAGGCATCACTGCAGATTTCTATTTGTGATGTTTCATCCCCTGAATCCAGAGACATGTCCTCTTCATCCTTTTCATCACTGCCTACAAAAACTACATTAAAGAAAAAAGAGAAAATCCTATTCTTTTGAAATATAAACTTCTGTTAGAAAAGCTATGCGCTACTCACGCTTCAGGTCTGTAAGTCCAATATCACTTAAGTCTTGGTCTTCTGCCACTCTTGTTTACTTACTCAACATACACACTTAACCCTCTGTGAGTGTCCAGTTACTCCGATGCTAAAAGCTTCTGCGCATTGTGTTCATGTTTAGTGTTGGGAAATCCCAACTCCCAGCTCCAAAGGGGTTAATGTCAAAACAGCATCTAAAGTTACACAGCAGGTGAGTATTTGATCAGACAATTAAAGGAAAACAATTATTGACATCTCAGTCCTCCTGTTACGCTCTCTAAAAGCTATGAAGTTTATCCTTCAGAGAACAGGTGGTTATGGCACTGTGGCATACCTCTAGCTTTCTCAAATACTGTGTTAGGCTCTAATTCTGCATTTAAGATCTCTGGTGCTCCATCCCAGCTGCTTTTCCCCCGTGATTTAAAGAAGAAAAAGAGTAGCTTGAGAGTTGGGTTTTCCTTGCTAGCTGTAGTGTTCACTTATAAGAGTAAAGGCACACTAATGCCAAAGCCCTCCACCCCACACATCTAATTAGCTTAAGACCCTGTGTGTGTGTTCAGTATTACCTGGCTGTCCTGCGGGAGCGTTGGCAGGCGCAGGCGGGAGGCTCTTTTCTTCAGTGCCCAAGTTGTGATACCCAACGAGACTCTTAAAATTTTGCATGAAGTCATCAACAGAAGCGACCACTATCCCATTATCAGTGTAATTTGAAAGCGTTTTGAGATTCTTTTCTAAATACATAAAGGAGATTTTCTATCAAGACTCAGCACTGCTGGGGATGAGAAAGCACTTAGCACCCGAAACAGAAGGTTCACGAACTCCGAGTTTACCTGTTAAGAAGACAATGTGTCTCTGCTGTATGTTTTGAGCCTGCAGCCTGATAAGACAGTCTAATTCCGGAGCATTTCGAGTCTGAGAATCGCAGTTATGGTAAGACAGAATCTCAACCAAGTGCTGCTTTTGGTAGGTGTTCAGAAGGCTCAGAAGACTCAGGGCGTTGGAGTTCATTCTGTAACGGGGAGAAACAAACACTGCTGAATTTCGGTATTGTGGTTTTGCATGGCAAGGTTCAGCGGGGAGGTAACACCAGCCAGCTCAAGGCCAGACCCATCAGCAATGGTCACAGTGCCTCCGGGATCACATTTAGGAGAAAAAAACCCTGCAAGTGGCTGCTTTTTGCCCCCAGAGAAGGAAGTGAGAAGATGTAAGAAACTCTGCAGACACGAAGGCCAGTGAGGAAGCGGGGGAAGACGGCCCAGGTGCCAGAGAGAAAGATTCCCCTGCAGCCCATGGAGAAGACCATGTAGAGTGGGTGTCCCCCCTGCAGCCCATGTAAGTTGAGGGGAATCAGAGACCCCACGCTGCAGTAGGTGGAGACATGGAAGATGCTGTGACCTGCATTGGAGCAAGCCCCCTGAAGCCCATGGGGAAAGAGATCCATGCCAGAGGAGGTTTGCTGGGGGCACTTGTGACTCTGAGGGGGACCACGCTGGAGCAGTCTGGGCCTGAGACTGCACCCCACAGAAGTGACCCAGGTTGGGGTAGATGGTGAAGAGCTGAAGCCCTGTGAAAAAATACTCATGTTGGAGAAGCTCCTGGGGGACTGTCTCCTGTGGGGAAGAGTGTGAAGAATGCCCCTCTCCCTCTGTCCATCCTCCGAAGAAGCAAAACAACTGACTAAAACCCCCACTCCCATTCCCCTTCCCCACCCATGATACCTGGGGAGTGAGGGGAGACGTTTTAAGATTTGATATTACTTCTCATGATCCTACTCTGCTTTCACTGCGTAATAAATTAGATGGGGTTTTTATTCCATGTTGAGTCTGTTTTGCCCGTGAGGCTGATTGTGGAATCATCTCTCCCTGTCCTTATCTCAACTCCTAAGCCTCAATATATTTTCTCCCCTTTCCAGCTGAAAAGGGGAGCGATAGAGCGACTTTGGTGGGCGTCTGGCCTCCAGCCAGGGTCAAACCACCACAAATATTTAGACTGGCCCTAAATCAAGACAGTCAAAAGTCAAGCGTAAAAGTGAGTTCTCCTTCATTGGGCTTTGGAGAGCACAGTTAAACCTGAAGCACTTTAACGATGGGTGTTTGAAGAACAGACTTACCTCCCCTGCTCTTTAAGTTTTTTTTGTATTTTGCAGTGGACTTTCCACTGCCATTTCCCATCTGGCGTATTGAGATCCTCCAGAAACTTTAGGAACTGTTTTAGTTTATCTGTTTTGGAGATAGTGAATAGAAGTTAAATTCTGTGGCACACAAACTGAAGATACTGCTTTAGCACACGCATGAAGCTTCTTTCAGTTTTCGTCAAAGTAGCAACACAACGATGAGCATTAGCCTACCACTCTGGGATTTCTTCCTAGCAGATTACCCCAGCAACATTCCAAAACTGAGCTGCTTTTTTGTAGGCATCTGCTTATGTAGAAGCTGAATTCAGTCATACAGTGTCTGCCTTGCTAAAATACCCACTTAAAACCTGGAAACTTTATTAACTATTCAAATAAGAAGTGAAAGAATGTACTTTTTCAGTATTTTTTCTAGCTGTCTCTTGTATACTAAATTGTTACACTGGTTTTGGTTGCATTTCAAAGCTTCAAAAAGCATCACACTTACCTATAGTGATGGACTCTGGATTAAGGGCAGATTCGTCTGACACAACAAAACCACCAGACACGAACAGCTCATTGTAAGTGTGATTTTTCACATCATCCAAGCTATCGACACCCGCGAAGCTGACACAGGAAAGCCTCTTCAAAGTTACTAAGCCAGGTATCTGTTTAAAAATATCAAAGCAACACAAAACATGGCAACAGAACCTTCCTAGTTACAATGCCAGGTGTCAAACCTCAAAACATACTTTCACAGAACTACTACTGCTTCTGGTGCCTGGGGAGGGGCAGGAATGACAAGCTGGGAGTTGAGCACTTAAGCATCATTTGACATCCCCTCCAGCACAGGTTCACAAACCACAGCTGCAAGGGACACCTAAGGTAGCCCAGCAGCTGCCTTCACTTGCCAGCAGAGCATCACAAAACCACAGAACCACTCAGGCTCTGTGTGACTTTGCAGCTGCTAAGAGTAACTGTGCATTACCATGTGTATGGCAGTGGATGAAGCTACAGGTGTATAATATGCCAAGACCAGGTATTTACCACAACCATTTTTACTTCAAACGGCAGCTGAACACAGGACCTCATTAAATGCCATGGTGTTATAAGAAAGTAGCCTTGCTCAAAATGAGCTCATCTTGCTATGCTTTGACAGTCACTTTGTATAGCACACATTTCCTTATGTTAAATACCTTATGGATGAGGTTGGCGATGTCTTCGTTTTGGATAATTATCAACAGCTTATCTAAATCCGCTCTTCTTTTAAGGAACTGTTCTGGGTGGCATTCTGTATTACCTAACTTTGTAAGATACTCCTACCACAGGAAGAGAGGACAGTGAATAAGTAGGTTGGCCAAAACAACCCCCACAACACAAGTGCATTGTCTCCCTCCCCAGTGAATATCAGACTGGGGTCCTTCTCCTTCCCATACATCAATCAGAAAGATGTAGGAACACACAAACCGGCTGTTTCAGCAGGTCAGTCGATCTTACAGAATTGGGCATAAATGGCCAACTGACAGTCTACCAGAACAGCATGAGTTTTCAAGTGAAGCCAAAAATGTTCATTGTTTTAAACTTTTCAGCACTTGTATTTAAATACAGAAGAACAGTAATCTCCAAGAGCTACCTGTACCATTACCTGGAGGAGAAGGGAAAATAACCCCCAAACCTCCACACATCCACTTTCTATATGTTCTTTCCCAAATGGTGAGTTATCACAGCTTTGCCCTTGTTACCTTCTTCCCCGTAAGGCTGGCCCCCCGGCAGTGTCTTCAGAAAGAACCAAATTACAGCCTGTTCTGCTTTCTGACTGTAAAAAAGAGACTTACATAAAAGCTCCCTCAGAAGCTCCCACAAGAAATGGGACAGGACAGCCTCCTTTCACAAGTCGCCCTTTTCTGGAACAAGTGTCAGCCTACCTTATGTTTGCAAGTCCAGTTCTGCACATTGCGATCTGGAAGACACGATTCTATTTTAACACCAGAAAGAGGTTGAACTAGAACATACTTACCTTGATTTCTTTGCAGAGAACGCTTTCCTCCTCTTCATGAATATAAAATTTCACAGTGTTTTTCTGCACATCTTTAATAATTTTGGCCAAACTGTTCAACACCTCAGGTTTTAACTGGCTTATAAAATCAGAAAAGGCTGGTTGGGTTGAAACGTTCACGTTCTCTGGGGATTTCTGTGTCTTTTCTGCAGGCTCCCTCTGATCGCCACTGCAGGAGGTCTGATCCGATACCAGCATTTCCTCCGGTTTTGTATTCACGTGATCCATTTCCTCCCTCACTAAGGGTAAGCTTGACGAATGCTGCTCGTTCAAATCCGGACCTTCCACCACATTATTACACAATGGCTCTGATAATGCCACCTCAGACTCCCCGGCAACAGGTAACGTGGCGGGTGGAGGATGCAGTGCAGTGTTAGCAGCCCCTTCTCCCAGTTCAGGACTGGAATGAATGGGTGGAGTACGCCTAACGCATGAAGAGGACAAAATAACACTATTCAACTTTTCACTCAGTGTTTCTATATACTCTTGGACAGAAATCTCCGATGCCTGTAAACACATGTACTCCGAAAGCCTCATCATCCTCTCCTGAGCAGAGAAGACGGGTGTGGACACACCACTGACATAGGAGATATTCTTCTCATTCAGAATTTCTTGAATCTTTCCTGCAAAGAGATTATATTCTTCTAACAGTGTTGTCTCTATTACTGCACTGATGGAATGCTTAGCTGTAAAAGGGTTATCTGCTAGCCCACACTGATCTTCAAGTTTCTCCATTTGTCTTGTATGAAGTCCATCTTCTGCTGTCCCCCTTTGTGTGTCTGAAAATGCAGAGTATGGAAACTGATACTCGGAACTTCTCTGTCTGCTGATTACCCGGGGGTCATTAGGAAAGGCATCCTGTGGTGGTAAATACACCAGTGTTTCTTCTGGTGACTTCAGACCTGTATAGGAAAAGTTCATCATCATTATCATCATCCTCACACATTTGAGAGGCAGTAACATAAGTGATACACTAACATCTTCACAACACAGTTTTAAACCGTCATTACTGCTATGCCTTACCCTGCCAATCAACTGAAGTCCAAAGACTCAAGTGCTACTGTCTGCTGAGGTACAGAAGCTCACAACATGTATTAGCTCATAAGATGGCAGAACAATAAAGTCAGTTTGCCCAAAAAGTAGAACATGAGTAATTTTCCCAGAGCAATTGTCTGATGAAGCATAACAGGAACTGCCATAATTACCTCTACAGTCCCAAAAATCAAAGTAGAAATCAAGCAGGGTGACAAATAATTCAAATGAATATATTTGCTACTAGGTTATACTCCTCCGACTTTCCAAAGGTTATTTTAGCCACCCCAGGACCTTGTGGAGTTAGATCAGATGTGCAGTTTGCAGTCTGACAATTAAGAACTGAAGTTTTACTTAAAAAGGCAGGGTGGAAGTCTTATAGTAGTAACTGAAACACAGTATTATCAGTTCTGTTGCAAGGAGTACTGAAAGCTTCTCACAACCCAAACTTCAGGTCCTTTCTGCAGCACTCAGTTTCTTCACCATCCACATATAAAACTTTGGTTTTATTTGTAGTTAAAGCAAATTTAACACTTTGCTGCAACTAAGGATATGTACACACAGACATTTCAGTATGTATCTGTTCTGTAAATACTTCAAAGGACCTTTTCTTAGATGGGGTTGAGGGTTTTGTGTTTGGGTGCTGGGTGTGTTTTGGTTGTTTACATGCTGCATTTTTGTTAAAGTTAATGCAGGTGTAGCAGAAAAACAGATTTCTGGAACAGAGTAACTAAAATAATATGGACAGTTTCTAAAAGTTGCTGTTCTTTTGGAATGCAGTCATTTTTGTCGCCAATTAAAGAAGTTACATTCAGTCCCTAGATTAATCATGTCCATCCAGATCGAAAAGAAGAACATCTGCCACCAAGGGGATCACTTCTGCAAGGTGACATTGTTACCCCATAGTTACTTTATGCCACTAATGTTGTAGAGAGAAAACAGAAACCTTCCCTTTCATTTCCCTTCTCAGTGACACTGTGCTCACTCTTCATCCCTCACAGCACATCCCCAGTCAACCCCAATTTCTACTTTTCGTTAAAAGCACTAGAGATCAATCAGGTTATTCCAATCACTTCTGCTGTATTTGATTTGAACCTCTTCTGTTGCCCTATGCCATCAGATTTAGAAAGCAGTTTCAGAAAAGAACAAAACTTCATTTTAATTATATTAGTGAATGGATCTTGATTCCCTGGAAGGAAAATTCAAAGCCCTCTAGAAGATACGGTACAGGAAGATATGCCCAGCAAAAAATCGAGCACCAGTAGCCCAAAACATTGGAGACTCCTTTGACTTTCCTATAGCCTTCTTGATATACTTCAATAAAATAAGTCTGCCTGCTGAATCGTGCATTATTGATCTAATTTGCTGATGAAAATTTAATACCAGGTGAGAAAACGAGCTGCTCGGTAGTTCAGGCCATAATGACATAACACAAACTGTCCCTACTCTCTCCTCTCATCTGTTTATCTCCATGTTTTTACAGCTGAACTCTTCCTGCCTCTCCTGAAGGACAGCTGCAGTTAGCATCTGGGTAGTTTCTTAGTATTTATATAGCCCCCTTTATATCCTCATATTGCAGATACAGTCAATACTTCTTGCAGCAAAAGCTCATTTGAAGAACTGACCTCATATGAACTCTAGAAATCCAGTGATGCTCAAGACAATCTCTCTCATCTCTAGAGAGCTCCTCCCTCTTTTATTTTCGCTTCAGAAATTTTTTTTCTAGTAAGAGCTGTAGTCTCACAGATGTGCAACATGTCAGTCAACTGACAAACCCTTGCATGAACTCCCACACCCAGCATCTATCATGTATTACAGTTTTTAGATGTTTAGTCATCCATTAACTAGTTATCTCAGAAAACATATCCTCCTCTCTATGCACAGTGGCCATTTCATCCAGGAATAGAGTAATAATGTCCTATCCTAACAGCTTCACAGTCTTCATACTCTGTAACTTAGCAAAATATCACAACACATTTTTGATGTTTGGCCCTTAAAGCACAGAAAACATTATCCAGAACTACCCTGTTGTTTTGTTCCAAGATCTGTAATTACTGTGAATGGAAACCTGTTCCCCTGTCCTCCTCCCTTCTCAGCCAAACAAAAAAGAGCTGCTGAAGTACATGACTAGATGAGTATCAGAAGCCTCCATTAGAGAGATTCCAGCATTCCTGGAACACAATTATAAATCAGTGTGTTTTTACTCAGAGAATGCAGTAAGATTCTATCTGGAACTGCAGCCTTCAATATAGCTCTTGATGAGTGTCCCTACAGCACAGTTTCCGCATCCTTCAAACCCAAGCTTGTATGCTTTCCCTAGACTTGGCAGTGTTGACTCATCAAGAACAATCAGCTTCTTCTGTAAGATTAAGATGTAAATGTTTAGATAAGGACAAAACCTTTGAAACACTTCCAGTAGAAAAGCTCGATGCAATGAGAAGCAGACAACATTTTCATGCTTTTCTGGATTAGTAGAATTATCCACCCGTCCCACCTTTCAGCAGAGCCTAACAACTGCAAAAACCAAATTTGTAACACTTATGCACCTCACCAGATAAATACTTCAGCATTCAGATTTCTAGATTATGTCAGTATGTACCCAAATGTTCTTCACCAGTATCTGTTTTCATCCAGCCAATTTATATATTAACCAAGCATCAGCAACAACTGCACAGGCTATATGTATGTTTCTGTACTAAACATGTGACCCAGAAATAGGATAGGATACAAACCTTTAGAACACATTTTTGCTATTTGTAGTAATGTAAGAGTTAAACTGATCTTACCTGTAATTGGAATAAGTTTCCAGTGCATTCCAACTTCTACCTTAGTTGAGTTGGAGCGTTGCCTGCGATAGATACGTTCTATAGGCATACTAGGACAGGGACCGTAGTCTTCCAAGTTACTTACACTTCCAGTGCTTTTTTCCTAAAAAACAGTAAAAATACTCAGCTCAAAACCTTTTTTTTTTTTTTTTTTGGTAGCTCTTAGGCTTTTACGTTCTGAAGAGCTGACATGGTAAGAACGTGCCTGAGTTCACCAGCATATTGACAATTTTGCCATCAATCAAGATGAGTCATACTTGGAAATGGTTACATGAGGTACTTAGGTATTTCATTTATGTGCTTGATAATCCCTGAGGCAGATGTCTTTTCCGGTGGTCTATCACTAAGTAAGCAAGACAGTCCTGAGCACATGCCTTAGATTACAGAAGCTGGGTGGGGCAGGAAGGAAAGGAGGCAAAGAGAGGAAAAAGAAAGGAAAACTGTCTGCTGCATAGCCTTTGTCAGGCTGCTGTCTCGACAGCTGACTAAAGCCATGAGATGTTGGCATTACTGAGGAACTGCAGGCAACTAGCATTAAGCCCCGAAACAATCCAATTTCATCTCACATTCCAGTCAGTGAGAAGCCAAACAGCACTCAGATTACTGGTAGGACAAACGTTTTCCTGCTCCATGACTCAGAAACTAGGCTTTGTGTAGAAGCACCACTAGCAGAGGCCACAGAACAACTGCTCTGTAGAGTAATATGATGGAGCGAGCAGCTGGGGCACACTGAACCCTAGCACAAGAGCCTTCTTCAAAAGGTATTTTGCCAGTTATAGGCTGTCGTTGAATGTATGCACGAAACATATACACCACTGCCCCAAGAGGATATATGAAGAAAGCCAGGCACGTGTGCTCAGTTGTTCAACTCTACTCCCACCAAAACTAGACAAAGCCAATTCCCCAACCATCTTTAATATCCATAGAGATAATATCCAAGACTTTCCACTGCGTGTGTGCGTTTCTTAATGCGTTCTCACTCAGCGACTGCCAGAGGGACAGAAACAAGTCTATCATCTTTTCCATGGTACTAGAGTGGAACATGAGGATTGCAGGATCCTCACTTGTGCATGTAAGCAAGGGGCATTTTCCTGACCTACAAAATGCCTGCTACTATTTAGCAGTAGAGAGAATACACTTTCAAGAGCCTGGACCAAGACAGACTCCCGAAACTGGAGCAGTAACTACAGTTAGAGCTAAAGAATGCTTGGTAGCAGTAAGCAGTAAGAATCACTTTAGTAACCATGAGTTCTTGCCACAAGAAAAGGTCACTAACACACAGAGACAGACAGCTGAGGTAAGCTGTTGCTACTGAGGTTTTTTTGTTTAAGATGATAATCCCGAACCCATAAAGCATATTTAGTTTCCAAAGACAATACACTTAGTTTTGCTAACTGTTCTACCAAGACAACACAGACAGCTACCATTAAAAGCAAACAGCTCATTTTGTTTCTCTCAACTAACTACTGAGCACCTATGAATAAACATTCTTTAGAGAGATTCCATATGGAACAGCAGCTATTGCCTTATAACCTGTTTTCAGGAAAAATGACAGCTAGGCAATAACATGATGAGGAACTCTCAGATCTCTCCTTCCTGTGTTTCAGGTTCAGCAAGCCCCAACACACTAGCCAGACCCAGAATCTCTCCCAGAGGAGAAAGATGGAATGCAAACTGTTACAGGAACACTGCACTTATTCCATGCAACAACTTCAGAGATTGCTGTGAAATCCCACCACCACCATAAGCAAGGTGACAGTCAGAACAGAGTATCTTTTTTCTACAAGAGATAAAAGACAACTGCAAGGCTTTGGTCTAGCAAACATGAAAAAACACACTCATATACAGCACTCAGCAACAGAATGACAGCAGTTTTGCTGCCTATTGCTGGAGAAGCTGCATATGACACTGTAAAGCTAGTGAGGAAGACTGACCATGGTTGCTTCCCATCTTTCAAGTATTCTTAATTGTAACTTATTACAAAAAGAGTAGACATAAAGAACCCAGACACACACCCTAGAGTTAAGAAAACTTTGATTCATGCTCCTACCAAAGAGAAAAGCTTCTTCACAAAAAGGTTAGTGCTTACCTATGTTTAAAAAAACAAAAATAAACAAAAATAGTACATTCATTATCAGCACCTACCTACAAGGCAATTTCACTTACTTTTAAACGTAGCGCGTGTTCAAGGCCTACTTCACTGGCTGAAAGCTGTAGACCAGCATCAACAGGGTAGGGCAAGCAGGCTGCCTCAGTTTCCAGTATCATTGGGCTCGGTTGGTCCTTATAGTTAATATTTTTAACCGGAGCAGTATTAGGAAGCTCATGATCATCTCTGTCCTGTGCTGGAATAGATTCATATTCATATTTCTGTCTCATGTCCTCTTCAATTTCATCAGTGCTTAATCCTAAAGCTTGATTTACAGACTGTGCCAACAACGAATCCAAGTGTCCTCCACTAGCTAGTGTTTCTAAAAGCAGTTTAATGACGCCGTGTGTGTCATTAACAGCAGGGTTGGATACATCTTGCTGTCTCAAGTCGGTGTTATGTCCACCGAGAGCAGTATCAACTGAGAAAACAGGGCGTGGCAGATCCGAGGTTCTGCCCCCTTAGAATAGGGGAAAGAAGGGAAAAGTAATCCATTACTACGTTTCAAAATAACAGCAAAAACCAGGCCCCCCCAAAAAACCACCTACCACATACCCACAGTCTCAGTCCTTATCATGAATTCATACAGCACATATACATTTATTTTCTTAAAATTTTTTTAAATAGGCAGATGTTGATAGAAAGGCAGTTTCTAATGCTCATAGTATCCCCCAGATAAATAATCAGGGTTTTTTTAGGTCACTCAGTAGCACACTATTTCATGTTTTAATAGAAGTCACATAATATAACCTACATATTTTATGGGAACACATAAAATTCTCCATCACTCGCTGAGAGAAAAAGATTAGTTTGAACAAATAGATTTCTCCATCTTATCACTTGCTTCAGAAGCTGCTGTGTACCTTAATGGTTAACCTCAGAAGTTATCTTAGACTAAGCAGAAATCTAAAACTTTACCATGCTTATACTAAACATAACTACAGAACAGGGATGTTGATATTATTATCATCATCATCTCTTAGATGATTAAATACCATCTGGGACGAGACAAGCCAAGAAACTGCTTTAAATATCTGATTTACCCCTATCTCATTTATCATACATGGAAATATGGAATTGTTTATGTAATGTTTGACTAATAAAAATCAAATCATGTTTAGAGCTTTTGCAAGCCAGATAAATTCCTTTTAGGCTTGCATAAAACCATTCAAAGACAAAACAAATGGTTTGAACAAAGAGTTCAAACCATTTGTAGATGCTGCTGTTTTGGTACCCCGAAGAAGTTCAGTCAAAATTTAGTTTTAAACATAAACTGTTCTGATTACAGTCAGGTAGAAATGTGTTCATGTATTTTACAATAATGTACAAAAACCTTGAAGGTTCAGACTTCAAAGCAGGAATCCCAAGATCTAGCATGTAGCCTACCCTGTCTCCTCCATCCACACATGCCAGTATCTTCTGTATCTCCCTCTCTTTTGGTCCTAAAATCGGACACTTCATCCCCCAGAGTGATTCATGTACACAAGAATCACTGGTGCTTGATGTACATCTCCCTCTACTTTGTGCTACCCTTCTCCCCAGTTGTCCCCCTGCTGAAGGTGGTATGTATCGTTGCCTTGAGAAGAGGGTCAGGGAAACAGAAATCAAAGGGGTTCGTTGGCAGATCTAAGTATGAGATAATACCTGTGATAATCATTTTAGGTTTGGATGCAGATAATTTCATGAACAGAATAATTCAACCTTAATTATTAGGTTGTTTCCCTCGTCACATTAAACACATAATTGACAATTTTAAAGCTTAACTGTGCTCATGCCTGGGAGTTTAATTCTCCCTTTCAATCTAAATTTGTTAGTTATTATGTAGGGTATTGGAACCATAAAGCATTACAGGAGTGACTAAAGTCAAACTCTGCAAAAGACATTACAGTATCAACTCTGCTTAGTACTCTATATAGCGTCTCTGGACAGTTCCAACAGCTAAGCAAACTCTTTGGAAGTCTGCCTTCTTTCCAAAGAGGCAGAACAAAAGAAGTTTCCACGCCAACTCCTGGTAACTCTCCTAGAAAGAGACGGCCTACATAAAAATAAACATCATCTCTATTGGTAGATATTTAAATGAACCACCATGCATTAAAATATCCACAGTATGCAAAATAATCAAGCTATAAAGATTATGTATGCTTTGAATTGCAATATTTGAAGAGGAACTCCAAACAAAGGCTTTCTTACCTTCATCATGACAGCTATTCTCTGAAGACTCACTCATTTTTAAGTATTTCCGCAAATGTTCAGATTGTTTCTCCAGCTTCCTTTTCAGACCACTTTTAATTCTAGGATCTTCAGAATCACACTCTGCACCTATATTTTTTTTCATACACTGGATTAAGCCAATAAGTTCGCTGAGTCTATCACGATCGTAAACTTCAGAATGAGACAGGTCACCCTCTGCAGCAATGGCTTCTTGTTCTGCACAGATTCTTTCCCTGCCTTCTGCAGTGGTAAAATCAGAGTCATCTTCTGTGGCTTCATAATCTGAGATGGGACTGAACTGCTGAGGTTTCCAACTTCCCTCCATCAATGCCTTGGCTCTAGAAACAGGTAGTTGATATGCCTCACAACCAAAAATATAGTTTTGCAAGAAGCTGTCAATATGAGATTTGTTTTTTGGAGCAGGATAAAGAAATTTTTTTTCATCCAGCCGTGATTCATACGGATACAACACAAATTCTCTGAAGTTTCCAGAGCTACTACAGCCTCTTCTCAAATACTCATTTATATACTTTTCCACAACAGCATTGAGCTCTGCAGTAGTGTCTTTACGAGATTGGAAAAAAGCAAAATGTAGAGACTGAATAAACTTTGTCAATTCTGGAATGATTTCCTGATTTTTGGTAGCTGAATTTCTCTGTGTTCCAATTGGAACACTTCTTTGTGCTGCCATAGGACAAAAGGGAATTCACGATTAAAATCAAATCACAGTGGTATAAATAAAAGATGAATAGTTAGCAATATCCTGTATTATACATTTTTTGTGATATACAGTATGGAATGACTGTGGAGAAACAACCCAAAAGCCAGGTGTTGTGGTTTTGCCCCAGCTGAGAGCTGAGCACCACGCAGTCGCTTGTTCTTTAAGAGAAAGGGGGAAGGGGGGGGAGGGGGCAGGGAGAGGGAAAAGAAAAAAAACCAAAAAACCAAAACCCCAGGGGCTGGAATAAGGATAGTTTACTAGAGTAGCAGAAAGATAAATATAACAATGATAATAGGACTTGAGAGCAAAAAATATATGAAACTGTTGATACACAATGCAATTTCTCACCAAACCACACAACTCAGGCCGCGCAGCCCACAGCCGTCCCGAAACACCAGAGCGTCTCCAAAAATGTCCGTCTGCTCCTCCTCCCACCAGCCCCCCTTTATACTGAGCATGACGTACTTGGCATGGAATACTCCCTTTGGCCAGTTCAGGTCACCTGTCCTGGCTGCATCCCCTCCTTTCTCGTTAGTAGGGAAATATGAAAAAGTCCTTGATTGCTTGGCAACAACTAGAAACATCTCTGTGCTATCAGCACTGCTCTCATGCCAACTCCCAAACATGGCATTCTATCAAGAAATTAACTCCATCCCAGCCGAAACCAGGACACCAGGAAAAAAGTTTTTCTGTGAAGTGACCAGCTTTCAAGCTTACTTCAATGTCAAACTACTCACAGCCATGAGCTGCTCATTTTCCCATTTTGTGTTAACCTGTATCCTAGATACACACATCCTTTCCAATTTAAGCCTCTTTACTGACTCTCCTAGAAGCTGATTTCAAACGCTTACTAAGGTTTACTAAGCAGCAGCCCAACAGCTCCCTGCAAGAACACGGGAAGCATTACACCTTCCCAGGCAACCCCACACATTTGCTGCACTGCTCCTAAGCTCACGAGACCCTTAAAAAATGATTCAGCTCAGTAACCCAGAAGAAACTGAAGAGTTTGTTCCATTCTTGAGCAAAGCAACATAACTCACTAAATCAAAGAGCTGCAACAGAGCGTGTGCCGAGAGCAGCATTTCCCTGTCCTGGGCAGCTGTTAAGATCTTTTTACCACATCCCTGAAACAGCAGCTCAAGAAGCCTCTAAGTTATATCCTTTTATTTTACTTATTTATTCACATTCTCCCCCCCACTTCCAATCAAAGACTGAAACTTTTCTCCATTCAACCATTTAAGCACCTCTAAGTCTCAAACCAGCGATTAACATTGTGCGTGACAGAAATTTAACCTCATGAATCTTTGAAATGTCAAAGCAGCAAAAACTGGAGCATTTTTAAGGAACTGGCATGCACACACTTTAAATGTGTTCTATCTTGTCTCCTGATTTGATAGCATCACTCCTAACTCACAGCAGGTCAAAACGGACTGCATTCTCCTGCACCACTACTGGCAAATTTCAACTGCAAAAGATTGTCTCATCCCAAAATATTGAAGTTCTACTAAAGTCAAGTGCCTTCAGTCATCTTTTATTACCTGGGTGTATAGACATTTTTCTTTGCTCATTTACTCAGTTTTTGGTGTGTATCCCAGTGCAACAACAACAAGTTACAGGTACTTTACAGACTTTCAGATGTTTTGACAGGTAAAGCAAGCCCTCAAACCTCTGAAGTGCAATGTTATTACTTATGTCTGATCTCTTGGAATACTAATGCTCAATTCTACTAATATATACAACCAAGAAATGTTAATAAAATTTTACTTTCTAAATATGAACAAGTGAACCTAAAATATGCAACGTGATAGTTACTTTTGTGGAGAAATCAACGTTTTTTGAACACCACCACTATAACCAATGCAAACTGCTATTCCTAGTTTACACTGACAAAACTGTAACACTACAAAGTCTTCAACAGAACCTAAACTACATTCAAATAAGCACGTACACAACACTCAGCAATGAACACTTACCCAATCTCGTTACACCTCTAGGTTCTGGAAAAATAAACAATGCGTGTAGCAGGCGGGGCCGTCCAGTTTGGTGGTCTAGAACACAAGAAACTAAAATCAGCTGAAACTCCATGTTGAGTCCACTATGTTTCAGAAGCATTCAAGGCCCCAACCCCCTTAAGACACAAAAAAAAACCCCAAACAAACCAAAACCCACCAAAAAATCCACACAATTCAAAAGCAAAAACCCCAGAAAGCAGAGAATGCATACCATAAGGGGACACCATTTGCCAAGGAGAAAGAAGAAAAAGAAATCCTCTGTCCAGAAGTGTTTTCACAAGAACCTGTTTTCAAGCAAAAAAAAGTATACAGCTGTAAACAAAGGCACCTACTCACTAAGAGTAACTCTGTACACTGAATTCTATCTTGGGCAAAGAAATACCCTAATACTTCAGAATATGCCAGCTAAGGAAATACCAGTGAGATCGCGGATCTTGTAGTACACCTCAATTACTAGTTAGTAAAATTATTTGTTAAAAACAGGAATAATCAAATCTGTTGGGACTCACAAGTTTCTCTTTCTCCAGTTTCTGAAGTAAACTCTCCATGTGAATACCACAACGGGACTTCTCTACAACTTCGTAAAGGCTACAGTACAGGCCATTCTTCAACACTGACAGAACACAAGGGTAGAAAGAGAAGGTAAGCAAAACAGAAACAAAATTGTAATTCAGAAAGCTTTTAAAATTCTGAATTAAAAAAAAAAAAAAAACAACCCAAAGTACTAGAAATATTTACCTTCTTTTGCTCCTAGGTAAGTTTCTTTACAAAACAATGCTGGAGGCAATTTTTTCTTCAATTGATCGATGCTGACAACCTTTTCAAGCTCAAGCTTCTCAGGACTGGAAACGAAGGGTAGGAGTGGGGAAAAAAGAAATAAAGACCTCTTTTTCCTCTCATAGTTGTAGGGCTCATTGACCAAGTAAGGACTACCAAATACACACTCTTAAAAATCAGTTCCTTGGACTATCTCATGAGCCAGGTTTACTCCTGCAAAGAAGTGTGTATCACTTCAAAAAAGCAAAGAAAAACAAAGCAAACCAACCAACCAGAGATACTGACAAGAGTTGTGTGCATGAACAACAAGCAGCTCTAGACACACGCAACTCCAGGGTCTAGTCTGACACATTCAAAGTGTCTAGTCAATGTGTATTTTAGATTTTGATCTGATATATCCAAAATTAACCAGTCTTCACTAGAAAGAGTTTTAACAGGGCACTATTTTAAACATACTCTTTAAATGGCAATACTCACAGCTTGCATGGAAGGAAAGAACATACTGCTGATTTCAAATAAACATGGCACAAAAGTTTGCCTTTATTCCAAAGCTGTCCCCTCCACAATGTATAGTCAGAGTTATCTAAATTGATATGGAAAAAGAAAGACTACGTGAAATCATTTGCTAGGTGGGACTGAAACAAAATGGCAGTAAAGAGGCTGATGAATGTCCAAAATCAGTTTATAAAAAATTTCATAGTAATATCAGACCAGACAATAACATGTTAAATAATAAGTTAAAACTTAACGTAACAGAAAGGTTGTTCACAACACTATCCTGTTCTGACCTGCTCTGAGCAGAGTGAAGGCGTTTGGTATGTTACCTGTGCCTGTTTGCATTAAGTATGCCCTTGATGGCCGTATCTGTGGAATGATATCCTCTTTCCTTACCTCAGCTGTCAACCACTTTCATACATATTAGAATTTTGTTTGAATGTGGTTCAGAAGAAAAGCAGGACAGAGGATCGTATTATTTGAAGTGTCACTGAACAGTAGATTCAGAAACTGAAAGTAAGTTGTTACTGTGCTGTAAGTAGAAAAGGAGGGAGAAAAAAGGACATTTCCTTTTGTTCAGTTCCGGTAAAAGAAGCACATTAAAGCATCTGTTTGATCACCCACTATCAGGAAGAGATGCCTGCAATCAGTATGGTACAAAATAAAACTGAAGTATATGGTCTGCATAATCAAGCAATCATTCCAGTTATACAGAAGCAGAATTACATTGGGAAAAAAATTAAAACCTTCCACACCTGTATTGTAAAAGCCATAAATTTCAATTCATTCTTACCTGTACTTCTATCTGTGTTGAAACTGTTTGATCTAATGAAAAGACAAGACATAATGACTAGGTTGAGGGTTATTTATCAGTCTAGCAAAACAGTAGCACTGGTAATTTGCTCTCTAATCTCAAGCACTGTTGCAGCATCTTGTGCTACTTTATATATCCTAGTAACTATTTTTAGCACTACATAGTACAGCCACATCTGGATGCCTTCCTATCAGCATAGGTATCATACTGTACCTGTAATCCACTACCCAGTCAGAGATATTCTCCCCACTAGCAGTAAGATGACACCAGCAAGAAACATATAGAACGGTTTTTTAGAATAAATAATAAAATAACGCTTCAAACACTTTTATGTTCATGGATTTCCTCAGTGAAACAAAATAAAAATTACTTTATACAAGGATTCCAGCTCAGCAGAAAGGAAGTGGGTAGAAAAAGCTGCAGAACCATTTTGTACAGGGACCAGCCTGCTGCATAAAACCAATTCTGTCACTTCTTGCTTTGCATGAGAAGTATTTATTATGCCAAGCCCCTGTGACACGCCCGTTCATTTCAGCACTGTTCATCTAAACCAATTCTAAGGTACTGCCAAGAGCTATGAATTCCTCATGCTGCATGCAGTCTTTTCAAAATTCATTTCCTCTCTTACCTTGATGGGGGCAAGAATTTTGGTACTTGCGCCATTTCATCTTTGTAAGTAAATGAAACAACAGCATAAGGACAAACATGTCTTGGTCTTCGCCTTATCTCATCAAAGACATACTCATAAAAATAGTACTAGGAAGAAAGCGAACACAACGTTAAATTAGAAGTCTGGTAAACCTTATTTTGCAAATACACTAACAAACCTTCCTTCACTGAAAGGTGTACTCTGTTTCACAGAATTAGGTTAAAAATATTAATTAATTAAATGAAAGTAATTATTTAAACAGAGTTTGTCTGAAACCCATTATGCCAAGCATTAACTGACATAAAACAAGTTACTACAATAAATTCATATATGTTCTTTTTACCAACAGCCTTTTAAGGAAGTTTTTAAATGCCATTCCTGTATGTACTTTGTAACATTAAAGTAATTTTTTCCACCTCCTTCTCCCTCCTTTATCGAATGCAGACAGGATGGACACTAATTCAGGAGCTAATCAGGAATGAAAAAATAATTTTGCAGTATTTATTTGAAAGCATATTCTTGATAAGGTGAGGGACAATTGAAAAGAAAATTCACTCAGCAAATATTGCTATGAGTTTTGGGAGTCCATTCTTAGTTCAGTCAAAATTTCTAATGTTAAAGAAAAATATTAAGAAATTTTGTAATGAAAACATACATGAATTTTGTAGCCATCTGATTTAGAGAAGTCACAAGAAGTTTTAATACTGACAAGAATGCTTTAAAGTAAGTGCCCTGCAATCTATGGAATAATCTGACTGCAACAGATTACTGTAGTAACAGAGAAGGAACAGCAGGAGAAATCCATGCTTGAAACTGATTCCATTCTCTCCTCCCTCACCACCTCCAAACCTGAAAATTTGGTACAGAAAACTAAGAAAAGAAAATATTTTTTAAAAAGCTGTTCTTTCCTAGCCAATGTTTTCCCTTTCAGGAGTCTCACTTAATGCCCACTAGCCAGATCTACTTTTATACTTCAAACTGCAAACTATCTCCTCTTCTCCCCAGTCTACATTCCAGTCCCCCTGTACACTCCCTAGTTAGTTCCTCTTCCACTTACATCCTACTCTAAAGATCTCCTCCAACAGGTCTAGGTATCTATAGGGGGAACAGGAGGGGCTGACATGTTTTTCTGCAATTTCTAATACAGGCATCTGTGGGCTACTGCCAGACTGCAGCTTTACAGGACATGCTCAGTATTTCTTGTATATTCAGTGATTTTCATCTCCAGGACATTGAATGTTCTGTTTATAAAGTTCTTATTAAGTTAGACAAGCTCAACTTTCCTCTACCTGAGTAAGTTCGTAGGCTCGGTAAGCGAACAAGGAGGTTATTTTGTTTGCATTCTTTGAAACATGACACTCATGCTTCGGGGTTGGATCTAAGGTGCTCTTTGCTGTCGATTCCATGCCTTTCATACCAATGTGGTCATATATACTTTTCATTTTTCCCTGTAATAAAGCAGAGAAATTGTAACTATAAGCTTTTTCCTGAAAACTGACAAATTGCTTCAAGTACCAAAGGAACTTTGGGAACAGGGAAATAAAAACAGGCCATTAAAAAGCCATTTATAGAAGTGCATTATTTTTATACTTCCAAAGAAAACATTTTCACTTTTTACAAACATTTATTAGGCTTTATTTAAGCTCAGTGTCAACACTGGATTTTAAACCTGGTCGGATTCCAGTTTTTAAGTAGATAATTGTGTAAATAGAAGTTAAGTAAATCAGGTTAAAAACACCTTTATTTCATTAGTAAGGAATACAGTCCTTCAAGAATAAGCAAGATAATTTTACCTTTATTATTTTAAAAACAATCACATGTCCAGATGCTCCACTCTCTAGAGGATTAGGCTGCAATAAATCAGCATACCTGGAGACATACACACCTGAGAGGAGCATAAAAAAACCCCCACATTATTCTGAATGTTAAATGTTATTAGAAGTTTAAGAACCATTACGAGGGTTTACAGCTCAATGCGCTCCATGCAATGAGGATACAACAATTTTTTGGAATATGATCAGAGAAAGGTGCAAAGGCACATTCACAGTTTGCATCTTTAAGGCAGCAGAATAACTTTAACACCCAGCAGAACAGGGGCACTAGCCTGAAAGGGTCATACCCATACTACTAAGTGTCTTGTGACCAAGAGGACAAGCCCTGCCCAAAGCCTGTACAGATACTGCTTTCAGGGGTGGGTTTTCTTTTGAATAGCTGAGGTCCTTCTGTACAATGTCCCATTTCAACGTTCATACTGGCAGGTCTGTATCATGTTCCTCTTACAGAGGATGACCAAATGATTTCTCAATTTTCTACATGAAAAGTTTTGTAAAAGGAACTTTGCATCTTGCACTTTTAAATCTCTTAAGTCCTTGTCATGCTTCCACATCTATTTCTCTATGCTCTTCTCAGATTTGTGGATTTCAGAACTTTAGGTCTATCTGACAGCTGAGCTACTATTTCCAGGAAGTATTCCTGGCTGCATTTACATATATATATATATACACACACATATATATATATGTACATAGATTACATTAGTTCTTTGGCCTCTGAGTTTTACTGGGAAGCCACTATTGGTTTGACTTGAGCCAAAATGAGAATTAGGTCTTCCCTTTGAGAAAATAATTTAAATGAAGCAGTAAAAAACATAACTATTAAGTAATGTTCTGATATCAATCTAATTTGCTAAAAGTACCTAGCTGTGATGTTCCTTCAATAATTTATAGAAAGAGGTCTGAAATTTCACACAATTCTATCACATTATCTGCCAACTCCAGTGAATAATACATAAAATCAAAAGATAGTTACCCATGGCAGGGCTGCCGAGAATAGTTATTTTGGAATGGCCCACCTGCAGCCCCCTTTCACATATGCTCTGGATCTGAAAAGGACAGTCTTTTTTAAAGCAAGTCTATCAAGAAAACAGTATGAACAGAACAACAAGAAACAATAATTACAGAATTTTCACTGAGCTAAAGAAACCCAAAACAAACCCCCCACATCCTCTTCAAAACAAGACCACTCAGAGGTGAGACCAGTCTGAATGCCTGCAGACTTTTAAACTGTGCAAGTCAAGCAGTATAAAGCAGACACAGACTTACCAGTATCTTAAAAAACCAACCAAAACAGAAAACCAAACAAAAGGCCCCACCCAACTTCTATCAGAAAAAGAAGAGAAAGCATCTTCTGTGCAGTTTTGTTCTCCTACCTGATATCGATCAGCCAGCAGAAACGCATAGGCTTCAGAAAGCTCTTTTTCTGAGCGACCCTCAGACTTCAGTTCTCTGCGCTTTTCTGTGAACTGTTATTAGAGGAAGCTCTTAGCACGGGCAGGCAGATCACTGCTGTCACATGCAAGTGTCCATGTTTTAAGGCCCCGTTTATGTTGCAGACCCAAGAGTACAAAAATAATCAAAAGATGATCTGAATGAGACTACAGTAGCCTAACATTAAACTTTAAAACCACTGTACCCATAGGTAATATCATTGGCTTAATATGCCCAAAGATTGATTTGGTTTTTTTGAAGTAAGAGACGCTCTTCTAACCAACCTGTGCTAGTAATGCTTTAGTGTTATTTCTATAGTATAGCTATCTAGAAGCATCCAGCTCAATGCCTTCTATACTTCTGGAATTTCAAAGATGGTAAGTCTTGTTTTAGGAGACAGACCATTCTCTCATGTTCTGCATGTACTTTTACAGTTGCTACTGAAGTGGTTTTCATCAGCTGCAATGCTCCTTAGCTGTAATTATCCATCACAGATGTTATTGAAGCCTTTTTCTCATGCTAGGGAGTTTACCTTACGGTTTCAAGGCAATAATTACAGCAAACCAATTATATATTCTATTACTCTGTACATGAAGCTTTTTGCCAATGAAAACTTATTTCACAGTTCTGAAGGAAAGCCAAGGCTGGAAGGCTGGATTTAAGAGACACCCGATAAAGTACAGCAGAAGTGCTTCAATCAAGGTGCTCCAGTTATTAATTCAAGTAATCAACTCTTTTAGGTACTTCTCAGAACTTCCTAACAGAAATATATTTTAATCTTAAGATTCAAAGGAAACATCAGGCCTTTTAAAATAAGACACTATAACATCTTTGCAGGTTATCAAAAATACATAAAAACTAAGAAAATTTTTCAGAACTAAAAAAGCAGAGAGACAAGATACAATTTCTATTTCAGCCTTTTTTGAGTATCTGACAGGTAAGGTTTTATGTCTACAGAACAGACAAAATTGCCTAGAAAACAGCTGTTTACGTTTTTGGGTTTGTGTGGGCAGGCTGAGTTTGCAGTTACATATCAAGCACATAAACAGAAAATAACCTCTAGGTCTTTGCCCGTAGAGTCAGAATAAACATTGTTTCATTTGGCCTGCACCTTATTCATAAAGAGAAGCCACAAATATACTCACTTCCTTTTCCAACAGTTCACTATGAACTAAGCTGGCTTTCCTGTAAGTAAAATTGAACACTGAATTTGGTTCCAAGTAAGATGAATGTAGAATCTTCACTACATCATCAAATTCTCGAGAGCCCACAGCTATTGGCTGAAAAAGTGCTGTAAGAAAAGAGGAAAAAGAAACCAGTAAATACACAACTGACAAAAAATCCAAAATATTCCAATTAATTGCCAGGTTATTCATAAAGATAAATAGTTTGCAGCTCTACGTGGAATACAAAACAGCTAAAATATTTGAGAAAGATGGAATCTAGGCTAGAGACTTAAAGTTGCCTAGAATTGTAACATCTTAAAAAATTAATCCATCTCTCTATTTTTTTAGTATTACACCTGAAATCCAAATTTAGCCTTTGAACATGTCTGATTTGTACTGCAAAATGCCAATTACATTTTTAGAATTTTAATTAAACTAATTAGCTTTGTTAATTAAGAATCACAAACAAATTGTTCTAATAAAAACCTCAACAACAGTTTCATAGCTTAGCCTTTCTTTCAAACCATTATGGGGATTTTCTTTGTGGTAACTTAGGGTAATTAGGCTTATGATCTTATCCCTTATGATGACTGCTTCACAAAAGGAAAGCCCTTATTTGTTGTACAAATTGACCTTCTAGGCAAACCTTTGCCTAAATTCATCACCCCAAGCTTCTTTCTTTGTGTTTGGGTACTGACAGTGTCAAACTTATCAGAAGGTCCAGGCAAGAGTGGGACAGCAACAAAATCCAAGTGCAGACTTCGAGATTAATGTCTAGGAAAATAATACTGCTGGGGGAACAGAACCAGTCCAGCATGGGAAGCATTCTTCTCCCCAGGGCAGCTTCTAAAATACTCAAGAAGATGTGCACTATCGTTATGGTATGGGCAAACATCAGACAGGTATTTCTGAGACTGCTTTTGCTCTTTCTGTAGGAGGGCCTATTTTTCTCTACCAAAATAAACCCCAGACCACCACTACTTGAAATCACTAGGAGTTACAACAATTAGAAATAAACTACAATTAGTACCAGTCTCACATAAAAGACAATCTACCGTTATTCTAGCAGCAAATTAAAATTTAATTACATATTTAGAGTGTGTCTCCAACTTCATTAAAATAATACAGTGGTAGAGTTAGATAGCAATCTTTCCCTCATTTGCAGAAAATATTTACTGCACTAGCCTGAATATAAAACAAATGTTCTAAATGAAAGCTGAACTGGTTTATGTTATCTAGTAAAAGCTGCACTTAAAAACACACATTTTATAATGTAACAGCAAGTAAAACAATGATTCCAACACCAGCAATGAGTGTTTTTTTTTTTTTCTAAGAGTGGAAGTTATGACAGTGATTAAGAAACTGTTCTTTTATAACATCCCTTTTAGTAATAACGCCTTCATTCTTGAAAAGGTGACAGCAACATGTGAAGAGAAAGTGAATGAAATACTCAACTTCATACTACTAAGATTGAACATGATTGTAATGAAGAAAGGAACACCAGTCAGTGAAATATAAAACAAGCTTACTATGGACATACACACACTGGAATATCACCTTGTGTCCTGCCCCATCCCCAAACACCCCTTAGGTCTGACAAGGAGTTACTAAGCCCTACTATTGTAGTGCATGAGTTTCACATACTGCCTGCTCCTCTTCTGCCTAAAAGGGCCTGTTCAGGCAGAAAGTATGAGCTGCTTGTCCAAATTTCCTCTTTGCTTAACAGTCATTACTGTACCTCATCACTTCTCCCTCCTTTCCCCTTAAAAACACATGCTCAACCAAGCCCAGCTTATTTCCTCCATCATGACTCCAGGCCAGCTGAAAATTCTATAGGACGAGCCAGAGTGAGTGACCTACTTCCCAGATGCAAATGTATCAAGAGGAGTATTTTTACATCAGTTAAGATCCTGTCACTCATTCAAGTATTGGCAACTATTTTCCCACTTGTGTTTAAACATTTCGTGCTTTGTGCAAATTCCTGACAATCGAGCTGAGACAGAGCTGCCTCAGAACAGCAGGTCTCCCTGTTCTTCACACAGGCATAACCTACATGAACTGTTACACAATTAGCTGTCAACTCATTTAGGGAAGAGCTGTACCTAATGCTTTATGTTATGAAATACAGCAAATGTGATTTTGAAAAGGTTATTGAGGGTTTTTTCTTCTTCAACTTCTTAGCAGAGAACTGAAAGTGCATTTTACCACTATCATTTCTTTCTAGTACATGACCACATACCATCTAAATTCACCAGAGATGCTGCAGAAGCTAGAAGGGCTCTTGCTACCATTTTAGTAAAGGACAGATCACAATTAAGTACTTGAGCACAAGTTACTTTTGAGATTACAATTTTTCAAACAAGACTGATTCTACCAAACTGATCACATCAGTCCAAGAACAAGACCTTACACACCCACCTTTTAGTAGGAAAATACTTAATAATCAAAAATCTTCACAGTAAATAAATTTCTATTCCTGTGCACTGCCCACTCGATACAAAGTGAAGAATAGCAACTACATGTATAATCTTGCCTTAATTTACTTCATGCATAAATTAAGTGACTGGCTTCCTGATCAAGCCTCATCCACTGATGGAGAAAAAGAAACAAGAGTGAAATCTGTTGAATGCCTAATCCTTACAGAACTAACACACTTCTAATGTTTTGAAGAGTACTCTCACTAAATTTTACCTTGTCTGCCCAGCACCTTTTCATATATAGTCATGACAGACAATCCACGTTTGCTCTGAGAGCTAGACAGCACCCACCAAGTATTTATTCTTCAGGGGAGCCTACTAGTTTTCTATCTATTGCATTCTATTTTTGAGTTGCCGAATGATGGATAGAGCAAGGTAAATCTGGTAAACCATCTACAGGACCATAAAGGGACAGTAATTCTTTAAAAAGTCTCTTAGCTTTGAATTTCAGACAAATTACCATATACAAGTCAATTTAAGAGTGTGTGGCATAAGGGGTTTTTTCCTTGTGCAAGTATGGTTTGTCAAACACATTAATCATATGCTTTGTGACAGGTGGTGATCCACCTTTGCGGATCCTCCGGAACTTGAAGTACTGCAGGCTTCAGGGTCTTATAAACCCTGACACGTTACTACTGAGGTAACGAGTAAGGCAATACTTTTCCATTTGTCAAAGTACTGGTGCTAAAGGGCAGCTATTTTCCAGAAGGTTCCAGTGGCTATAGAAGGGCCTCTACCTCACTGAACAAGGAAGTTCAGAAGCAAAGAAAAAAAAAAAAACAAACCCAACCAAACTGAAAATAAACCTGAAAAGCACTACAGCAGATCTTCCAGAACAGTCACCAAATCCTGTTCCCAGGCAAAGGATGATTAAGCTTCTCTCCAGTCCTACCTCCCTTCAAAGAGCAGCAGTGTGCCCGTATTTTTCAGTCTCACTACATGAACCTGATGTGCATATGCTGCACCTCTATTGGGCCCATGTGAATTAAACTGCCCCTCAGTAAGGGCTGACTCACAGTATGCTTGTAACACAAGTTGAAGATTGTGGTTTCTGCTGGCTTGTTGTGCAGAAGTAAAGATAAGCAAATAAATTCTGGCTTTGTTTAATTTCTACCCAGTGTACCAGGACATATGCAAGTATATAAGGTGGAAGCTAAGATTAAGTAATACAGTTCCTAGTCTAGGGACAGGCATTAGACTGAGTGATCCATGAACGCAATTCATGCTGTGCTTCAACTTGAGAAAACCAAAGTTTGTGGGTTTGGATTGGCTTGAGGTTTCTTTGTTCTCAAGTCAGAATGTGAAGAAGACAAGAGACACCATCTTCAAGGAATCTTGAACTAATAACCAAGTGAAGACAGGTCATTATCTGTTAAGTGGCAGAATGCTACCACTCTCCACAAACTGGAGCGTTTGCAGCAGGAGTATATTTTCTTTATGTCTTCACTTTTTAAGACTTAAGACCAAAAATCTGTGGTTCTACTGAACCATAATGTTGTTACTTATGTGGTATTTTTTCATCCTAAAATGTCTTATGCTCTCAAAAGACCTAAGTAGTTACTCCCAAGTTCAAGGATTGCTTAATGAAATCCAAATTTAGAAACATCAAACGTCAAATACGCATCTCTACCAAAGAGAAGGAAAGTAAGAGGAAAAACAAGGCAAAACGAAACATCATGTACTACGAAGGATAAGATGGACCACCTCCACCTCCAAGCAAGCATTGTGAAGACTTCCAGGGACCAAAGCAAGACCTTTATTTCCCACTCAGCCTGAGAAATAGCAGTCATTCATTAACTTGGTAGATAAGAGAAATACAAAACCTTCAGGCTGCCTGGTAAGTCAGTGACTGCTACTTGGGCGTGTCCTTTGAAACTGCTTTTTGGTATGAGGGTCACTCAAGCGTTCAGCAAGTCAAAAAATGCCCTTTCAGTGCTTTATCTTGAAAATGTCTTTTCCTCACCCTACTGAACAAGAATATTTGAAGTTTCAGGTAGGCTTGGACACCTGAGAAGACTGACAATCAAATCAGAAGAGGTCACAACAACCCACTACAGCAGTATTATTAAAGAAAGGCATCAGCGACTCAAAAGAGCATAACACCGTTGCTGAACTGTATGTACCAAGAAAACAGAAGCTTTCAAGACAGGTTTAGATAGGAAAATTTATGCACACACATTAAAAAAACCCCAACAAACGCAAGAACCAAAACATACCCTCACAGCCAACCTTTTCTACAGTTTGGTTTCTGAATTCTTCCATGAAGATAAAGAAAAGGAAGCCAGAAGAAAAATTCTCTGTCACGACTAACCACAGTTAGTTTGAAGAAAATGCATTTCTCCACATTAACAAGGTTCTTTTTGTTGACTTGCCCTAGTCTCCAAATAGAGGTGGAGAGAAATTCCAGAAAGGCTAAAATAAGCAGCGGAATCTGAAGTTGTCTAGGCTTTCACCTCTCATATTTTCGCTTTGCAGATTCAATTTTTAGTTGCGTCACAATCAAATTTTTCCCAGAATATATTTTGGTGGGGAAAAATAAAAACCAAACACTCAACACACTAAAAAAATAAAACAAAAACCCACCAAAGAAACCTCAACCCAAATACTTTTATCTTTTGGACATGACAGATCGGTGTTTATGATCAAGATAGCAATATCTCTCAAGGTGTTATGTACAGGAATAAAATGGAGATCTAGAAAGCAAAACAACGGCACTTCCAATGTGAGTAAGGATGGAGGAAGCTTCCGTGTGTGTGGTTTCATGCTGGAATTCAGAATCTAGCCAAGACAGTTCTTTTGAGAGGGAGAGATGGTATTTTGATTATTTTGTAAGGCGTAGCTGAACACGGGTATTGAGCATGCAGTAAGCACATGCCATTACAACCTCAGATGACCAATGCACAGCTAATCTTCTCTTTTAGTTCCAGAACTGATTTAATTGCTTAATTTCTGAAATGCTAGTGCCAATTCCAATAGCAATCTGGTTGTCTTCAAAGATCATACTGACAGATTTTATGCTAGCCCGCTTTGGCTGGGCTTGCCTACAACATGCTCTCTCACAGCACTTTGCGTTATCCATCACATGTTATTAAGACCAACAACCCACAACCATCAGCAACTGCAAGACCACAAGCAACCTGGACAGAAAGGAGAATGGCCTGACTTGAGAATTTTAGAAAATGCAAGTTGCCAGTACGATTAAAATGTCCAAGAAGCTCTCTGTAAGCTGAAAAGGAAAGAAATAAGAGACAAGCACACTGAAAAGGAAGTCCTTAAGAATGGGTCAAATGACCTTGATGTTCTGAAGTGAATTTCAGAAACAGTGTTAAGAATGACTTAATTAAGCAGAATTCTACCCTAGAAACCACAGAAGCATGATGTTTGAACTACGTAATCAAAAACCTTTTACACACCATAGGAGATGGTTCTGCAAAGGCAAATGATGAGTTAGATGATGCAAAAGGTATTTCGCAGGCTTTCATTCTAACGGAACCAAATGCTAGAGATGCCCTTCAAGTGCCTGTGATTAAGTACCAAGTATTTCTGAGATATTTAAAGGCATTCAAAAGCTACCACAGTCAAGTCTGACATATGGGAGTGCTAGATGTAGTCTCTTTTACTATGAATCTCTGCCAGGCTTGTATCCCCCCTGAGGGGGTGGCAATGGGAAAGAAAGTAAAGGCAAAAGGGGACATTACTGCCAAAAAGTTGAAGGAGGGAAAGGAAAAGACTGGATAATGAAATAAACCTACCTTCATCTCTTCCTTACAGAAGAAAGCATTTCAAGAAGTGAGATGCTAGATTCTTCTCTGAAGAACTAGAAGCCTATTGGAACAGGTATTTTTGTGACACATACTAAGTTATGACCCCATGCTGCAGAAGGTCAAGAACGGAAATAAGTTTCAGGGAATGAATAAGATGTGTCTTCAATGCCACTTAGCAAAATCAAGATAAGCAGAAGCCAATGGAGTGTCATGGAAAGAAAGAAATACCACAGGCTTCCTGAGGAAGACTTACTTGAAAACCAAAAACCCAGCCCTGGACACCTGGAAGAGGAATGCTTCCAAAGCAAGGCACGTGAATGTGAGATTCCTCCTCACAAAGGAATGAACTTTCACAAGATAAGAAAAGTCTTCTGCATACCGTCAATGAGGGAAAATCTGCTCAATGTTTGCTTGTCTACTTAATCTTAAAAGGATTACACCCCTCTCCTGCAGTGAGGAGGTCGGGGAAAGAGAAAAGCTCATCATCTTCTCTGTGTGTCCATGTCCCAGGAACCATCTTCTCTGCATGCGACTGCATCTCCAGAAGCAGAGCCAGGATCAACACTCGAGCCCACCCTGATCATATCCAGTTTTTCCATCCTTATAAAGCAACAGTCAGAAATTCAAGCAGAGTTTGCTTTTTTCCTCCTCCTTGTGACAAAATAAAAACGAAAAAGAAGAGGAAGGGGGAAGGAAAGAATGTAAAAGCCTGACACTAAAAATGTTATCCCCAGTAGCCTCACTAGTCCGAGCCATGCCACAGCCTCCTCCACACCCGCAGGATTTTGCATGCAGTTGTGTGAGGTGCACAAAGAGCCTGCCTGACGAATAAGATGAAGAAGGGATTAAGGGAAAGAAGAAAGGAAAAGGGAAGGAACAACCTTTCTTTTCTCTGCTCTTCCTGGGGATCTGAAAGTTCCTCCTAACAGGCAGGTCTTCTGGGGGCTTAGGGAGAGGGGGAGGCCCCCCCGACACAGCGCTGGGCGGCTGCTGGTGCTGTTGTTCATTTGCCGTTAAGATGCTGCTCCTGCGCTGGCTGCTGCTAGTGATGCTGAGGTTTGGGGGGACCTTGTCCTCTGCAGCAACAGCAGCCAACAGCAGCGCCTCCTCAGTGCTACTGCTCTCAGAGCGTCCGCCATTTTGTGTGGTGTCCTCAGCGGCTCCTGCTCTATTACTCTCCACCTCGAGAAGGCCCGCGCTGGTCTTCTCCGTCCGCTGATGCTGCTTCGGCTCCATCTCGCCACAACCGGGGATCACGGCATCCGCTATTCACTCCTATCGCCGACAAGCGGGTACAACAGCGCGCGCGCCTCCTCTTCCTCCCCCACCACGCGACTCCTTCTCCGGCGACTTGCGCCGCCCGCTGCCGTTATTGCTCCCCCTCCGTCCGCTCGCTTTATGGCAGCCCCGCCGCCCCGTCCCCATTCTCTAACATGGCGGCAGCGCAAAGAGAAACGGGGTGGGGCGAGAGCCAGCCGGATGAGCCAATCGGCTCGCGGCATACGTTATAAATTAACGGGCGCCGGCACGGCCGCCCGCGCGCGCCGCGATGGAGGAAGAGGCGGGGGGTGCACGCGGCGCCGGCGGTAGCTCCGGCTTTAGGGCGAGGTCGCGGGCGGTGCGCGGGAAGCGCCGCTCCTCCCGCAGCGTGCCTGCAAGAGGCGAGCTGCCTTCTTTCCCGCTTCCTTCCTACCAGCAGCGTGGGCGCGGAGAACCGGCGGCTCCTTCCGCCTCCGGGGAAAGGCCCCAAGCGGGGTCCCGGAGCGGACGCGGCAGGTTCCGGTGGCCGTACCCGATTCTGGCGGGGAGCCGGCACGGGCCAAGAGCGGGTAGAAGAGGCAGGCAGTGCCTCTGGGGAAGAGGGACGGAGGATTTCGCTTCTAGGGGACGCCACATGCTTCGATTTAGAGCGAGCAGGCGGCAGGCACCGTGCTGCTGCGGCGACGTTGCGGGCACGCTGGTTTAGAGCCGCCCTGGAGACAGGCGGGGCCGGCTCGCCTTGTCCGGGCACGAACGTTCGGGTCATGCGGCGCTGCGGCATCTGCTGCTGGCAGGAGGCTGGCGGGGCAGGCAGGGCCCGGCTGCGCGGGGCACGGTGGGGTCCTGCCAGCTCAGCCCGCCTGGGCACCTGGTCATCTCCACCAGCTCCCAGGAGAAACAGGAGCAGCGCCAGCTCCAACTTCTTCCTCCCAAGTGGTTTCCGTGGCATTGGCCAAAAAAACAAAAACTGTCCCTTTGAAGAATAAAAACTGCAGAATACAGAACAATGAGAGGGTATTTAAGCATTGTGAACATGGATGTAAATCAGCTTTTAAGGAAAATCAAGGCTTTAAATGTAACCAGTATTGTAAAACAATGGAAATCCATCACATCTAAACAGTTGTTCAGCAATGAGCGTTCTTGGATTCTTCTGCAGCACCTGAAGGTGTTGCTCCTCACGCTGTTCATCCTACATGTCCCTTGGAAGCCGGTACAGAACCAGGAGGTTAACATTTATTCACCACTGCTGCTGCAAGGCTGCTAACTTTCGGTAGAAGAAGGGTGTGAATATTTGAACCTCAATTCAGCTGAATGATGTAACTGATAGGGAACAAAATGAAGATGATCACATAGCATTACAGCAGAAAATGGCTTAATTCTACATGCCCATAGTGCCTGACACTTTCTAGCTCAGCAAGCTTCTGGCTGTAGCAGGAGAATACAGAAAATGAGAGCTTCTCTGCTCATCACCATTGAATCTATTACACACACTCAGTCCAATATGTCCCTCAATTGGCAAAGTAATTTACAGGTTTGGAATCACGTATCTGTAGTTTCAGTTGTAGAAATTGCTAGCAGTATTGTCTAGGGAAAATTAACCTACAGAGTTTTTTTAATCTTCTGTGCTTAGTGAGTTTAGATTCACAGCCATGGTAGTTACCTAACGTGAGGTTGAACTCTTTGGTGTGTCACAAGTGCAGTAGCTGCATAATTCAGTGTAAAGCCACACTGGTATTTTACACGTGAAACCCAGTGGTGAATTTTAGCTCTTTTTCTAAGGCTGGAGCCTTTCTTTGGCAGGTCTGAGGAATGCACTAACTTGAAAAGTGCCTGCTGAAAATACCCTGTTCCTGCAGTGCCTTGAAAATACGAATACCAGATGTTTAGTGTTACAAGTAACTAGCAAAAAAGCCCACAATTTATTTTCTTTATTAAAAGTATACTAGTACTATAGTTGAACAAATACATACATTCGTTAATTACTTATACCATTTATCTTAAATACTGATAACTGCATCTGTTTATATTGGTCACTTCTTAGTAAGTCAGAAAATGTAACCTACCAAGTCACAAATGGTCTGGTGCTAATGGTAGCCTCCAGGATGTTAAAACATAATCTAATAATTATTAGTTTCTCCTTAGAAGTCTTTGGGGAGCCAGCCAAGTTTAAATAGGGTACATAGTATCCATAACTATAATTTACATAAATTAGAGAAGCATAACACAAAGCATTTATCTAATTGCAGAAGCATGGTATTCAATTAGCCAAAGGTAATAAAACCCACAAGTGCAATGTTCAACCAATGGATAAATTAAGACTGTCTCAATAAGGATTTGATGTCCTGCCTCTGTGAGGATTCATTGGTGGTAAAGAGAATATTACAGATGAGTTGATATATTATCAGAATAACTTTGCTGTGCTTTACCTTGTCAAATAGAATTTCTATATGCAAGAAAAAATGGAAATACTAATCTAGTTTTGGTTTTGTGTTGATTCAATATACATCTCCAAACACATCAGCCTGTTTTATGAAGTCTGAATTGGCAAAGCTGTTAAAAATCACTTCCAGAATATATACGTCTTCAGTATACAAATAGTTCAAGTTGGTCAGTGATTTTATCTGGCTTGCCTGTATTCACAAATGAGCAGTAATACTACAGAGATAAGTTGGTGTCCTCACTCACATTTTACACATACTCTTCTTTACTGTAACGTCTGGAAACATACCTGATGATTCTTTTGTGTTGCACAGATCTAAACCACTGTACAAAAGACTGGAAAAATGGTGGTGGTTTGCCTAGAAGGGAAAGAAGGAAAATATTCTATGTTCTTGGTGACTGGGATGAGGTTTAAGTTGTACCGAAGAAAGCTTAGGTTAAATTTTAGGTAAAGTTGTCCAGCAATAGGAATTAAATACAGAAATAAATTTAGTGACAAAGTAGGATTTCTTTCACTGGTGTTTTAAAGTTGGGCAAGACAAATTCACTCCAGAAACAGGTTCACATTTATTTAGGTCTTCCCAACAATATTCTCTCTTTTCATTCCAAAAGAATTACTGGAAAATATATCTATGCTGTGGACAGGGTGAAAAAATTTTCAAAAGAAAATTATGTCTTCCAGCAGCCAGGAAGTTAATGTGTATAGATGTACTCAGTATGATACCTTTTTTCTTTAGGAAAACATATACACAAACAGAAGCCATTTATTTTCTTGCTTGTTTGAATTACCATGGCTCTACAGACATATTGTTCACGTTAGATGAAGACATATCCACAGTCAATCATATGACAGTCAGGTTTCAAAAGGCTTTAGAAGAAACACTGAGTCTAAAGTGCATGTTTTCACTGTATTCTAGTAATTCCAGAATGGAGCCACTTTGTATGGATCAACTAGAGAGCCGTTCCAGTAAATTCGACAAGCATTAAAGAAACAACTACCAAAAAAAAAAAGGCAACAAGATACAGAAACAGCTATATACTGTGAGAAGGATGCTTACTACCACTTTCTGTCATCATAAATACTGGAAAATATGCTAAAGCATGTGCTTAAAAGGTATTTAGATGTGTTCCATAATGAGAAATACAAACATCATAAATGCGTCTCTTAACAAATCCAAGCAATGTATGAAGAAGCCTCCCTGGCCTTGGTGACTATTAAGCAGGTATCCTTCACTGCAGCGCTGGGCACACAGGGGATCGCTCCTCCGAATGTGTGAAAAGGGGGGATTGATTCAATGAAATGTAATCATGCTGAGTGGATTGATGTAGGTGTAGCTTAAGAGACAATTAACATAACTTTGATGTAAGAATTTTCCTGGTTTTAAGAATAGATTAGTCTAAGAGAAAGCTGTAACTGTCTAAGCTGCTTGTGAGAGCAGCTGCAAAACTTACCCATAACAATGCAATAGTTACAGCCCTGAAGGTAAAGAAGTAACAATTTGTGTGTTTTTAGGAATAGGTTAGTTTTGACTTTAGCAGAATCTGTCTGTAATCACATGAGCTGTTTTGCGAAAGCGTCTGCAAAACTTAGTCATAACAATGGGGAAGCAGCCTTGAAGCTGGAGGGAATAGAAGATAGGGGAGTCAGGGGTGGTGAGACTGACGACCAATTGGGAGATGGAGTGTATCTTGTTTTCAGCAAAAAGGAACATGTTTTGGAGCTCAGATAACCACATAAAGAGCATGCGCTGAGAGCGAGGAAGACATTTAGCCTTTATCCCTGAAGACCAGCGGAAGACACCCCCTAAGTGTCACTGAGCATGCTCTATCTGGGAGAAGTTAATGTAAATGATTTCCTGGAAATAATTTGCATAACCCTGCCTTTTCTTAGAAATTATAATGAATATGTATAGTTAATCTGTATGAATATGAGAAATTTGGCTTTAATAGGCGCACACATTTGGAGAAGCAATCCCCTGTGTGCCCAGCGCTGCAGTAAAGGATACCTGCTTAATAGTCACCAAGGCCAGGGAGTTTTGACTCCGGCTTTCCAAGGCATCAATACAAAGATGTTTTCCTCATGTACCACTTGCTTTAAAAAGACAGGCCTTTGCAGCTGTACAAAATTACTTTCTGTATTAACATAAGACTGGGAGAGATCATAACAAATACGAACTACTACTTGATAAATCATGTAACAATTCTGCATCACTCCACCACTATCAATCTTACATCATGATAATCATAGGTATAAAATAGATAGCAAGAATCCCAGTTTACAAAACAAATATTCACTGAAAAGTCACTACAGGAAGAAATTAGTAGAATACTCTTAAGGAAAAAAGTTTCTAAAAATCTGTCACCTTACTGTCTTTATAGTTTCGGGTTTCTGTGGTTTCTGGTATTTGTCAAGCATTCAACCACGACTCCCTGACTTGCACTGAGTGGTTTCCCACCCAAGAGCAAAGCAGCTGCAGATCCCTTTGATTCTGAAATCAGATGGTATGTAATACATGAGTAATACAGGTTTAGATCAGATTAATCGCCACAAAATAAAAGATATTTATAATGGAGGGTTGCATAAGGCTCCATGCTCAAGGAACAAGCTTGTGTGTTTGCTCCACACATTTCCTTAGTATTCTTGCAAAATACTATTTAGTCTGAGCGTGTTTTTACAGTTAAATTTAAACAACTAGAAATTACTATTTCACTTATAAATTACTCCAGAGATGTGAAACACATCTCACTTCTTCAAATGTTTAAGTGCCAGTTTTGAGCAAGGGTATTAATACTGGCCAAATTGTAGGTGCCAGGAGATCAAAGACAACTGTGTACTTTCACTTTTTTCACAGACCATGCAAAGAGAGGCACCATCAGAAAATGCAGAGACAAAACAGAATTAAAACACTGGGAAAGATCTTTATGATCATTATGATCATTTATGATGATTAAGATCATTTGTGATCATTTACCAGCCACGGAGAAAATACCTATCACAGTAAAAGCTGAGACACAGGGGAAGCAGTCAACGTATCTCTGTAAAGAGTGCAAATTTGCAATTCACAGGTGAAAGTCTGAAGAGATCTTGTATTTTTTAAAATACTTTTTCATTTTATAATTATTAATACATTTAAAATCTTAAAATATTTACATTTTAAAGCAATCAAACCAGCTCTAAGAATATGCAGTTATTTCAGCAGATGGCAGCAACAACCTGTAGAACAGAATAAAGTCAGTATTCATGAGTGAGCAATAAAGATTGAAAAACTATCCATTCTGGAAAGCCCATATTCAGAGGAAACAAACCTTCCTCCAGGACTCAGTTTCTGGCTCTGTTAGCAGACAGTCTTGATCCCCAGGATCTGAGCACCAAACAGCATCAGCATAAAACATCAACTTCTTCAAAAAAAGGAGTCAATTAAGTTGACATTAAACATTTCAATATATCTTTCAAACTTCAGAGATTTATATGAAACCTCAAGAAACCCACATCCTGCTATTGTAGAGGCATTCCTAAGGCAGTTAAGCATGGTTTGGGGGGGGTCACAATGAATAGGAGTCACCTCTGGCAAATACCTTTTCTACCTTGGAGTTCATGTTTTGGCTTTTTACCCAGAATCTGGCAAGTGATTCCCTGGTTCACAGGGCTTCACAGACATTAAACAAAATGCTCCAAGTGTCTCATAGCAGACCTTTGTGTTCCAGGAGTTTGGCCTTCATCCTTGCATGGTTCTTTTCAGCGCTGCAGACCAAATCTAGGGAACCAAAGGCCACATTAAGGTAAATTTTCTGTTGTAGTTTTAGAGAACCTATATATTTCAAAGACTTAAAGGGCATTCTTTTTGCTTACCTTTTGACCTCTCAGCCAAGACAATGTATGCTTTTCCATTTATTATTTCTAATTCATCAGATCTTTCCACAAGCCAAGACTACACTCACTGTCTGTTCTTACTAGGAATAAAAGAGCCAACAGGGTGATAGAATTTGTCAGAGGTACAAAACTGCCCCATCACATCACTGACTTCCTGCTCCTGAGAGCAGGATGCCTTGTCACTCTTTTCCCAGTTCATGAGATCCAGACCACTCATACCTCAGATTTAGAAGAGCACCTCCAGCACCTGCAGCCCTCTCCTTATATCTGCCATCCTCTCGTGGTGATCTTGGAAGCCCTTGAAAAACCTCAGGCTTGTCACTGCCTCTTGCTTGTTTTACACGCTCCACTTGTTCTTGCCATGGCGCTATTCCTGAGACATGAGTGTTCTAAAATCCCCGAGATCCAGTAAGATTAGAGTCTATCTGATTAGTGGAGTCACTACACATGCAATGGTGGCTGACCCAAGAAATCAGGAGCAATTTTCTGCAGAAGCCAAGAGGCCTATGTGCACAGCGTGGCTGCAGTCTGCCTGCCAGTTCGGTGCTGCAGCTTCTCTGACTCCATTCTCCTGACACAAGAATCACGAACTATGATGATCATTTTACATAGTTACTTACGTTATGTTTCCTCTCTACTTGGCGTTCAGCATATTACCCAGGTACTTTTTGGTACATTTTATTGCCCAGGCCCCCCATGCCCCACAACCAAAAGCAACTTTTTCAAAGGAGTGGCATTTAAAAAGCATTAGAAGCAAAGAAAGCTAACCAAATCCTAAATGATACGAGGATCCTTCAAGTGGAAGTCTTATTCCTGAAATTATGTTTTTTTCAAAACATCTAAGTTTTATTAGATCAAATTAGTTGCTAAGTGCATGTCAAATACATAACAAAACTGAAACACTTGCACTGCAGTATGTCCAACATACTAAATGATAGCACACATTCATTTTGTATCTAGCAAATGGGATCCACCACTTTCACAAGAACCAAAATACAAGCATTGGTCACACATGTTAAGACTCACCGTGTGCACCACTGAAATCTTTCTGTAGTCTTCTTGCACAAACAACCAAACCAAATAAATATCAAAATGGTTTAATGTAATTTATTTGAAATGCTTCCAGAAAGTTTAAGGCAATTAATTAAAAAAAAAAAGTCAATACATACATTCATTCTTTCTTCTCTACCTGAATGCTTTACATGTTTTTCGCTCTTTTACACGTTTTGCTGAACAGGTTTATGAAAATGGTTCATCATCTAACGTGCTTCCCTATGCCTTCTGCAAAGTTTTCCTTTCCTCTTCACTGACATACTCATTCAGCTCTAAAAATGAAGCAGTTGAAATAAATTACAAAGCCTGGAACAAAAAAGAAAATTTAGTTTCTTGAAAAACTATAAATACAGAAATATGTTTTATAGGGTAAAAAACCATTTTTTAAAAAATAAAAATACCTTGTTTTATATTGTTTATCATCTTGTCACACTGATTTCTATACTGCACATCAGCATATATATATGTAAGATACTTGACATTTACTATTTTCTGTAAACTTGTAGAACACAAGAAGAATGTTTTTGGCAATAACTTAGCAGTTTTTCTACTTCTGTTGGTACCAGTACTTTGCACAGATTATCTTGTGTAATATCAAGGATCATTTAAATTTATTAATATATCATTTTCATATCTTTCCATACAGCACTGGCATTATTTCTTATACTAAGAAATAAAATATAACCCAGGGATTCCCGAAAAGTCACAGGATGCTGAACTGAGTGGTTTAGACTGCATTTAAGTGACTCTTCTGCTTCTCATCATAATGAGTAGATTAAATCAGCCACCAGAAAACACAGTAACATCTCCAATTACAGCATGAGATTAAAAGCAACCACAACTTTTAAAACTGAAGAGAAATACGAAGTGTGTAACACATCCCAAAGGAAAATCAATTCCCTTTTTGTTTACACTTTCTCTACATAATCCCATAGGGTATTTGTAGAGCACCATTTATACAAAATTGTCACTTTAGTTTAAAAACCAACTACAGGTAATTGTAAACAGACATTTACAGAAAGTTAAATGTTTTAACATTAGTTTAGTGGTGTTTAAAACCAACAGTGGAGGTCAGTGGAGTGCAAAATGCTGAAGAGGGCCTATTCACAAGCAAAATTTTTTTCCATTCTTATCCCGTTTGAGATTAAAAAATATATACATGGCACTGAAAGATAACTACCAGCTTATTTACAAATACCCGGTATTCTCAGCATTTACTTCAGTGCTGGCTGTAGAGGTTTGGTTGGGTTTGGGTTTTTTTCCCCAGTGGATTATTTTTAGCATTACATGCTTTGACAAATAAACCATAGAGTGATGCTGACCACTTTAACTGACCAGATTGTAATAATTTTGGTTGCTGGATCTTAGGACAGTGCTTCATTTCAAACAGTGAATCCCTAAAGAGTCACTGGGTACATGGCCCGCTGTTTACAGTTCTTGTTGATTTAACACCACAGGAGTTCAGGTAGGTTTGTTTTTTTTTCCAATAAGCTATTTTTTTCTTCCATGCCTACGTGAACACATTATCTCGATACCCATCCTGAAACTCTCTATTAAGTCCAAATCTTCAGCTGCCCCACTAAAGGGCACATAAAGCACTTCAAACTTATCAAAAGATTCTTTTTGTAACACATATATAACAGCAGTTTAGAGAGTCTGTTTACAGCAGGACATTGAGAATAACTGGTCAAGTACCTCTTTCATCCACTTTAGATGTTTATGGAATATAATCACAGGACATGAGTTGCAAGAGATTCCAGCTTATACAGATCAGCAGTTACAGTACTACACTCATAGGTACAACTACAAGGAGGACTGCATTGACACTGTCACAAAAAAATATTTTAAAAGTGCTTCTCCAAATGGTTCCATGTATGGAATGCAAATACTGTACAGGCAGGAGATTTTCTTCCATGACCTGTAGGCTTTTGTCAAACATTGGTTTCTATTTGCTTTTCATTTTCACAAGAGTTTGTCTGTTCCATACGTTCACAGTCGACGCTTATCTCACTGGTGTCCATACTACAGTCTGACTCACAGTCCGATTGGTCCATTTGCTCGAGCGTGGTTTCTCCCTGGGGGACTCTGCTTCCATTTGGTGACAATAGAAAGTGTGCTTCCGAGCTGGGCACGCCAGCTTTGCCTGCACACGTAACCTTCTCTTTCGCCTGGCGGATACAGTTAAGCCACTGTTGTTTGTTGAAGGAGTCATTGGCTTGGAGCGAGTGAGACTGGCTTTGAGATCCGTTTTTGAAGTTGACTCTAAAGAAGTTTTTGACTGAAAGAAACAATACATATCAAAACACTGAATTCTGTGGCTGAACTTATAATAAATTAGTATATTAGAATAACGGCTGCATATCTCCTTGTTTTGTGGGACAGAAACACAGAACCACAAGCACTTCTAATAATTTCTTATTGCTGGATTAAACAATTTTGGTTCTGCCGTGCATGAGCTACCTATCCAGCTTCAAGCGAATCAGCAGGATTAAGGCTTCTCCCACACTCAGCACCTCCAGCTTCTCTGCAAAGCACATTTCCAGAACCTTCACTGTGAATAGTGCTTTGGGTCAGCTGGAAATTGCCTCACCTCCTTCATTCACTTCACTAATAAAGCAAATACATACGAAAAACCCTAAAAATTTCCACGTGATAGGTGAGATTCCAAGGACCAATGGCAACAAGCATCTTTATAATATGCTTAATCAGAAGGACAATAACTCTTGACTTTAGTGTGAATAGCTACAGTCTGACAGCTCAAAGACTGATGGAATAGCAATCAATGTCTGCATAATACAGGAAAGTCAAAGCAACTAAAGCTTAAGATTTCAAAACACACTTGCTTATAATTCTGTGGGTTTGCCACTACATTCTACGTATTCACCCCTTCTCTATTCAGTACAGAAGCGGGTGATCGGAGGAAACCCAGTATCAATACAGTGAACTTAGAGAAACAATCTAAATGCAGCTAGTTACAAGATAAGAAAGCAGTCTGAAATAAAAATCAAGGTGTTGGACGTAGGTTATATAGATTTTAGAGAAAACATTCTTATGCCTCATTGGCAGGTATATTAACGTTATAATGATGCTAAATAAGCGAATAAAAAAATAAAGGTGCAGTCATACTTCTCTCATTGTTGCTGAATGCACCACGTATGGATCCACCTAATCGCACCTCTCCATCTTGCAAGTCTTCTAGCACAAGGTCCCTCACTGGAATTGGCTGCCGATACAGCTGGTAGCAGAGCTGTTCATTATGGGTGATAGCTCGAGTAATCACCAACACTTCTTCAAAGAGGAAGACATGAAGCTTCTGTTAAAAGTAAATAAACAATAGTGCATTATTCCTTTGTTAGAACATTATTAAACACCATTTATTTAAACTCTCAGACATTATAACCTTGTGTTTTCAACAGTTAAAATACATGATTTCTCTTCCCACTATTATGGTGCAACAGCATGTACATATGTAAACGTAACCATTTCAAAACTTCTAATATTTATTTTGCTTGTCCTCTCCACAGTTTGTTATGGCATGAACCTAATTATTCTCTTAGTGTGGAGGCCTCAAAACGTGCATGACATTTCAAAGCTCCCTGCAGCAGCATGTGCATACACCTTCTTTCTGACACCTACTTTAATTTTCCTCTGCTGCACGTGTTACTAAGAAACAGGCAATATTATTCATTCAAATATTTTCAATGAATAATTATGAACGATCTTTTTACAATTCACATGCTGCTAGCAATCAGCTTCACCACAGCTCTTAGAAGTTCAGAAAATTACTTTTGCTCCTAGGTGGCAAAACTAGAGTTACTCGTTATCATCATCATCAAATTACATTCCCGCTCACATTTTGGAATAAACATTACTATCACATCTCTGAGACCAGACTTATATTCCTCATTTGTGTTTTGTTCTGCCTTTGTTTTTTCCCCTGTAAGTGTTACTGAAATTCATCAATTTACAATTTAGTCAGGATATTGTTAGGTTCCCGTAAGAGACAGAGACACATACACATCATCTCCATGTACACATATTTGACTTCTAAGCAAAAAGATGAGTGTGATATGTAACAGTTACTATTTATCAACTACCTGTATATGAGGGTGATGTTTCTCTATGTGTGATCACAGCTGTTTTAGCTGTCAGGCAAAATGTTGACACCTTTATAAGCTATTTATGACAAAATATTTATTCCTTACCACTCCTCTGTTGTTCTTCAGTTCACCATGACAACATACAACACGTGAATTATCAATCAGTGAATCCCTCTGGCCTTCTTCGAGATAAATAAGTCTCTCTTTGTAATACTGGCATTCAGATTCACCAGTCTTTATGTTGATTTCAGCCACTATGCCCTGAATTATATTGATCTATAGAAAAAATGAAAACACACAGACTTTAATCACAGACCAATATTCAGAGATATATCTTAATAACTTGAACTGTAGGTACAAGAAGATATATTTTGATTTACAGTGCATTTAAAATGAACTTCTGTAGACCAGTCTACAGAAGTATTAATATTAGCAAGAAGTATTAATATTAGCAACAGAGTTAAGCAGACTGCTGTGTACAAAGACACTTTAGTTTGGCTTTATTGTTGTTTCTAACACAGGACCAATAAACAGCCACAAATGGATGATAATTCTCTGAAAACCGCTGCATCAGAGAACAAGAAACAGAAGATCAAGATCCTTATCAGGCAAAATTTGCAACGGGGCCAAAACACTGAATTTTCAACTTTTCTTCATTATGAAAATTACCTCCTGGAAACTAATTAAGGTAAACTACTTTTGTTTTACAAGTCCACCACTCGCATATACTTATAATTTTACAATTAAGAGTAACAACTATTTTGCCTTTTTACTATAAAAATACTTTAAAAAGAAAGATTTGCCTTTCCTATGAAACTGCACTCCCCATATTGAACTTCCTTATACTACACACTCTTTAATGACCTTGAGACCAATTTATCTGAACCTTAAAACATGGTTTCTTAATCAGGCATTTGGATGTGAGGTTCTGTGAGTTAGTTAACTCTAACAGTGAGCACAGGTTGATTAGACCAACAAAATTCCTCTGTTAAATACCTGGAGGTGGAGCAGGGGAATGGGTGAGGCATACATGCCCAAACAGGTAATTCAAGAATCTATTGATCCCAGGAGATTTATCAGGGATCAGCTTGGCCCAATGGCTTGCAGCCAGAAAGGAAGACAAATGTATTTCATAAGCCTAAACCAGTGTTGAGAGCCAACCACAGAGTAATTTCTGTTTCCTAATTTAACTTGGCAAATATACCATTTATGAAATACATCACTTCAAAGATAAACAGTGTTCTACTGAAAAAAGTAACATAAAGCTATATAAGGCTATTGAAATATCAAGAAAAAAATCCCAATTATTATTTTATTAAACAATTACCAGAGAAGTATGGAGAGAAAGCATTTTAAATACTTTTTAAAAGATATTACCAGACATTATGTAGAAAAGCAAAACTTAGAAATAAGCAGAAGAATTCTTTGAGATACTTATGATATTTTGTTTGGGTTTGAAGTAATGTGCACAAGGGGAAAGGGTACCTTACAGATTACATCTAAATGCATGTATTCACGCTTTGAATTTAAACCACAGTTGTTTAATTTTCTACCAGAGAAGTTGAGCTGGGCAAGGAATTTGGGGAAGGAGTAACAGAACAGTAGTGGTCAGGTACATATGTTTTGAAATGTGCACTTTCCAAAAAAAAAAGCAGGGCTGTCATTTTTCAGCAAATAAGTAAAAGGTACAGAATAGTCAAGTCTAAGCATATAAATTTTGTCCACAAAATATTAACAAAATTTAGTTATATTTAAGTATTACTGAAAAGCAGTAGGATATTGATTACATTTACTTACTTAGAAGTGTGCTTCAAACAAATCCACAACAACCAATTCCTTTTCTCTCAGATGCACATTTGCATGTGTTCACATTTTATTAGATTTTTTAATGTGTGTATATATAGTTTCCCACATACACAGGAAAGAACAGAAACCTGAGAAAACTTTCTGAACATTTGAATGACAGCCCGTTCCATTAATTAAAGTTGCATTTATCCCTCTGGCTTTCCTTTAGAAAGCTCAACACTATTCTGATTTAAAAAAAACAGAGTGAAGGCAAATTTCTGCAACATCCACACAGATGACAATTAATCTAGATTCAGGGATTATGTAAAGTCTCAAGCCATGGAATACAAATCTAAGTGATCTACATCCTGGAAGGAAATATCCATATTACCTACCTTAGGTTAAAATGGAAAATGACATAAGAAAGGTAAATACAAACCCAACAAGGATCGGACAAGAGCTGTGGAAAACCCCTCCCCCTCACCCCTTCTCTTTTGGTATCTCTTTGCTACTGAAATAGGATTTAATTAGGAAACTGGGTATATATTTCATGTTGTGGCTGTTCATGTAAGTATTATCATTTCCTTATACGCAGTGTCCCTTAAACCATTAATAAGCTAAAAGTGCTATAATCTCCTTAAAAATCCCAAACCCATCAGTAACTCACAGCTTCTTCAAGGTGCTGCTGATCTGGATGATCATTTGGTGTGTGTCTCAAAATTTCTCTGAGTAGTAATGGGTATTTCACCAAACGGCTTCTTGGGATGTCCAGGAAATTCCAAAGGTCCAGTTTGCGACTGAAAGGAGACTCTAAGCAGCGCTGTAGGAAATCTTGCACTCTGTGATCTTGTTTCTTATGATCCAACAAAGCTTTGGCTGCTACTTGATTGCTGCAGTAGCTATCATAGGAGTTCAGGCATGGAAGCTGAGGAAAAGAAAAAATTATTCTCCAGCTGAAATGAAGGACAGTTTGCTATAGAGAAAGTTTCACATGATGGAGGATGTCAGGACTCATGCTGAGAATCTATTTCATGGAGATTTATCCACAATTTATTCATGATAATGCTGCCAACAAAGATTAAGGTTTACAAGGGTCCTCTGACCAACTTATTTAAATCGTTCAGAAGCACTAGTTCATCTCTCTGTTCCTAGAGATCTCCAATATTATTCAAAAGCTTTACAAATATTAATGATTTCAGATTGTGCACTGCTTAGTACAGGCAACAGTTGAAAACAGAAGTCTGATTTTAATTGTGAATGGAAACAAAAGGCTAGAAATGAGTACTTGCAGGCTTGTCCTTTTTCAGATAAGTAAACTTCTATAGTCAAACTTATTCACTGCCCTTAAGAACTTTGACCAAACTAGGAAGACAGAAATGTGCCTTAAATCTGAAAAAAAATCTAGTTTATATGCTGATTAGAACTATATATTCATTTACCAAAAATGCTGCATTAACACGCAATATATGTAAAATCTTCAATGAAGGAAATTAAACTCAGACTTATTTGGACCAAGAGAAATTCACTGGTGTTCACACCAAAAAATAAATGTATTGAAAATTACTTCACGTGAAGAAGAACAGAGATAACTTTTGACACTTACAGCTTATCACTACCTGCATGATGTACTTATTAGTGGTGATCATGTTTCTCCTGTTCACAACAGGCCACTGTTTCACACAGAACTGCTACATCTAATCCCTTGAAAACATCAAGCACTTTTTCCTGCAAAATTTCATTCCTTACATAAACTTATGACTAAACTTTATGCATCTTTTTAACATAATGAGCAATGTTATCAACAAAACTAACAAAAGCTATTTTCTGTATTTGGGAAGTTGGATGCTAGTGCAAATGAACTTACCAACTTTTTCTTTTGTGGGGCAGCAATAGCATCTCACTTCCATCCCTTTCTGCCTTATTTTAACAAACTTCTAGAAAACTAGTATCTTTGACAGCACTAACAACTACCTATTACCTTGACTGACATTCAAAAATAATTATGACTGTTCAAACTTAATTTCTGTAGGAAACCAGAATATAAATTGGGGAAAATATTTAAATTATCCACATGAGAGAAACTCTAGTCTGACTTTGATTTTTATTTAAAGCATGCTAAATACTGCTCAGCTCCTGAATAACAAAAGCTTTAAAAATAACATCCTAGTCTAAATCTTTTAATGGAAAATGCCTGAAAATAGAAAAGATTCTATTTTGTCTCTGAATAGCTGCCTTACCTTTTAAAAATACTTGGAGAATATATTTCTGATGTGTTATGCTCAATATGGAAAAGAAATTGTCTAATAAATACTATGTTGCAGCTCCAAACTAAACTCTCAAAACTGATTAAAAACTCTGCCTTACCCAACCCACAAGGATATGGCCAACATGTTCTGTTGATCCATCAGGTTTCCTGACATCTTGAAGCCGCCTAAGAAGATCTGATTGTGATTAAAAAAAGAAAAACTTCACTTAATGAACCAGATGACTGTAAGTCTATGTGCAGTAGTATCACAGACAAAAACTATTTGAATTTACCTTCATGTAGAGGAATTAGAGAGTCCAATGTTCCAAAAATTTGGTTCAACTCCTGCTCTGTCATTATGGAAAGTTTAAGCATTGGGTCATGATAAGCCTGAGAAAAAAAAAAAGGGAGGTCTGTAATTAATATATCATTAATAGTTGGGAAATTAGTGATAGCATTTAAAGCTCTTGGTGAGTAAAAATCGACCTAGTACTGAAAATATTCAAAAGTTTCATAACCGTATCTTAAACTACACCTTTCATAGTAAAAATAATAATAATAGCACATTTAAGCGTTTCAGAAAAAAACATGAAAAATAGAAAACTCTTTTGACTTTTTCCCCCTTTTACTGTCTTAGCAGTAAAGAAAGATTTTGTTAAAGGGAATATAAAGCAATGAGTATTGCTTGTTTTGTTTGTTTTTAGAACGTGCCTTTTTGGCTAACTTCAGATCTTCTATCAAGTCTTCTTCTCCCTGGGAAAGTTCAAAGATAGCCTGTAAAAAGAAACACAAATAATATAAAACACCTTCATTTAATCTGTACTCAATTTATTGAGTTGACATTATATTCTGTCTTGATATCATGTAGCAGAATTTCTCTGTTAAATCTAATTGCAGCAATAAAGTAAGATTTTATTCCATAGCTACAGAATCACATGCTGTGTTTTTAAGTGAGCTCTATGAGATTGTGCTTGAAATGCTTACCTGAAATAGCCATGGGGTTTTTGGAGATTTTTTTTTTTTTAAACAGAGGTGTTTCCAGAAGGGGGAGCTATCTTCAGCATGATATTCTGATTTAGCTATATCTTAACTGTTTATACAACTAGTTATGCAGAAGTTGATTGTGTCCCGTTTTAACACATGCAGTGGTATAAGTTCTGTGTGAGCCAGTTAGTGAAAGACAGTTCTTCTTGAAAACATTTCTGTGGTAGTGAGCACTTTTGTTTTGGTACCAGTTCATTTTTATGTTATGAAGGTTGAGGTCTCTAGCTGTCAGCTGATGCTAGTTACTTCTCTTGAAGCAGATCTGAAGCTTTAAAGGTGGCAGATTAAAAATAACCACCACCCTAATCCACTGGTTTATCAAAATACCACTGTATTTAGTTACTGTGTGATTTCATTCTAAAACAGGGTACACCAGAAGTTAACAGCATTCTGGTCAGAATTACCAGCTTTACAGTCAATGCTTTCAACCTGTGTAAATCATGGAAGACGACATTCAGTTAGCACAGGTTCTCCTAGTTTGATAACATGGCTGCACGGAAGGCCTGCATTGAGAGAGAGCACCAGCAGCATATGCATGGAAGTGGTTCAGGTGGCTGGTTGAGGCATGCACTGTAAGAACCAATAGAAGCACACAGAATTTCCTGGAATACAGCTCATTTATTTGGGGTCTATGAAGGGTCCTGGCTTCTGCATTACATCCAGTAATGACTGTTAGGCTATGTGAAGTTTCCACAGTTTATTTTTTACTAAGCTGCCTTTGAAGTTCTCAATTACAGACCTTACTTCGTATTAATTCTTGTATAAGGCTAAAATGTGCACAAGAAATGCTTGATGTTGCTGGTGTTTAATTTATGACCCAGTGCCTGAAATGCTGTCAGATAGACTGTCAGAAACTTTGTTGACACTGCTAAGAATTGGGGGGGCGGGGAGGAGAGTCAATCTTGATTCCACGGGGATTCTGTCACTGGCTGTAACAAGCTATTTAGAATTTGTCATGTCACTTCAAAATTACTGATGTTTTTTTCTTTTTTGCTTTGGAAGATACATCTTTTGATCAATATTTCATCTTCCTAGCACTGAAAACTTCCTCAAAGATACTGTTTTCCAACACAGGAAATTGTGATTTCTGTGCATACATATCAGTTGATGAATTACCTGTTCCTGAAATAGTAGGCTCATCTATATTATCAGAACAACAAAATGAAACATCAAAATATCAACCATCACTGCAGAAACTGTCATACAGAACATGTACACCATGTAACCAATAACAGTACACATATCTTAGTAACGTCACATTTATTAAAGAAATATCATGCTTATTTTTAAGAAGAATATATTCAGCTACTATAGCTTGAATTATCAAGACTAGGGATTGAATTCTGCTTCTAGTGGAGGCGGTGACATTCTATTTCAGGAAACCTTCAAGTGCTACCCAAATGCCTAGTAGTATTCCTTAAGTCCTTGCTTTAAAGATTGCTTTTGATAATTAAATTTACAGTTTAGAAAAAGAAATACATACCTCTTGACGCTTGATTTCTTTAGATGTAAGCATGTGATTGACACAAACATCAAAGGTCTCACTCCATAGTTTGCTGTCTCTGCGCTTTGTGTTAGCAGGGGCCATATTTCGAGACCACGGCCGTGGAGTGAACAGATCTGGGCGGCTCTCACTCCGGAAACTGATCGAGCGCTAGAAAGAGATAGAAGGATAGTTCTTATTGTTAGAATGAGTTCACATCACAGTTTTGCTAAGGCATTTATACACATAGTTCAGTACAACAAATGTCTAATTAGTTTTTACCGTGATTTAATAGCAATGTTTAGTACTGGGAGTGTAAGAGAAATTATTTTAACACGTCTGTATGGAAGGCTGGTACTTCCATTCCTGCAGTGAACATGTGCTGTTCACAGCCCATTTAGAACCAAACAAGGCACTCATACACCATGCGACAAGAACAAACTACAGGGGTAACAGCAGAATGGTACAACACTAACATGACAGATAAATGCAAAGTCTGAATTCAGAAAAGACAGGAATACTTCATGCATCACGCAGATCTGCCTGGTTACAAATCTGATACTTCAGAGTTACACAAATTTTCGACACAAAATTACTACAAATTCTTTTTTGTTCCTTTCGGACTAAGGGGTCAATTATTACACAGCAACTCTGGAAAGCTAGGACAGGAAAATCTGGTAGATGAACTTAACTTGTGTTATCAACTGAAAGTCAACAGAATCTTTGGCATTTGTTATTTTTGAGGGGTAGGATTGTTCAAAGGTGTCTGTACTTGAAACAGGACTGCCTCAGGGATATCAGATGAAAAGCTGTGTTGCACCAAGCACACATTTATGGTATAAGAAAAAAATGCCTTCTCAGTTGGGCAGAAAGAATATTCATAGTGAGACTGCCCTTCAAATCCTTCCTCTTACCTTAATAAGCTTCTTGCTACCTGATGGCAATACTTTTTTTTTTTTTCTTCAACAGTCAGAATCATGAAAGATTGGACTAATTGAATAATTATTCCTGATATGTCCATAAACAGGATTAAATTAGTGCTATAATGCTCCGACCAAACTGGTCTCGATACATGGAGAAACCCTTTCAACTGGTATCATCCTGTCTCTTCAGATATTTAGTAAGATCAAGAAACTAATTCATAGAGAAAGGTGTGAAATGGATATCTGACTGAAAAGAGAAGAACAATCACATTATTTTTAAGGAAAAGGTGTGTCAATATTCAGATTTTCATGTTCATGACAATCAAGAAAACCAGATTGTTTTCACACCACTTGCTCCCAGTTATTTCTCAGCATTTGAAAGAATGTGATAAACAATCAGTGCTAGCAAACAGCAAGTTCTGAAATACCAGCACAGTGTTCAACTACTGTAGAAACTACTAATGGAGCCCCTAAACTCTGAAGTGTACCAGCATTTCTGCATCTATTATGGCCTGGTCTTAAACTTCAATAAAAACAAGTTCAAGTTTAAGTGAAATGACTCTTCAAGAGTTGAAGCTACAGATAGATACTTTATGCTCTCACAGTCCTATTTTGCAAAGACTCAGTCCTTGCTTCCTTGTAATTAGAGGCTTCTTTCTGAGGTTCTACTTTCTGAAATGCCTCAAGTATTTCACATTGTTGAAATACTCTACATTGTTGTTGTTATTTAAAACCTGCTTTACATAATACAATCAGCTCTCAATTGCCTTGGGTAAGAATATTTAAAAGAAAACGAATTCTCTTCATTTCCAGATTGAAAGCAGCATATACAAAGTAAATTATTTTAAACTCTTAGAAAAATTGCCCATGAAAGCAGTGCCTATAAAGATGTTTTTAAAATACAAGAAGATGTACTATATAAATAACCCTGCACGTTTTAACAGAAGCCATTTTGAGCCCTAAAAAACAAACACACACACGCACATACATACCAACCTTCCAAAACTTTGCAAGGCAGGAGCTAGTCTTCCTTCAAGAGTTAAGAAGATAAAGAAACACACATGAAATGACATGCTTAGTTTACACTTGTTACAATGATGAATCATGGAACCCATTATTTTCACATGCAAATGGAAAGACTGGGGTGAAGAGGCAGTACATGGCACCCACAAATCACCAACCATGAGAACGCAGCCAAGCAGAACAGTTGTCATTCCATGACCCAAGGCGGAATGCCCCTTTCCATGCACTCCCACATGCCTGGTCCACAACACACACAGCTCCTCCGTTTGTGGTGGTACTTTCTTAAAGGAATGCTTTATGTTGAATGTACTTATAACGACAGCACCAGAGAGGGGGATTTTTTAAGTAAATGCCTTGATCTTGAAACCTAACAAAAGTCACGTTATAAAGTGACATGCACTTGTAACAGCAAACTGAAATTCCACAGTGTTTTGAGTACTACAAGCTTTCACGTCCACTGACAGCAGTGTTTCTTTATGCTGCATGACAACACTTGATGCGATTCTCTCCAGCTCTATGCTGTGCTCCATTAGGCAGAAGGGGCACAAAAAAGCTGAGACTCAGAGTGAAACCAAACTGCACAAAATCCTACTTGCTTGCTTAGTATCTCTGCTACCTGGACACAGTAAGCACGAATTTCATTGATTTCTCTCATATATCAGTCTTATAATTCACCATACAATGCGTACCTCGCATTGGATTGAGGCTATTTATTTTTGGAAAGAATTGGTTTGAGGTGCTATTTAACAATGGGTACAAAGTTCACTTCAAGAGTAAGTGCTTTCTTCACCTAGCATGTTTCCTTCTTCTGTATACTCACACAGTAAAGGCAAAAACACTGACTGAGTGATCCTGGTACACGGAAATCTACTTAGCCTAAGAATCCCATACTTCAGCGTGGAATCCAAGGTTATTTTAACATGCTGTCTTCTCCTTTGCACACACTTTGCAGGAATTGGCTTGCAAAGCTATGAAGAGAGAAACTAACACATCATCAGGGAAATACTATTTAATGCTAATATTAATACTTTGTCACTTGAAAGCCAAGCATACCCAAATCGTCAGTGCTCTAACAGACAAGAATGAAAATGAGATATAAACCTGACCTATAAGTCTGATTAAAGGCCACTCTAAACAAATTTCAATAGAACTCATAGTTCAAGAGAAATCTACAACACCAGTTTAACCATTTCAGGTCTGCTACTTCACCTGTATTTTTTTTGCAAGTGAACAGACCCATTCCACTTTACTGGACTAGAGCCCTAAATCGGAAGTTCTACCATAAATTTTCAAAAACAAGTTTGAAGGTACTCTGATGGTATCTTTGGTTGGTACTTGCCATAAAGGAAAAAAGAAAAAAGACCCAAAAAGCAAATCAAAATCATCAGCCATGTGTGATAGAATCCCATATGAAAGAATTCTGGGAATGTCAGAACAGCATTTCTATGTCTCTGGTCTCTCAGAAATATTTTCCTAGTTTCTGGCTGCCTTAAAAACCCATTCAGTCCACTGGTTAAAAATTATGCCCATCTGGGTTTATTTTTTTTTTTTATTCCAACTTTTCAAGGCTTCAACACAAATCCAAAACCTAAATGAGCTGGTGAAGAATCCAGACCCCTGATTTTGTTTATTTATTTGACTGCAGTAGCTTTCACTGACTCTTACAGGACTGTTAGTATGAAGGGTCAACGTGCTACTGATGTCAAATGATGCAGTTCACAAAACTTCATGTGGAGCAATCAGCTTCACATGCCCTAGCATTCAGAACCAACATTAAAATGTTTTCTTCTTAAGGATTTACAGAAGGTTCCTGTGTCCTAAGATAGACAAAAGTAATTTGGACTCCCTGCTTAAATTCAAGTCTCACTGATGAAAACTGAAGTTGCAGAGGAAGCTAGCCAGACTTTTAATTTCTCTCTTCAGCATCAGCTGGAGTTCTTTTACTGATCCTATTTGCAGCTTTTAAGCCAAACAGCACAGCTGTGAATAAGACCAAGCAGAAACAAGCAGATCATCATAATCATTAGTCTAGCTTGATGCAGACTGAAAATACAGCTATGAAATAAAGTGGTTTTCCAGGTGGGTAAACAAATACCTGCTTAGCATCTGGTATCCTGCAGATATACAGATTGACTCCATCAGAGATGAAGCTAACAGCATTATGTTAGTCAGTCTACAGTGCTTTACGTGACAGAAACAGACTGACTACAAATAGTCAAAAAACCCACCCCAGACCCACAGGAAGAAAGCTGGAAAGACTTTGTGTTCTGTAACTTGGAATCCTTGTGGAAAAGCATTAGTAATAATGTTGGAAATTTTCGTGAAGACAAAAAAAAAAAAATCAAATACCTCTACAGTCCATAAAATATATAAAACATGAAAAGTTGCTAAGAACCTATCTTAAAAGCCACTACACCAGTTTCAGGCACAGAGGTGTTTCTCCTCAATCTGTATGCAGAAAAATTCCATTAACACAAAGTGGAAGTTACATGTACAGAGGTAAGAAAAAATATGCATAATAAAATTGGTTTTTCCTCCCTCTTACATGTATCTTCCATTCAGAAAGAATACAGGTTTGTTTGAAACGCCATAAAGTAAAATCAGAATTTTCTAACTCCTGTTATCGATGCTGTTGGAGTGGTCTTTTTGGATGATGTTCTGTTGGCTTTGTTTTGCTTTCTGCCAAGGGAAGAAGTTAATTTTGGATGTTGTGGTGATGACACTTTTCTTCATTTCCAAGATACAGAACATCTAGCAGCAATGCAACAAGAAACACGGGTTTTGACTGAAATTAAAACTTAAAGATACATAAAAGTTCATCCCAATAGAAACCAACACTTTTTTTCTTTTTACAGGTATTAAACCATGAAAAAAAAAAATAATCCTTCTCTACACTGTTCTACAAGGTACATAATGACAGCTCTGTCAATACATAATAAAGTAAAAGGACCATACGTGTCTCCTATAATTCTTTCAAAACAATTCCAAATGGGCCATCCAAGCAGAAGGTGGTCAAGCTTTTTTTTTCCCCTTTTCTATTGTTGCTAAAAACCCAAAAAAAATAAGTAAACACTCAATTTACAGTCAGTCATGAAGGCCATGAGCCATCACCAGCATTATCACTTGGAAATGGATTAAGAACATGCAGGCTGATTTCTCATCACAGCTACTCCAAGCACATAGTTACTTACAGGAGGTGGTATGAATAGCATCACAGTTTAATCTGCTTAGAAGCAGACAGTTAATTAAAATATATTCTTATAATCAGCATGGACCAAGCAAGACAGAAACACTTGCTGCAAGTTGGACTTGCAACAAAGGCACCATTTTCTCTCCTATTTTTGACAAAATTTGCCACCGAAACACTTTCACACAGCTCTCAGCTTGGGGAGCTACTACTACCTGCAAAATAGGAAAGTTTGTTTTGGATTGTCTAAATCAAACTTTTATTAAATACAGTCTTGTACTAACTAGCCAGTCTCAAAGGCATTTGCTAAGTATGACAGCGCAGGTACCTAAATGAGGACACCAGCTGTCTGAGGCTGTGAGAAGGGACGCATCGTGCTCAGAAGCAGTTTAGCCAAAAATTAATTCACTTTCCACACTCCTCACAACTGGAACTAATGTAGCCCTTTCAGAGTCGGGCCAACTTTTTCCTGGAGGCAGACTACGGAGGAGATTTATACGCCCCAGGGAATACAGGCATCTCTGCTCTAGTCACGCTATAATACACCTTCTGGACTCAACCCAGACCAAGGGGAGTTCAGCCATTCTGCCTTTCCTCCAACCCACACGTGTGGCTTGTGTCCGCAGATGTCTGCACTTTCAAAATCACAGGAACACAACACAGGAAAACCAATGTTTAAGAAACTCTGTAGTATCTGTTTTCTAGATGACTACCCACTGCAGAAAAAAAATGGGGTTATTTCCCATGACTTGTTATTTATTTTTTGTAAGACTAAGCCCTAAGGTTTTATTTCTTTCCTCCTTGAGATTAACAGATTAACTTCAGTAACACCCCAATTAAAACGTTACTTAATCAAAATTAGCTTAATACATTCAAGACATTTTTATATTTCCTCTCCGCAAAGAGATTAGGCTTGTTAAATAATTGTCTTTACATCTTACACATGCCTTCTTATACACACTGTAAGAAGGTAACAGTCTGGCTTTCTAGGCCAGACCCACAGCAGCACTACAGCTCTCAGCTACTGGCCACTCATGATAACCTTTAGGAGTTGAGCACCCAAATGTTTTGCAGTTTCTAGGTCTGAAAGCACAAATACTTCATAAATTAAAGTTCTCTTAGTCCCTAAGTATGTTAAATATTATGCACCTCACTTGTAATATAAAAATTGCAACTGCAAAATTTATTTCAAAAGCAAATTTGAAATTTGTCTGTCTTTTATTAATTTTCATGACCAGCTTCAGAAAAAAACCTTTTTCCAATTGTTCACCAAGTCCTTTGTTAAGGCAAGGTCAAAGTTCACTACACAGAAGGAAATTTAGTGGTCCTACGTGACTGACTTGACCCAAAATAGCATTTTCAAAGAAAGCAACTAAAATTAATAGACTGTGTCATGGAAAATTCTGTTCGTCAAATTTAACAAGCAATTGTAATCCTTTAGGATAACCACTTTTATATGCTACAGGTGCAATAGTTTTCTTACACTAGTAGTTAAAACACATCAATTATCTGGAGAGAGAAGTGGTTTTTTGAGGTAAGAGTTCTGAGTATTTTGAGTGACTCTGTAGGCTTAAATTGCATAAACCTGTTTGGCATATTAAGGGGTGTGTGCCTGTGTGTCCATACATGCAGTCCACATTCCCACACCAACCCTGTAAGAGACTGTGCACACGTGTGTGTTACCCTTAGCAATGCGGCTCAAGGCAGCGGTGCCCTCCCTGCGCTTACCTGGAGCGTCTGGCTGAACCGCTTCAGTGGAGTGGCTCGAACAGGAGGGATGAGGCTCGCTAGTGATGTGACTCTAGAAAGCGGCTTGACCCGTTTGTTACTGGGCTCCTGCAGAAGGGAGAGGAAAAATAATGGGGAAAGCATGAGCATTAACACTGCTATCAATTTTGCTGACTCTCCTAGGAACGCATTTGTAAAAAGCAATTTGGTAAACCCAGTATACAATTAGGGTAGTAAATAAACAATAGCAGTTTTAAACACTGACAATGACAGATTACTCTTGGCTGGTACCTACAGATCTTGGAAACAGCTGAAAAGGGATGGGAGAAGGGTAAAAAAGGGAAAATAATTTTACTCTGCAGCTAATGCATGTAATAACAACCTTGTCACCGAAAGGAGTACTTTCAACTAAAAAGAATTCTATTTTTTGTCACTGGCACTGTCAGCATATGACTCTATCCAGTTAAATGCATTTTATCCCAGAAGATGTAGTTCAGACAGAAATATCTAAATGTAATTGTCATTTGAGTGCATGTTCCTATGGAAATATATATAGAGGCAATCACATAACATGTTTACATATATTTAATTTTTTGCATAAAATTGAAAGGTAAATTAAACAACAATCTATAAGTATTCAATTTTTTTTTCTTTTCATGTATACTTTTAACAGCAGTTTTAGTAATACATAACCACCTCAATATATGCTAATTGTTCTGTAGATTTAAACTAACAAAAAAAAACAATTACATAAAGAAAACCAAACAAAAAGACTTTTAAGAGAAATTGTAACACAAGAAAAAAGTTATTATAAATACATAAAAATAGAACAGTTACCCTTGGCTTCCTAACCTCCATCTGACATTTAATGGATCTTGAACAGCACATGCAAAAGGCAACTTTTGACAGAAAAAGAGCCAAACCTTCCAAGTGAAGTTAAAAAACCCATCCAACATCATATTTCAAGGACATCCTAAAGCAGTTCATCTTTCTTTTTCAGCCATGCTTATAAAGTTTGTGTAGGCTTGCTATGCTTCTGGTTTCCTAGATATAGCTTTAGGAAAATGAAGCATGCCTATTATCCTTTCGTTCAGAAATCCAAATCCTCCTGGAAATAATGCAGATCTGCCATCCTTCCTGATAACAGAATAATAAATCTCAGCAGCGATGATCATTGTCTGTGTTACTGGCAAGAAAAAGTCTCTTCCATTAGTACAGCAACAGAGGAAAGGTGAGGAGCAGCTACATATTTAATTTACTTCTCAGCAGGAAGACCTGGAAATCCATAAATGCCGGCTGAGGTGAGGGACAAAGAGTTTAACCCTCTAGCAAAAATAATGTATTCTATCACACATGAAACCTGGCACTAAAGATTTTTGCTGACTAAATCAGTTACATCCTCATCTTCACCGTTGCACTGCTATTCATATTTCTTCCCTTTCAGCAACCATGTCTTTATCACAGCTTTTTCAAGGAGGTTTGCTTTATTTTTACGTCACTGCAGCACCACTAGCATACTTATCTACAGCATCACTAACCCCACCCCCCAAAAAACGCATAAAATCTTTGGAATTCCACTGTAATTCTCTAACAGACTGCTCAGCCATCAGCTGTTTCTTTCTTATTATTATTCAGAATGCCAGCCCTGGTGCATCAATAATATCCTGTGGCAGAGCCTGTTGTTATGACTTGTGCTGCACTGCAGTGGAAGGACGCGCAGCCCTGGAGATGGGCAGTGCCATGCCAGCAGCACAGCTTATGCTAGCAGCTCTACCTTAGCAGGGAGGATTACTTACACACACCACATCCCAAAAGCAAAATCTGGAAAGCAAGACTTTATGGACTTTCCAGCAGACAAGGAGGGGGAGGATTAGAATTAATAGAAAAGATTTCTCCTTCTTTACTGTTGTACCTTTCTATTACAACTTTGCTCCTATGTATATGTTCTTTGGTGAAAAGACAAATCTCATGCAAAAAGACACAAATTGGATCTGTACAACATCACAGACATCCCTTACTTAAAATTTAAATGTTCCTTGTAGTGTTGCAGACCTTTTCCACACATATTGTGCACAGTTTGCAGTCTTTCAATCTTAGAACAAAACTAAGCCAAGAAGCTTAGTCTTTTTCTGAAAAGTCTCCTGACAGCAAATGAAGCTGCTGAAGAAGCGTATCTGTACTTCACAGCATCTCTGCAGCATTTCATTTGAGGGCGTTGCAAAAAACATGAATGAAACTTCCCAAGTAGTGCTTAAAACTGAGTAAGGAAAGCAAGTCAGTCTGTCCTTATGTGGATACCTCCAAACACTGTGTGGGTCACTGCAGCTGAAATGTATTAATTACAACTCAAAGCCTGCAGGCTAAGTACTCAGACCAGGAGCTAATTTGGTCTGTTGTGTGGGGGACATATACCTCAAGCAGCTGTGAAAATTGATGCATAGCATCAAATAACCTTAGAGAAAATGAGCCCAAATTAAAAGAATGGAAATTACCTCCTTTCTCTTGAACGGCCATGCGGGGAAGAAAATTAAAAATAAACCACCATTCCTCCTTCATGTCTGCCAGCCTGAAGGCTCTCTGAAAACCTGCAGTCTCCTAGCCAAGAATGCCTAGAGTTCCAGGGGGGACAAAGGATAGTTGCAGCCACCATCAGAAAACATTAACCTCTTCTAGAACTTCTTGTTGCAAGCCACCAGAGGTCAGCACTTCTCCCAGTAGTTGGGTTAGGAAGGTATGCCTGCAGAGGTCCTACTCCCGTCTCAACATCCCCTTTTGTCTTCCTCGTGTATCATATATTCTCTTCTCACACTAAAAAACTCTGATCAGAATTGAAAAAAGCTAGACTATGTAGAAGATAAATTATCATTATTACAGAATTCTCTTAAATATGTTTAAGACAATTAATCCATCATTTCAGAAGTCTAAGTTTTTACATCTTTACCAATTAGGACTGAAACGAAATCCTGTTACTCAGAAGCTCTAAATTACAGTGAAAGCTTTCTGAATATTTCTAGAGTGATTTTCACCCTGCATTAGAAACAGTTTGTTAGGCTTAGAGAGCCAGCCAGAAGTGAAAGGTTATCAAACCTTAGTGTCACCTCCCTCAGAGAGCTCTAACAAGCCCAGTACCCCCTCCTCTAGGGAATAATAAAGTTGGTACGGGTAAGGCTTTCACTGTGCAGCAAAAATCCAGCACTAACAGAGCAATTCTAAACCTGGATAGTAATACTGAAACTGTTATGACACTCAATTGTGGTAGTGCTGCAGCACAGCCTACAGCCACCCTGACTGTAACCCCACCTTTCAACAGTACCCACAGCCACAGGTGGTGTCACCACTCCACACCAGCGCCACAGAGAAGCTGAACAAACAGTTGAGGCTGTTGATCTGCACAGGGAAAAATTCCAGAGTCAAGTGCATCAAAAAGTAAGTTTTAAGCAGATGGTTGCTTTTCTCACCAAGGGCTCTGTTCTTCACATCCAACAGATCAAATGGAAAGATGAGAGTGTGTGAACTGTTCTGCTTTCCCCACAGACACCAACCAGAATCTGCACTTGCACATTAGTCCAGTATAATCAGGGAGCTGCATTCCAGATGCTGCTTCCCAAGCCTCTTCATTGTTATTTATTTAAGAATAAACTGCTTGCACTTTGGAATTCCTAGTACATGTGTTCAGTATTTTACTAATTTGTCTCTGAAAAATCTCTGGTTTTCCAGTTAACCAGGGGTCCTGTAATCACAGGAGTTTTTGGATGTATTAATCTAAGCACATGGGAACACAGAATCGCATGATTCCTCTGTCTGTCCAGCACAGAGAGGCCCCAATAAGGATATACTGTGCAGGCTGAACATCAGATTCCAGGTCTGAACCTCTGAGTGTACTCCGAAGACTGAGAGCTAATCAAAGTCATCCCTCTCCCAATTAGTGGAATCTAGAAGCAGACAGGATTGAGAGATGGGATTTAGTGGCTGGATCCACTTGCAACAGCACTCACCTGTCTACAAAAAATTCAAAAGTTACAATGTTTTGCCTGACCTTTAAAAGTTATTACTGGTATTAAAGAATAATTTCAGAGTTTTGAAATAAAACAAACTGTTAAGACTGCATTTTAGTAACAAAGGCTTGACAAAACAATATGGGAAGTTAGAAAACAAAAGATCCAGACTACAGTTTGGCAGAGTTTCCAAAATGTGGAGCTGGTGTATGCGAACAAGTTATGTTAATCTGATGGGGCTTTAAATTTGATATAAGGCTAAATAAAGCTGAGGGAAACATGAGTGCAGGAACTTCAAAGGCTGAACAGTCAAAGTGAAGTCAAATTAATACCTGACTAGGCTAGAACAAAGAACAGATGGCTTTTGGAGGGAGCTGTATATTTGAACTCAAGATGACTTTGCTAACATTTGCATTCAGAGAACAAAAAACTAAAGCTGCAAGTATGTGTGTGTGTATATATATATATCTATATATGTAGCCTCCGAGAGAACTCTTGAAACTATGAACAAACTGATAAAACAAGCAAATCTGTGTCCAAAATCTGGATGTTCTGGAAACCATACAGCAGACTTTTCAAACATATACTATGTCCTTCTGAAACAGTATATTTTTATACACTTTTCTGGGAAATTCATAGGAAGAATGATTAATCACAATGGCATAATCACTCATTATCACTGAGGGACAGTGATAAAACAGGAAACTATAAAATGGTTCAAAGATGTTATGCCTCACCCATCTTCTAATCTGGCATGAGGGACACAGTGCTCTAGATTGCTTCTTCGCTGTAATTTGTTCTGCAGATCCCAGTATATATGTACCATTGTATTTTGAGTATCCTCTACATGTTAAACTCTAACCTAATGGCTTAGACAATTCCAGGTATGTTGGCTGCAAACTCTGGCCTGCACGCTGCCGCCAAAGGGATTAAGAATAACATATTCATGAAATCAATTGTGGCACACCACTTGCAACCTTTGACTCCAGTTCATCTTGTGGTTCCAGCATGTGTGGCACAGCAGCACTGTTCAGGAGTATGACTTCATTAAGGCCACAGTAGTCTGCTGTCAAGTCTCTACTCTCCATTAGATTTTTGCATCTGCCATATAGGACAAGGGGTGGGCAGGTTCTGCTGATCACACCTTGGGTCTCCAGCTTATGGATGGGAACTCAAGGCATCTCGGTTGGTTTGATATTACTGCCAGTGTCCACAGGTACGCTTTTTGGTCCCTGCATTACCCTCTCCCCTAAGGCAGTCTGTGCCAAGGATGTACAGAGCCTCTGGTCCACTCACAGCAGGAGTGGACTCACAACATTCCCAGTTGGGCTTACTTCAACTTCCAGGACACTTAACGGTTGGGATGCCTCCCTCACTCCAGAAATGCAGATGTATTCTGCTCCTTTATAGCTCAATGACATTAGTGTATACTGTGTATACTTCATCTGCAGATAACTGCACACTGCCTGGGTCATAATAAAAAGTCTTCCACACAGCTAATTCCCCCTAGGTACTGGATACCTCTCTCCATGGTGATCCACTGGCCTGGGTGACCTAAAACATCCTCTTTGAAGGGATACTGTTCCTTCACTCTTGACAGAAGTCACCTCCAGAGGTTGAGGGCTTGTGTCTCTTTTCCATTTATCTTGTCAAGGACTCTTTTTCCCTGGACAGGGATCCCAGTGGCTTAGCTTCCCTACCATCTAATTCCAGGCTACCTGCCCCACTAGCCCAGCATCAGAGTAGCCAAGTGAAAAGTTGCTCACCTAATCAATGGCTAAAATATTTTTTTCTATCTCACAACTCTCCAAAGGATAGTAATTGGCTTATCTCTGGTTCAGTCCCTTCCTCCTGTTCTTGTGATGGCCCTGTTTCGTCATCCTTTTACTGAACAAGTTAACTTCCATGTCCATTTCTTCTTGTGTATAGGGGCAACTGATACTGGTATGGCTTGGTTCTATGGTTCAGGTGCAGAGCCTGTTGCAGAGGTTGATCTCCAGGTGTTATTCTTAAATAGTTGTTTAAACAAGAACATTCAGGAGACCTGGCAATAGAAGTACGCTGATCTGCCCGTCCCAAGGATATTCAACGTTATCCATAGCTACAGTAATCAGCTTCGAGAAGACAGGGAAGGAAGGTGTCTCCCCCCCATACTGGCTGAAGATAAAAAGTTAAAAGTGTAATAGCTTCTGACATCTGGCTCCCAAGTATGGGGATGAAACCACCACTGTCACACTGCCACCACTCAATACAGATTCAGCTGCTGCTGTGTACGAATATCAAACTGGTCTGACCATCAATGATTTTATCATACCATAAACCAGTAGTACCAAGGAGCACAGCAATCATCTTAATCCAACACTAGAGGTGACAAACCACACAAACACTGATAACCAGTATGCACGGCAAGTAAGGTAGAAGGAAAAAAAAAACAACCCTGATGCCCAGCCTGCTTCTGAGCAGCAATCCTGACTCCCAGCTAGTCTCTCCAGTTCTATACAGAGCATGACACTATATGGTGGGAAATATCCCTTAGGCCAGGCCGGGCCAGCTGTACCAGCCACGCTCTCCCACGTGCACATGGCAGGGTGTGGGAAGCTGAAAGGTCCTTGACTTGGACACTAAAACTCCCTAGCAACTAAAACTATCAGTGTGTTATCATTACTCTCATACTAACTTCAAAACACAACTCTACACCAACTACTAGAAAGAAAATGAATTCTATCCCAGCCAGAACCAGGACACTACTATATGTAAAGAATGGAATTTTCCCGAAGTTTAAAGTGGTGTGAGAGCAAGTTAAGTCCATTTAATACTGTTGATTAGTTTACTATATATTGTTATTCAACAAGGCTACTCACTGCTTAATTATCAACCTTTAATGGATACGTTAACAGAAGACTGGTTTGAATTTTCTAACAAACAGAAAGGAAACAAAAAGAACTAGGCCAGGGTCCCTTCAGATGGCCCACAAAACAGCAGAACCAATGCCCTGGATAACACAGACTGAAGAGCACACAGTAGCAGTCAAGGTGCCATATAAAAAGTCTTCATTTGCTTTGGTACCTCACTGATGGCTTAGCCAACAATCTCCTCACAGTAAAAGCAAATGTATGGTCACTGCTGGTATGATTGTTTTTCCACCTACTCTCTTATCAGCAACTTCAACAACAGCCTCCATGTTAGAGAACTGGTGCTGGATTTGACAAACAAGGGAAAATATTTCCCAGAGGGGTTGTTATACTTGTGTCTTCAGCTCACGTGCAGCTCTACTGTGACCACAGTGTTGATCTTTCTGATTTTCTTTAAAAACAGACTCGACAAAAGACAGATTTTTAAGGCAACCCAGAAGTGCTACGTGCAAACTGGCACAGGAAATTAGCATTTCAGAGTATTAGAATTTCCCCTGTTTACCTTCAAAGGCAAACTAACCTCCACTCAATCCGCAGACAAAACTGCTGAAACTGGCAATGCTTGTTAGAAAAAACTTACTGGATTTCAGCAAGTTTGGGGAGAAGTATTTACCACAGTAAGTCTGGATTTGGGGTTGCTACATTTCTTGACATTTTATTTAAATTAAGTTGGATATTATTTTTTTCCCTTTTTGATACACTTTCAATTTGTGAACCAAGACAAACAGATAAGCAAAGCATTCATTCTGCACTATGGGAGCATTCATCAGTGCAAAATGTTTTAACTTAAATTAGTCTCAAAAGAGTTAACGGTGTAATAAATGAAAGGCACTATAAATTGAAATAGTACAGTAACCTTTGTTTCAAACATAATTCACAAGCAGGGCCAGCAAACTAAAACAGAACCACTGTTTCAGACTTCATGTAACTGGCTACATTTCCATACTCCTATACTTTAAAGGTTATTAGTTTTTAGTCAACTTTATAAGGGTAAGTCAACATTTGTCATGGCAGGAAGCCCAACGTTATTATTTTTATTAGTCTGCTACTAGTTAAATTGGCCTAAGATTAAACAGTTCTAATAAATGCCCCCAAAGCTCGAAGTTTAATAAAAACCCCCAACACATTCAAGCTGTGTTCCACAGGATGTTATCAGTATTTAACCTTTAGGAGGATAAAACCAAACCAAAACAAACAAAAATGGTTAAAATAGAAAAAAGCAACCCCTGTTATAACAGAGGCTCTTAATACAGCAAACAACCTAAAAATAAAATAAGACAGACATCTCAGGCTTTTTGAAACTTCAGAGAGAAGCAAATCTAAAACCAGAACATTTTCAACAGTTACTGCTATTAATAAAGATTATATTTTTTTAACAGTTGGAACAGCAGAGAGTTTCCCTTTGCTTCTTAGAAATAGTGCCAATCAGGAATGAGGACTTTTTGGGAGCTGAGGCTGATGGTCAAGAAACCCCAAGTAGATGACTCGAAAGCAGCTCTGAGTGCAGTTCAGAAAGTTAACTGTAATCATCCACACAAATCCGTCCTAAAACCTGGGAGAGGAATAACACTAGTAAAACCGCCAGCATTGCAAGAAGAATTAAATGATTTAAATACATTGACAGAAGCAACTTGATCAGCCAATAAATCGTGTGTATCAATGAGAGAACTTTCCTTCAAATCCACAAGATCCCATCCACCACCTGCACTCTCTGATTGACAGGAGCAGGAAAAGGGTTTGCTTGAAAGTCTCCACAAAACCAGCAAGCAAATAAAGCAAAACTCAGAGACATTTTATTTTAATCACTGTGTTATAAAGAAGAGGACCTGAAACCATACTTGGGGTGCAATGAAAAGCTACACAGAGAAGTAGTGAAGTGTTCTTGGTTGAGGAAAATCAGGTGAAGTCTACAACATTCTATTGCATCACATGTTCATCAAAGACTGGCTCCTTGCCGCAAATACACTGCCCTCGTTAGTAAGCACTCTTAAGACCTCAGATCTCATTTGCAGGACAAGACCACCAAAGTGTCAGTACCGTAAAGACAAGTTGCATCCAGCTATCATGACTGATGACTTGTCTGCAATATCCAGAAATCAATGTCCACCAGCAGCTAGGAAATGAAGGCAAATTAACAGACAAACCTCACACTGAGGTGAATTAACACAAGTAACGGAAACTCGGAAAAACCCAGACAACTAATGTAGAGTTGATTAAATTCTGCATTTCCTCTCATTAGAAGCTGCTAGGACATACTGCCTAAGACCTTTTCCAAGGTTTCTTTCTTTCTAGAGATGAAGCTGGACTGCCAATTAACAAGCAGACATCATATGGAGAGGTACTGAATGGAAAAATAAAGACAAGCTCCTTGTTTCAAATTGCCATTAAGCAGAACAGATCAGCAATTCCAAGTGTCAGGGGTTGACGTGTTTCCACCTTTAGCTCACTGCACTTACACTGCACATGACCTTACCTGAAATATATCAAAACTGCAGCTTGCTAATATTTCATTAAAAATTAAATACATACATTTATGAAGATCAAAGAACATTTGCAACTTGCAGTTTATCTCAATCTTTTGGCCCCTCTCCCTCTGGCTTCCTGCCTGGTTCTTATGTTAATGAAGTGCCACAGCCCAGAGGCCTGTGAGTTATCCTTCAGGTTTGTGCTCTTGCACTCGCAGAATTAAACACGGTGCTGAGCATGAGGCAGCCTAGACCTCCTGCACATCAAAACCATCAGGCTATTAGCAGACAACAGAAGACAGGCATAGGCATTGGGGCTGTTTGCAATCTAGGATTTCTGCACTGTTAAGAGATGTATGCAGACATAGAAGGTACTGGAGACACCAATGAATTCTACACCACCACTGTAGTTTTCATAGCCTAAACCCAGCCACTGCATCAGGTCCTGTACCGCAGATCACCACACCCTTACACTGAAGATCTCACGTCTTCCTTCCCATGACCTCACAGTCGGACCTTTAAACCTCAGTATGTGATAGCCTGAACTCACCCTTTGCTGCCCACTCACTGGCTGGACTTTAATCAGTGAAACATAGGAAATGGTATATATCATGGGGGGCTTAAAGCAAGCAAACTTCAAGTTTTACCATCTCTATTTTTGTATTAAAAACAAGCTGGAAAGCCCTCCAACACCTCTGTACACTCAGAACTGTGCTACAGTATTTTACGTGAGGTATGCAATAATGTATGCAAGCACCTTATAATATTTCCTCTATTAACTCATTCCTCAGGGATTGCAGTGAGAACTATGATAACTGTGCTCTGACTGGACACTAGCCTTCCTTCAGAATACAGATTTCTGATGTTCACACACATTTTGGGCATTTTGTCATTGTTTCATGTCTGTGCTACTTCTATAGTATTTATGCCAAGAAAGCTCGAGTAGAAAACCTCTGCCCTTCTTTGTGCCACTCAATTGTTCCTCAAAACATCCCTACTTTTCCACTGCTGCTCTGCCAACTCCAAGTGGAACCCAGGAATAAGGAAGGACTAATCTACTGCTCCAGTTTGTAATCCGGAGACCTCCAGCTGGAAGTCTGGAAAAATGTTGACAGGACATTATATGCTCAAGCTTTTTTCTGAATTTCATCCCATGTAAGTACTATTGTACTTAATCTTGCAGACTACTTTTTGTATTTGTTCAAAACAAATACTAAACTATTATTGTTTTATACTGAGTTCAGATTTAAAAGCTAAACACAACTTCTACACACCAAAAAATCATGTTCTGTTCCACATGTTAGGTTATTAAATAAATCAACCAATTTCATGTGTTAATTATTAAAATGAAACTCTGGTCTTCGAAGGCACAAATTCATAACCCACACACAGAAAGCCAGTTTCTGCTGCAGTAACACAAAACTGTGGTAGAAGGCGCTCAATAACTTTATTTAGACTTGTAAATACTAAGGGGTATTTAGGGAAGAACAGCTTATCAGGAGAGCTTGAGAAGAATCATTGACTTCCCCGATAGTGACAGACTCCAAAGAAAGAGGTTGCATGCATCTATCCTTATAATGCCTTCCCCAAAGAATATTTTTAATTCTGCTTCCTTAGCCAAATCTTGGGAGTGGCAGGTGGTCTTTTCAGATCTAAACCAAACAGAATGTTTAAAAAATTGTTTTTCAGAATGCTGCAAGTCCATCATAATCTCAGAAAACAGCCTGAAAGCACAGGGCACATTCCCTTGCTCATTGCATTTCCCAAACTGAAGGATTATAAATCCCAAACAACTGTTTGCACATCATAATTTTAATTGATCACATCTGTTATTAGATACTTCCTCATGCTCTAAGCTTTCAATAAGATTTTTTATTTGAAATTTGACTATAATTAAGCCACCCTTCCAAAATGCAAGAAAGCAACACTCCAACTCTTCAGATATGACAACTCTCCACAAAAAATTTCATATAGTAAAGGTTAAAACCATATTTCTTTAATATCATAGTTAATAAAATGAGTACCCTTAAGAGAACCATTTGGAACTTAACAGCTTGTGTTTAACATAGGTGCATATATACATACACACACTCTGGGTTTTACTTTTTAACAGCACAGCTGGAAAAAAAAAAAACCTCAATTTTCATTAACTACAATAATTAAATCCGTTTACCTAAAAGCACATCAAAAAGCAAGAGTGCAGCATCTTCTTATTAGTTCTTAGCTTCAGCATCATGATTAGACAGGATCACTTACGATACTTTTACTTTAGATGCATCCAACTGCTGGAGATAATCTTTGATGGAGTCGCATCAAATGCGCTCAATTTAGTAACTTGGCTTCACGCTCCTCAGCAAACAAGACCAATGAAGAAGCTCTATATTTAAGTGATAATAACTCCCAGGGAGAAATTTTATCCTTCCTCCAGCACAGCCAGAGACCTTAAGGTCACTGTTTTCTTTCCAAACCAGCTCACAAAGTACCAAATATTTAAGTCTTTCACGAACATTTGTTCCTGAAGTGCTCGACTATTTATGACAATTTTGCAAATTACTATGCAGAACTTGGGTTAATACATAAGATTTTTTTAGCATCACCTGAAAGGATTTCATGTTTTTAAGAAAGAGTAATCAACCTGCTGACAGGTGAGAGTTTTCAGTTAACTGTATTATCGATTAATTTCTTGGTTTATTGTTAGTGAAGGCAGGTGATGCTTTAAGGCACTATTTTCCAGATTGCCTCCCAGTTCCTGCCCAAGTTTAAGTTTGTAAGCAATGGCTAGCACTGGAATAAACTAAACCACCTATATCTAAACCAGGAATTTCTCAATTAGCTATTTCAAAAAATAATTTTTCAATCCTTGAAGTGACAAACGGCAAAAATACGGTTTCTTTGCTCGTTGCGTTAATCCAGAGGAAAGTTCAACATCCAGACACGGCAGTAAAGGATGCCTAAACAAACCAGGTATCTACACGCAGCCCGTTTTCAAAGCGCACCTACTTTTCCCCGAGGCGATACAGATCGCCCCATAAAGATAACTGAAGTTGCAACCATATCCCCGGTAAATTCAAGTACCTCCGTCTCTTTAGCCGGGCTGGTCACCGTCTGCACTTCCAAGGCACAGTTTGCCCTCTTGACCGAGAGGTAAAAGGGATAATCCTTGGCCACCATGGTGGCTGCGGGAGGAGCTGTTTCGGGGGTCACAGCTGGTTCCGTCCGAGCACAACACGTGAAGACAAAGGCTGCCCGGCGCTCGGCAGCTCTGCAGCGGAGACGTCCAGCCTCAGGCTGCGGAGCGCATGACCTGCGAGAGCTGCGCCCCAGCGAGGCAGGCACGGCCGAAGCGCTCACAGCCAGCCCCGCAAGTGCTGCACGGCGCCGGCTCCGCCCGAGCACCCGGGGCGGGGCCCAAGCACCGGCAGAGCCGTCCCCGCGGCTCCACCGACGGCTGGACCCCGCCCCGGGCGCTCAGCGGGCCAGGCAGCTCGGAGCCCCAGCCGCGCCTTCATCCCGCAATGACCACGCAGCGTTAACGACGTATCTCGCACCCAGAAACGTCCGCCGGCGGTCCCATGCGGCTCGCCCAGGCTGAGTGCCGGTCGGGGGCTGCAGGGCTTGTCGGAGAGCTCAGCGGCACAGCGATACGCAGCGCCCGCTGCTCGGAGAAGGAATGCTGCATCATCTTACGATGCCACAATACCAGCACGGGGTGTTGGGTTTATTTTCCTGTTCACCCATAGCGTTGCTTTTTCCTGTCTGGCAGGCAGGAGTTGGTTCCTTTGTGCTTCTCAGTTCCACTCTTGTTACCATTGTTTAGTCAAGGAGGTCCCCAGCCCGCACCCCTCATTGTAATAAGCTGAGAAAGTGGAAAAATACCTCTGCCTAACAGATCTCACAGGGCACTGCAGCGGCTGTGCAGCCAGGGAAATTCCGTTTGATGGCTACTTTACGACAGAGGTAGTGAAAACTTCCTGGGAGAGGAAGTGTTAGGGGCCCCGTCTGCAATACGGGATAGATCTGACAAAAAGAGTAGATGGGAGACAAGGAAAAGGAAACCAAGGAGGAAGCTGGACAGGGGGAGGGAAGGGAAGGGAAGGATATTTTCAGCCGAAGGGAAGCAGCACGACCAAGAATAACTTTACAGAGTTTGAAAGAATTGACTGTTTTTAAAATCAGGTTGTATGACGGATGTTGCTTCACAAGGATTCATTTTCCTAAAGACTGTAAGTCAGATAATGATGGCTTCAGAATAAGCTCAAAGGCAGACATAGTCCTCATCTGGGCATGTTCCTTTGACTTCGCCAATATCCCAAATATACAATGTCTCTCATGTTTATCCTCCTAGGCCTATTTCAGGAGCAACCACAGTAGAGCCAGAGATGATATCCTGCTGCCTGTTACACAGATTTCTGTTTTCCAGTAGTCTGCTCATAAAACAGACAAAAACAACCCACCAGTCTCCCAATTGCTGCACAACTGCTACAACAGAAGTACCAATGCTTCTAGAGGTTCAGCTGGTCTAGAAGAAAACGTGCCATTTGAACATCTTGAGTGTCACGTGCAGTAGCAGCCTCGGCTCAATCATAGCAGGACCGGATGAGGCTCACTGAAAGCAAAAGTGTTGCCAAGAGGCATGAAACAGCTTTCAGGTAGAGAATTCTTAAACAGACAGGACATTTTAGTGACCAAAGAGAGGAATCAAAGTAGGTGTGATAAAGCTCTACAAACCATGAGTGACAAAGAAAGCAAATAGAGAATGATTTGTCACTGCATTCAACTAGAAGGAAAAAGAACCCCAAAGAACGATGCATCAGATTAAACCTGACAGTGTCAGGTTCTGAGCAAAGAAAAGGGAGTTAATTGTTCACATTATGTGCAATCTTATGTCAGACACAGCAAAAGTATACTCAGAAGATGCTGCTACTAAGAAAGCTTCTCAGACACAAGTTCTTCACTACTAGGACAGCTTCTGGGGGAAACATCATGTGTTATTTCTTTTTTCTACCCTTCCCTAAGCATCTACTGCTGACCATCATTAGAGAGTTGATGCTAGGCTATATTAATCTTTACTGCAGCTCCCTTCCTTTCCATATTTCAAATAATATGAAAAGAATATAGCATTTTCTTTGAAGACTACTTGTCTTACCTGAGAATTTCTGAAGCTACAACTACTTCATTCACATTCATTTTCTGCAAGTCTTCTTCAGTGTGACACTCAGGGGACATACCACTGAGCACAAACTGGTAGTGTTAGATGGTTTGTCCTCACATTTCAAGCACATGAAAACACCAGTACACACACAGGATGTATAAAATGGTCAAGAACCTCCTGGGAATGCTGCAGCTGCTGTGTAACCATTTAGGCCCCAAAAGCCTTGATTTCAAATACCATCTGTGTATGTTTGTTTATGAATGTGTATGGCAACACCATTTTTAAAATCAGCCTCACTTAAATCAGTTAGACAAGATGCCTTCAGGGCTTGTCCTCAAAGCATTCTAATCCTGTAACATGCTACAGAGCATAAAGAGCATGTCACACAGGACAAGACCGTACCTGTTTGGAGACTGAAATAATGAACTAAAATTTTTACACACACAAAAAAAATATGCCAAGAGAAAGATTCTGTCACTTCTCCATTTATCAGGCCAGTGCACTTCAGCTTGCCTAAACATTCTTGAGAAACAAGAGAAAAGATCTGTCTTAAGAGGAATATAATTCTTAAAAGTAGGTAGGACCTTTGCATCAGTAAGTTTTAGAGCATCTTGGACCTACAACACAATCTTCCATGAACACCTAAAAAACAATTCATTAGACTCTCTTGATGTTTGTCTACCAGAAAGTAGACAAACATTTTTCAGTTTTAGAACTGAAATGTAGACCTGAAGGTCACTGATGAATAGCACCTAACTTTCTAAATATTGTATTATCTGATGGACTAACAGGATGGTACATAATTTCAAACAGTTCCCTCTTCCAGGGAACTGAATTCATCTGTAGAATGCTATGTGGATACATAATCAAAACTATGTCTGTTTATTCACGGTATCGAGTCCCTTCTGTATTGTGCATCAAACACAAGTCTGAGTATCTAATGGGAGTGCATTCTGAAGGACCCTGAAAACTTAGTCAGTGCCAATATACATTTTCATTCCATTTCTATGTTATTTTAGATCACAAGGTGACTGCCCATCAATAGTCACTGCACTGTGCTGTGTGTGCATGCACACCCAAGCAGAACCAACCATCAGCTCATAAACTTGTGGTTGAAAGACTCCATAGTGAACTCCAGTTATATAGTTGGAGAAATAAAGATTTCAGGGATACCACTAAGGAGCCTTGGAAGACTGAAGCCAGCGAGTCCACTCATTCCAAAAATTATACTTAGACTACAAATTTATATTAGCAACATAAAAATTAGATCTACTTTCAAAAAATAAACTAACATTTAAGAAAAAACAGTGCTAGTCACTGGATTGCAAAGCAGAGCAGAGCATCAGTTTTGTCATTTCCAGAACAGGGGGCTGTGGGTTTGTGATTTTTTAATTTGCTTATGTTAAAGGCACGATTTAGTCTGACAGTTGCTTATCTGTCAGGGACAAGTAAACTGCTTGGTAACTCTGGAAAGCCTTGATCAAGAGAACTGCTTATCACACCACTGACCTCCTTCAGGACTGAAGTTCACTTGACAGAGTTGTTCTGTGACTTGTTCACACCAATGCCTCCAGTTAGATACCCCACATATCCAAAGCCTAATACTGATGTAATTAGTGCAAAAACATTTGCCTGAATGGCAAAGTCCTTTGAAAGATGTTAAGTCTTGAACCTTAAAAATATCTAAGTGGCCAGAATTCCATTTCATCTCATGCTAATTTTTGTGATTTATATAACTTTGATCAGAGGAATTTTAAAATTGAAATGCAGTTAATTAAAGATTTTTTCTTTTCAATGGCAAAAGAATAAACCAATAAAAATCCCCCTTTCCTTCTAAAGGAGACCTAAGAAGCCATTATACTAAGCAGTAGCATAAGGAACTGAAATATTTAATCTAAACATTTAAATGAGGAAAAGCCTGATGGAGTGAAGAATCTTCAACTATCAAAGTCATAAGCTTTAAGGAGCTCAGTGGAACAGAAAATCATCAATTAGTTGAACTCTGACTAAGGAAGAAAACCCACAAAGCGATTATTTAAAGATTCAAGTTGGTGGTTTTGATCTTTTGTTTAAGTTTTGTTTTAAGATGATCTTTGCCACCACTTTTTAACTGCCTGTAGGCAAAAATGCAGGAACTGTTATTTAACAGAAATATTTTGAGATATCTACATCCAGACCTCTATTGCCCCCTCCCTCCTGACAGACTAATGTGATTGCTCTCCTATTAAAAGTCAAAATCAGTTTTGCTATGCTCTTAAAAAAATATAGACACGTTTAATTTTGGTAAAATACTGGTATATCAAGAAATGAAAGACAGCGAATGTCTGCCTGCCTCTGCTTTTCTTCTCTCACCTGGGCTCAGTTTTGGCCTGTGTTTCACTATGATGCCCAAGAAGCCCAGCCTTCATTGCAACAATTCAGTCTTCTCCCCACACCCCAATATTTATGGAGCTTTTCCTTTAGTTCTATCCATTCTGAAAACAAAAATACAGAAATTTGTGCACATAGGTACTTTCTTGGTGAAATACATGCCTGTGACACGTTTCCAGTAATAAGACAAGAATTTAAGAAAAGGTGTAATGCTTAAAAAAACCCTAAAAACCCCAAACAAACCAACAAAGCCAACTATGTTATCACCATAATCTTCAGATACGCTGTATTCCCAGCTGATTTTAAGAAAATTACATTAGAACAATAAGCAGTCCATTGCTTTGTTTTCGAAACAGATTAATTGCCATATGAATATCAGGTTATCCAGTAGTCTCTGAGTCATCCTGAGTAGAGTAGCTCTGCTGGCTAGCTAAATTAATGCAGGTTTATGGAGGAAATAAAAGATTTAAAGTGTGTTGCAAAGCAGCAGAATCTCCTATACCATTTTGGCTAAGAACACAAGAAGTACTTGGCATGCAATGCTTCTGGAAACTTTACCCACCATAAAAACCTCAAATTAAGTAGAAATATTGCATGTTTCTTAGAAATATGCCATTTTCTTAGAAATACTTTTCAAGAGGAAAAAAGCCTCAGTAGTTTGCACTTTATGGAATTCTAAGAGTATGGTTATCTCATATGCACCCATCCTACGTATGTGGGTTCACAAAAAAAAAAGCAACCAACCAAACCAACCAAAAAAACTCCACAAAAAAAATCCCCACCACAAAAAGCCTCCAAAATCAAAAGCCACTGTCTGGGAGAAGTACAATTTCACCAAGAATATTCAAAGCAAAGCTACTCTTCTGAAGTGACCAGTGAAAGTCAGCCCAGCTAATTCTGCCTGTACACACACATATCTGGACTCGAGTAACTGAAACTTCTCTTCAACATGCTGCAGTCTCTCTTCAGGGTAATCATTAGGAAGGTTTCCTTTCAGAAAATAAAAAAAACCAACAACAAACCTAAAACACATGCCAGCAACCAAAACAACCCCAACCTTCTGAAGCAGTAATTTCAAGCAAACATTGTAAGTTTCAAACTGCTCGGGGGCTGGAATGCAAAAACACTGGCAGTGGTGAGCGAGAGCTAGGAAGCATTATCAATTGCTAGATAAAGAGTATTTATCAGGCAGTTACACAGCTGCTCATGAAACTGTGATTTCGTCATTGCAAATATGGCTTGTTCACAGGGCAATCAGAGTTACAATTTACTAGGTAATAAATATCAAGAAAGATACCATTTGGTTAAACACATGGGTGCTGAGAAATTCCAATAAAGTGTGATTACAGGATAATGATAACCATTAAAAGCGTTCTCTCAAGAACCACAGCTATCATTTTTCCAGGTAGAGTCCTTATCCAGGGAAGATCAGTGTAGAATAAAGAAATATCTCTAGGGAGCATCTGACATTACAAGACTGAACCCCAAATTTCTCTTCTGTCTAGATTCTCCATTTGAAGACTACCTTTCATATGACCTTTATTTGTGCAGTTTATGGATTAACAAGCAAAGGAGGAATTTACATTTCCTCACTGTTATCACGAGCTGTGCTTTGGGATTTGTAGCCAAGATGCCCCAAACTATTCCCGTAAGTTTTGTCAAATACAATTCATAAATAGCAGAAGTCTCTATTGTCTTCTGCTGTGAATGATGGCTATTTCAAAATATCGCCTTTATACTGAGGTACCCTCAGGTTGAGCTGATGAGATTCTCATATAAATCAACATGAATGTTTTATTGGATAAACTTCCAATAAAGCAGTCTGCAAGGTCTCAAAGCAAGACATGCATACACTGGTGAAGTTTCCTCATGTAAATTCTGCACAGGGAGAGAAACTGATGAAACAATCTGCCAAGTTGTTTTGTTTTCATTTTTGCTCAATTTATGTAATTTTCAATTACTACAGAAAGCACTGTGCAGTTAAAGGATGCCCTCTAACAATTGCATTTGCGCTGAGACAAGCAATCCCTTCATGAGGTGCCCTTAGAAAGACAAGAATAAGTCATTTTTAAAGCTGCCTCATATCTAAAAACTGTTACAGTGACTGTTCTGCAGCTCAAGACTAACAATGGTCCACCCAGAAAAATCAGGACGGATTCATGCTTCTCCACCCCTCTCCCACACCCATCAGTGTAAATTGATTACAAACCATAGTGGTCCCTGGTGAGGGAATGCACAGGGTGTGGCGAGGATGAAGAAAGTGACCCTTCAGAGTTAGGCTTGTACAAAGAACTTGGTTGAGCTTGTCTACACATACTTCCCTGGGGAGAGCAGAAAGGAGGAGGTGGGAAGGGTTGTACTGATTTATCAGTGTGGATTTTAAACAGCCAGTCAAGTTCTGCAGAGGGTAACATGATGACCCAAAGTGTGGCATCCTTTCCCAAATTTTTACATTGAAAGAGGCTTTACAGGGAGAGGAAATTACTGGAACCACTTGGGTGATGTTTAAATGAGATTAAATGTTATTACAATAGTTTTGTTTAAGTTACAGGCAGTGTGGGAGCAGGAATTTCTCTCCAGAGCACTCCTGCTGACTACAGGATTAAGTAACAAATTTGCCTGTAAGAAATCATTGTCTCCAATGCAAAATGTTTACCAAGACATCACAGTAGTGGTTTATTTTTTGTTTTGATTCAATTTTACTATGATAACATTTATATTACATGAGTAACTCCATAATATTTATCCTCAGAAAGGACAGTAATTTGTTCTCTTTTGCTGTATGTTTAGATATTAGCAAGAAGAAAATTCTATTCAATTAAGTAATGGGAATTTTCCCCACCCCACAACTGATCTCTCATGTAATACCAAATGCCACTTTGGTCGTTCTCCCAAACATCCCTTCCAACTGCAATATGTAAAGCAAAATTTCAGGCTAATATAGTTTATTAGACCAAATTACACAACTGGGGAAAGGGGGGGAGAGGGAGGGATGGGGATGGGACAGGAGACATACACCAAAACAACCACCAAAAAACCCCAAACCAAAACCAAAACCCCCCAAAACAAAGAAACAGAAAAGCTTTCAGGTACACAGGTCCTTCCCCAGGTCAGAAATAAAAGCAGCAAAAAAATAAGACTTGGGCATTTTAAGTTTTCTTCTCCTAGTCATTTATTTGCCTAGTTGTAGGAATTTCAAACCTTTACTACATTTACCTGTTAGCATGATTCTCCCCACTAATTACATTTTAATTACATTCTACCCTTCGTTAAGATTTTCTTATTTTTATTAATTTTGGAATAAAGCTTTGAAGTTGTGAAGTGCTGTGTTCAGGACGCAAACCAAGTCTCAAAGCGCTAACAAAGGATAGGATTTCACAGCAGGTTTGAGGTGAATTAACAATTTGCCACTCATAAAAACATAAACCTCATTTCCCTCTCCTCTATCCAAATTCTTTCCTGGCACTATTCCCACTCTCTGCATAGTCCTTCCCTGTCACCTCCTCTCATCACACAGGTAAGTCAACAGTCCAAACCCACAGAAACACTTTCTTTTGCCAGTTCTTTTCTGCTGGTTTTCAGCTGAACAGGCCACTGTGCCCTGGGAAAAGCACCAGACTCACTAAAGGCAAATGGAAAAGCAAAAGGGTACTAATTAAAACAAGGCAGGCTAATTTTTCTCCTCCTAATAGTTATGAACTGTTAGCTCAGCTTATTTCATGAAGTCATACCCAAAGAATACTGTTAGCATTTCAGGGTTTTTTGGATTATGGTTTTGTATCACAGGCTTCATTTATTTTTATTTTCTTTTTAATTAGACCCACCTATCAATTTCCATAACAACTGTCTTCTAGTCTGTCTAACAACATCTCCTAGTCTGTTATTTTTGCCAATTTGAATATCTTGAAATTAAGGGAACATCTGTGCTTCTTGAGTAAATATTTAGCACACAAACCTTGAGACTGGTTTTGTGTCGGCTCACACATGATGTACCCTTTTCTGAACCATAACCAAGGAGATGCCAGCAGTGTTTCTAGACCCAAAGTTAAGCAACTTTCGATTCACACAGGTTACAAGATACCCATGGGAAAGAGAAGTAACAGTCTCTTTGCCTGCCTAAGTGCTTTAGAAACAGTCTAATATCTCAACTACACTAGAGCAATCTCAATCCTGAGATGCCACCTTTCACACACAATACTCACTGACAACCCAGTGCAGAAAAACTTCACAGTTGCTCCTGAATTGAGTTCTGCAGCTCACACAACGCCTTACAAACCAAATTATCACACCAATTACCCCAACTGCAATATTGTGGTCCATTAGGTTTTTTAGAAGTGTTGAATTCCCATGTGCTATGACATTCTGTGCACAAAAAATCAATTTAAAGAAAACCAAAACTGCCCCTCCAAAAAAAAAAAAAAACCCAAAACAACCAAAAAGACACACACACACAAAAAAAAACCCCCAATAACAATAATGAAAAAAAAGTCCCACAAAAAACCCACCAAACCTCCATGTTTCTCTCACCCATATTGTCTCCCGAGGGGAGGGGTGGATTGAGAAATCATAGTATATCTTCGAAAAAAAGTGTCCTTGCCAAAGCTAGTAATACATCAACAAATGCCTACTCCCATTAACAAGGGTATTGTAGATGACCTTAAAGATGATGTCACATTAGCAACAATGTGACTAAGAGAAAGCTGCAACTGGACATAAACATTTTCAGACAGACATCAACTCACACTAGGACAGAACTACTTTGTTCTTACCCCTTGATCAAGACTCAGGGAATGGAGAAGCCAGTCCCAGGAATGTTTTACTTTGGGATCCAAAAAGGTTTTCTTTGAAAGTTACAAAATAACTATCTTCCCAAGTGCAAATACAATGAAGTAATCCCATAGGGGACAGAAGTTACTATAACAAATTTGAATTAAAAACAACGATCAAAATAAGACTCTGTGTTCCTGAATACTTTTTTATTGGTTCAAGAGTGCTAACTAAAATTTCTGAAGGCTTTCTCCTCTCTGCTCAAGTTCTTACCTGCAATCCAGCAAAAAAGAACAAGAACATTCTACTTTTAGATGATCTTCATGAAATCTGTGACCACGATCCACCAACAACTAGGAATTTTAGACAGTTAACTTGGTTTCCAGAATAGCAGAGAGTCAAAACATGGAAAATGAAGTATTGGAAAGTAATTTTAACCACCACAGATAAAATAATGGTTAATACTTTAAGAAATAACTCAAAATTGTATCAGAACAGATTTTAAAATAATGGTTAATACTTTAAAAAATAAGTAATAACTCAAAATTGTATCAGAACAGATTAATCTAGAAAAACAGAGTGATTGAGGACAAAAGCAAAATGATATTGTCATATGTCTTCGCAAACATTGTCATTTTATTATATAATTAGGTATGGCCTTAAATTCCATGGATGTTGAATATTTTATCTTTGGATCCCTGCAAACACATGAACAAACTGTCCTCGTAAGACCCTGGTAAACAGTGAAGGGTTAACATAAAAGGCCCTAGAACAACATGAGGAGACAATATGAACCCATAGCCATAAAATTATTTTGTCCTTATAACACATGCTAAAAAGAAAATGTAGTCGAATACCTAGAGAGACCGCCTGGATACTTCTAATAGCAGGCACTGTTTCAGAGCCAAGTTTGTTCTGATCATCACATAAATTTTGGGGAGTGTTCTTCTGAAAACATAGAATATGGGGTGGGGGGTGGGGGTGTGTGTGGTGGTGTGAGTCCCCTCTCAGCAGCCTTTGTAGTTTGTTTGATGCAAAAGAGAAGTTATTAGAGCAATGCAGAGAGCAGCACAGCATGGTCCGAGTCATCTCCTAGGAAAATGGCTTTTGTACTGACATTTGGCTATATACATGGAAGGCACTACTGGGATTGTTGAAGTCGGAAGAGACAGCTGTTGCAACAATCAAAATGCAACACAGCTGAAGGAGAATTTTAGTTTTTTTAATAGAAAAGATGCAAAACTGATGATGACATGGCAATAATATGCAGAGTTAGACATAGGGCATATAAAGGGCCCTACTCAGGTGAGTCTGAAGCCATTCAAGAACACAGCAGAAGGATTTTAGAAGAGATGGTATTGTCACATTACATGAATTCTTGTCTGTTAATTTCGTGTATGGTGATACATGCTCTGCAACTGATAGGTACAGCAATTTTTCTTTTGAAGGCCATGTGCTACAAATATCCCTTTAGCAAACTATACTCAATACTGCCCACTGGAATTCCCAGAGACATTCCTTTTACCGAACTAAATCTTCACTCTTGCACAGAAGCAGCAGTTTGAGTGATCTTGACTAAAAAAAAATTCCTCCCCAAAAATTTTCTTTCACACTTCAGCTCTGAAAATGTCAGTCTGTGCAGGAGTGCTGGGCTGTGACAGAACAGAACGAGATCAGGTAACGCTTCTCCATAACTACATCTGCGACAGCTACAGCGGCTTGCAAGCACCTTTACAGAGACTGGCTCTGTGGTTTCTTTTGTTACCTTGAAGGGTAGTATAACAAAATGCTTCTGTGCTGAAACCAGAGGAAAAAAACCTTTTATTTTGTTTTTTAACATCTTTTAGACCTAAAGAGGGGCAAAACCATTAAAGAGAAACACTGGCCATACAGTAATCAAAGGAAGTTTTCCCAGAACTCCCAGCAGGTTAGTTTGTCTGTATCAGAAAAACACTGCACTGGTATCATTGCATAGAACTAGAGTATCAGCAAGGTAGTGTTATTTTGATAACAAAAGAAGGTGTCAATGGAAACCATGAGCTAAATTCCTCATAGAAAAAAGTTAAATATTTTTTTAAAAATCCAAACAACATTGCACGGGTGAGGGGGGAAATAAACCCCAAAGAAACCAAAGCCAAACTTGCAACCATACAGAGCTGTTAAGAGGTTGAAGCAAAAACATTCTGTCACATATAAAGCTGACAGAGGAAAATGAAAGTAAAAGGTACAAAAGGTAAAAAACAGGATATGGGGCCATCTAGGTACAGGTGTTCGGAGAGTGGTCTGCAAGCTCGCCTTGAATTCACTACTCTGTTCCTTCCTAAAACAAAACAGGACAGAGGAGCACAGACTGGATATTCAAGATGACCTAGGGGAGTTGCAGTGAAAAAAAAAAAATAACCTCCGTTAAAAATGTGGTGGGTAAAACTGAAGTTAAAAAACTTACAACATTTTTAACTTAAGCTTTTTAAGTCCCATGAAATGTCCAGTCCTTGCACTGATGAATCAAAACTGAAAGGCTGAAAGGACAACTTCATAAAAGCATAACCCTATAATAAAGATCGGAATGCACATCATATCTGGAATAGAAAAGCAGGTATGTTATTACACACTGTTCTCTGGAATTTAGTGGGTTTGTTTTTCCATAAACATTTAGAGACTACCTACTTCTGTTGCTTCTCTTCATGATGGCTTCCTCTAAATCTGGTATTTGTATTAAAATAAAGGATTTCTATCCTCCCCAAATGATTGCTGGTTTACCACAATAAGAATCTCTTTTGTTAGCTCAGGAAGTTACATTTATTTTAGTACGTGCTATCTAACAGCAGATGTGTGTTAAAATGAGTCGTTGCAGGATATTTTAACGACATCACATGAATAAGCCAAACAGCTGAAACAAGAAGCTACAAAGACCTTTTTGAACATGAGCAGCCTCCCGATCTCTATGAAACTAAATCACCTGTCTGATATTACTCACACATATGGTAAAGATACAATAAGTGAGCAATAGTTCTTATGTACAGCACAGTCTTACGCCTTACAGCAGCACACTTGTTTCACAACTGCTACCTACCCTACTAGCACTTCGTCTTCCCCCTAAGTTACACATTTAGGTATCTCCAGCATGTCTATAATGCCATTGTTACTCAGATATTACTTTCCCAATATACACCTGAGTGAGGAAGGGGGTGGGTGGAAGGGAGGTTGGTTGCTTTGTGGGACTTTCTTAATCCTTGCCTGCCCTCATGTTCTTTCTCAACATTGGCAACACTTGAGCTACAAAATCCTCCAAATGAATCAGCTTCTGATTTATTACTGTCAAGATTGCAATGTCCCTGCATCCTTTCTAAGATGCAAAGTGATCAAAAAATGCTGCCAGCCAATTTTTACATTTGTACCCAGACTTTGAGAAAGCGCCTTGGAGTGAGATACTGCATTTTCCAGAATCATAATAGCAGACAGAAACCCAATTAAGAAATTACTACAGAGAAACCTGGTTCTTGCAAACAGAGAAAACAGAAAGAGGGAAATCTTTACTCCAATAAATCCATGCTGATTCCATCTCTAGTGTTTAGAGAGGATCAGCTTTCATTACAACCCTATGTCCAACCCAGTAGGAAAATTTCATCAAACATCATGCAGAAAAATGACATAAAAAATACTGTACAATAGTTCTCATCCAGTTTTGCCTTCTGACCATGACATACATTGTATGGACATCCCTAAGTACAGTTTGTTAGCAAGTAAGGTCAGGACTCAGACGTTCTTTGGAAATAAAAGCTACACAGATTTTACACTGGTAATGCCCAAACTTTAGGGACCATAGACAACAATATTAAACCAAACAACTTCAGGCTTATAATTAGGATATTTTTTCCAATTTTCATATGGGCAGCAGAACTATTATAGTGATGTCAGAGACAATGCTGTCTGCCAGCCACCACCTCAGGACCACTGTTTAAGACCTTTTTCTTCTAGTAGTTAACACCAACTGTGCCTGTGAGCTGACCAATACAGGCAAAGCAACTGAACAGCACAGACAGACAGACACACAATCAGCTATTCCTCCCTATTGTGTGGGGTGGAAAAAAAGGCAAGAATACTAAAGAAACACTCCTAAGAGATAACACACTTGCTTACAGTTTTTAAGATGCTGATATGATCATTTTGTTAAATATTTTTCCATAGATGACCAAATTCCAATAGCTACAACCACAGATTCTTTCTTACTGTATTCACCTCTTAAAGGATGAGGATTATGTCTTGTTTGTGAAACTGGGTGGAAGTTATTAACGGTCCTTTTCAGGAAGCATGCATCTGTTTTTTAAACCTGTTCCTTCCTAAACTTGTTAAAGTTGGCCCCAAAAATGTATCAGGAAATAACTGGAGGATGAGGGGGATGGAGGAAGAAAACTTTAAAGACACCTTGTCTTAATTCAGCCTAAAAGGATTGTTTCTCCCTGTTCAATTCAGTCACATCCTGCTATAGCAGCCACATACAGCTATAGCATACCCACCTGACTGCAGGGAAGAGATATGTCTACACAGTGAACAGGTTGGCATTTCATCTGCCTCCTGTAATTGGCAGCCTGGAATTCATTAACAAAGTGAAACAAGCACATACCTGAATGCAGCATAAAATTAGGCATGGCAAGCAGTGTAGAAAAGCTATTGCTGCTTTCTTCAATACTCTTTTATTGCTACAAAATGTGGAAAGGTAAAACAGTAAAGCCAAATGCAAATTAACAATCAGGTGACACTGGCTCTAGCAGTCTTTTTTACCACATGGGTCTCTCAGTTAGCTGCTTAGCCATTATATGAACAAACAGGTTCAGTAAGAATAGATATCCGACCTAATAAACAATAGCCTTTGACATTTTCAGTAACTAGGGTCTTAGAATTATTTTAAATAATCTGTCCAAAGCCATATGATTCATGTGGCTGTTGCAGACAGTCTCAGCTGGAACCTCTCAGCACACAGAATCAACATTTCAACCACTAATTCAGCTGGAAAGCCAGGGTCAGAAATGCCGTCAGCTTCATGTATTCACTGACTCATGACAGGAATGTCATTTCAGTAACCTTTCTTCCTGATCAGCTCTTAGTGTTCAGCACAAGCCACCCAGAGATGAGGCCAGATATCTAACTGCTGTATTTTAAACAATCTTTGGAGTGGTATAGACTAAAAAATAGCCAATTATTTTTGGAGCATTTCCTTCCATTTATTTTTGTAAAGCAACGCAGATCGTATAAGACTATTTCTAGTACCCTGAAAGTGTCTCATCATGAAGTTGTGTCATCCTCCCAAGCTTCTTTAAAAAACAAACAAACAAAAAAAACAAACCACAAAACAAACAACTCAATACATATTAGTGAATCTCTGCTGGATGTTTTTAGATTGTTTCTCTTAAATGAAACTTCTCTGACATTCTGAGCAAAAGCCTCTACCAAAATAATTTTCCTCTTCAAAGACCCTACAAATTTCTTCTACGACTCCTGTAAAGCACACCTCCTACTTCAAGGAGGAGAATTTCAAACCAGGTGAAAAATGATGTGAGAGTTCAGCATGGAAGTCATATCTGAAATTTTAGGATTTGGGAGTTCTTGATTCTGTATCTTCTGTTCCAGAGGTTTGAGCGTTTTGGTTTTTTTTTTAATCTTCCTAGAAACTTCAGAAGAAGATTTACCTTAGCAGCAGCTTGACAAGAAGTCCTTCATGACCAGTACCCTAATACCTCCTGTTCTAAACAAGCCTGGGTCCTTCTACATCTCTTCTCTGTGAGCCCTTAAGTACCCTTCTGCATAGAGACTGCATAATTAAACAAACTCACCTGGTAATGAATAGCACTTCATTAAATACCTCAGTCAAGATTTAGAGAGATTCTTTATGAAAAAAATTTAAAAAAACCCGCTTCTTCAGTAAAAATACAGGTTGGGTTTTGGTTTAACAGCTCTTGTGGAGTATCTGCAAATCAACAAACACCTTTACAAGCTATGTCCATAAAATAACAGCACAAGCCACTGCTGTAAATTCCTATCTCCATCACATAGACACCAGAACCTAAGAATGCCAGGGGCTGCTGCTTACAGTGGAACGTGCACTGACTTAAGAGCTTCACAGAGTTGTTGTTGATGTAGTTTTGCTATATATACACACCACTTCAAGTACTTATGATTAAAAATTCTGTTAAGGAGAAAGAAACCATTCAAGTATTTTTCAGGTGATGCCTCTCCAACATCATAAGCGCAAGCTTGGCTGGCTCAAACCTTTTCCATATTAGGAACTGGCAGTAACCTGAGAACAATAAATGGTTCCTTCATTAGCTGTTATAATCCCTAAGGATAAGACCTACTTTTTCCATACAGAAGCTTCCACATGGAAGAGCTATAACATTTTAGCTTTTCTGACAATCCTTTAACAGAAAAAAAGATGAATGTTGCTATTAATGATTTCTTCCCTCTTCCATTTCTCCTTTTTTTACCCAGCAGCAAATTCTAACCCCCTTGTTTGGAATTACTTTTAAGAAGTGAGAAGTTATGTAAGCTGCAATAAAATATAGCACAGCTTCATCACCTGTGTAGCAGTACCTACATGTCCCACAGGAACTGTTTTAGAAAGGAAGGACTGATAGAGCCTTTCTCACTTGTGTAGGTTTGCAGTTTGGGGTGACCTCACATATCAGATTAAAAGAAAAAAAAAAAAACACTGCTGAGTGTACCAATTTTTTGCTTATTAAACTAAGGTCACTAAAACGAAACTAGAGATTTACCAGTAAATCCATCCAGCACTTGTGTATCTAAAACTTTGTGGTCTGTTTAGTATTAAGAACTGCTGGTTAAGACGTTCTCATCCCTATCTCTAATTTGTAGAGGTTTTTTAGCTGACCTAAAATAGTGAATACCACAAAGAGGAAGTTATTTTTACAGAGCACTAAAAGTGACAAATGAGAGCAGATATATCTAGCAAGAGATACATCATTGCTTAACAAATGGATGAAAAATTATTAATTTGCTGACATTATTTATGTTTTCCGTTAATGTAAATAAAGACCACTAAAAGATGGATGACAACAGCCAGAATCACAGTACAGCTATACTATTGCTAATAAACAAACTACTTGAAAACAAAGCATCTCATTTAATGGAAAGGAACATTCATTCATTCTTATCCTCATAGAAAAAAAAGTAATAAATGCCTCCATTCCAGGAATCCATAGGGAAAGTTTCTTTTTCTGAGACATACCATATTAACTTCCCAAGGAGTTTGGCAAAAGCTGCCAATTATGCATCTAATTGCACCCATGACCCAAGATGTAGTTGGTATCCTATTTTATTGGTCTTTCCCTCCACAACCAACAACCCTGCACCCCATTTGGAAAAAAATAAAAAAGAAAAAAAGAAAATCACTGCATTTAAAAATAGAAGGTAGAACGATGACCAGTGGCAGCAAAGGAATCGTATTGTCCTCCACTGTCTCTTTGGCCAGTTACTGTATTTTGGAACTTCTGTAATGTGTCCATCTAGCATGACATTCTTAAAGCCTGCATGCAGAAAAGTCAAGTGAGAATTCGATACAGGTACTGGCTAGAAAGGGTTCTGGCAGAGATCAGTGGTCACTTATCTCAGACACGCTGCAATGGCTCTTACCCTTTGGTTGTCATTGATTTCTCTTTTCTTCTTACTACGTAACAGAACACCACTGCATTGGACTCTGCAGAACACTCTTGTTAATACATTTGTACTAAAGTACTTCCCGACACTGCTTTTTATTTGCTTCTTTCACACATCCTACATCAAAAACTCAACCACAGCAGGTCCTGAAATCCTGTAAGCAAAGCAGCTCAATCCCAATCACCTAACATAACAATACTGGAATTTTAGCTTCTATTTTCATAGCATTTTGTATCGCCCTCATCAGCATTTTATAAACACTGAAAACAAGCCACAGAACGATGTGATACATGAAGTTCACATGATGAGTATGTGTCATAACCATAAATGGTCTCCTAACTCCAGATAGGCAGAAACCCATCCCCCTGCAACAGTTCTTTGGCCAATGCCACATAGTCACAGGCAACACATGCATTATCTAGAACATGTTAAAACAGCAGAAACGGGCTTGAAAATCTGTTTATCCTGGCAAGAGGTTCTACTCTAAAATCAAAAATGTCTTCAAATGTCAAGATTCACAAGCTGCTTGAATGCAGAGTAAATTTCACACGGTGCACAGGAAGTCACTGCTATTCTAAGAAGCGATGATACAACAGAAAAAAAGTCACAAAAGGAGCACAACTAGTATGCCTCAAACGTAAGTGAGATCCAGAATATAAAAGCAACCACTATCCCAGAAAAAGGCCCATACATGCAATAAATAACATTATGTATACAACACCTATTCCATGACAACCATGCTCAGACAATTCTCAACAACTGCGCAGCTTTCATAAAAGAGGTAAGAAAAACTTCATCCCTATGCACTACTTTCAGAACTTTACTTAACATTTAATTAGTAAATAGTTAATAGGTATAACAAACACTAGTGCAGACTCTCAAAGAATGCTTCTGCTCTCATGGTAAATCTAACTGCACACTGCCCTTTCTAATGTCCCATCCTGGTTACATGTTATCATGTATGCATCACAGAGCACCTTTTGGACCCAACAACAGACAAACATTAGACAAAAGTATCTGATGTAGATGCTGACAGACCTGATACAAAGATATCTGTAAGTAATAACAGCATATGTCTACTAAAGCTTGCAACTTGTCTTTGTTACTATTTTCACCCAATCACGGTCCCTAACATTTTGGTTAAATGAAAACTTTCTGGAAGAAATTTCATTAACTTTACAGGAAGAAGGAATTTACTGCCAGCTTCTACCCCTCCAGCTAAGGGCTTGTATTTCTTTTGTTAATCACTGCACTTCTGGAAGTCTGCAATTAATTCAAATTACTTTCAAAGTTCTTCGCTAATATTTACAGAATAGTAACAGCTACACCAAGAACACCGAAACTTTTTCCCAAGGTTCTATGTTCAAGCCTCAATCGTCATACATTTTCATTTGTATGTCTCATAATTCAAAACGAAGATAAGTAAGAGATCACTTGAAGGGTGATGTATTCAAAAAAAGCCAATTTACAGGCAGTTTTTCCATTTCATCGAAGAACTACCTTATAACACAGAAAAGCAAAATCACAGCACTAGAACTTGGGGCTTAAACAGATAACCTATAATTCTAGTAATGTTGTGGGTGCTCTTTTAATTACCAGGGTATCTACGTACTGTGCAGTTATACCAGTAGGAACACAATCTCAGTTTCTGTACTAAGAACTCTTAAAAGCTTTAATGATCAGTTATTTATCCACATAATATAAAAAATAAACTATTACAAATTACCTCAACTTTTCAGCAATGTGCTGCTGGTATAGAATAAACTTATTACTCAAAGCACCACCTTAATGCTTTATTCTGCTTTATCAAGTAGATAAATCACTTATCCTGCAATATGCTACATCAGGTTTGTTCCCTACATATATTAAAATCAATTATGTTCTAAACACCTAACGCTGCCAATCTTACAGTTCTTTATAAGCATAAAACATAGTAGGATAATTTGGAATGGAAAAACTCTCAAATTATCACAGTTTTATAAAGAAATACACAAAATTTCTTGAAGTGCTAAAGAAGAATTTGCTAAAGAAAAAACAGATAGGTGGACTAATGCCATCTTGTAAATTGCATTTTTAGAAAACCAAATCAAGTCAATTATATTCTTGGAGTGAAGCATTAAGCACATCGTAGCAAATATTTTAATGTGCTGTTACCTACAGTCAAGTTTGGAAATTAAGTGCTTCAGCATCTTAGACTATTATATGCAGAAATATCCATCCATCGCTACCTAAGCATCTTGGAAAAAAAACCCAGTAAACTGGCATATAGTTCTGAACAGTGCAAAGGAATAGCTTCAGCAGCTAACCTGCTTGCACTCTGGGAAGGAGAGCTTTAAAAAGATTGCAGTTCAGTTTCCAATTCTATCAAATGTTCCAAATTTTCACTAAAGCAGCCAGACTACTGAGATAAATCAAGTTAATCCCTCCTCCATGAACAGATTAAGCTCTTGGAGGCAAAATAACTCAAAGGGCAACCTCTATCATCAGTTATACATACAGAGTTCAAACAATATATTCTATATACAAATATAACACCATTTCCTAAGACACAGTCAAATCCTTGCAGTATTAGTTTCCTTGAGAACAGCGGTTGAAAAGCATCAGCTAGGTTGTTATACAACCATTACTTTAACAATTAACAGAATAGACCTTTTAATCCAACTAATGGCTGAATTAGAAGAGGGTACAGGGGAGTACGTGAAACAATCTACCAATATAGCAACAGATTTGGATTTGACCCTGCAAATTTAGAATTTATGAAGATTACTTGTATGAACCTACAAGGTTTGTAGTAAAATGATTGTATTTGGTGCTGACTGGTTTTTGGAGTTATCTAAATGAACAAGTTCAAATAACTGTAAAGATTCCAGAAGTTACCACTGGAGATGTTCTGTTCTCATACAGGCAGGATGATTTTATGATAGCCCAGTGCTCAGAATAAACTGAAAAGCCTCAGTCTAAACTGAGAATTTTAACATCTAATTTTTCTAAGGCAGGATTGTAGGGTCCTGTAATGCCCTATGCATCATAGGCCTGTTGCATCTAAAGTGACTGAATTATTTTCCTCATCCTCCTGCATGTCAGTGGTTGTAGCTTAACCAACAAGTGCACCGCTCTGTGAGTTTGAACTCTCATTGTTCATCAGTACAGCTGATGCACTAATATTCCACTGAAAAACACAATCACACACTTGTAAATAAAAATGTATTAGTTTTTGCAAAACACTCTCAGAGCATTTCCAAACATGTCTTGGGGGGGGTGTTTCCCCCTCTCCTTGCTGCCTCCCACACCATACCTAGAAAACAGTGTGCAGCTGCATAACAATGAGTCAGCAGCTGTAAGCAAATATCCTTCACCTGTTCAGACTGCATAGCTACAGTGAGAATGAAATGGTAGAAGTAATAAATTTTTTTTAAAATGCCCCCTAAGATGTAAGGAGACCCAAGGGCTACAAAATGAATTGGGAAATCACTGCTATGCAGAGATAATCTTCCAAGATTACTATGGTCTGAAAGATGCCCCCAGAGAAAACTAAACTCTTATGAAAAACCATGTTACTCTTCCCTGACACAATAAACTTTAAGCTTATGTCTTCCTACACCACTGTGCACTGACTTGACCTTGGTGAACAGCCTGAATTAGTAATACCACTTCCACTTATAGTCAGCATCAGCAGTGTAGATCACTCTAGAAATTTTTCCACATTGTTCACAAAGCAAGTTGGGAAAACAAGCAAGCTTAAGTGTTTGTATTTTGCAGATAGGAATCTGATAAATGAGAGGTTGGATGGTTCACTGACAGTTGCACAGAAAACTTAAGGCTCATGCTGAAATAAATAGAAGCCAAATAGTCTACATAATCTCAAACACCTCTGTGAAACAATGGGGGTTTTCAATCTACTCTCAGCAGCAGAACACAGAAAGTACTCAATACAACAATTTGTAGTGACACTACTACTGACAAAATACTGGTAAGGTTTATAGCTGAGGCTTGTCTTTGCTTTTTGTGTTGCTAAATTCTTGCTCAGTATGTCGTTTCACAACGATTTTCCTGCTGAAGTGTAGACAGACTAAAAAACCAAACCCACACACTGAAAAAAAAAACCCCCAAAACCCTCTAAAACTACTGCAGCAGGTTTCTTAAGAAGATACAGGCAGACACAGTCTAATATTTAATGAAAGCCAGACAGAGCTACTGCTAAAATTACTTTAATTTCTCTTTTGCTGATGCAAGTAGTATCTCCTCTGATTTGCCTAACCGAAAAGACCAACCATTGCTGCATTTTACTTCATTAAAATTATCATATTTAACTCATGTAAAGCAAAAGACATCAGCTGAAATTACTTTATCAGTAGGCTCTGGCTACACTGAAAAGTGTAGAACAGAATCCCTTGTCCATATCTGTTCCGTGGATTTCATTGTCTAGCATTGTTCTCAACTACCATGAATGGTGCAAGGCAGTGTCTTAAACTCATTTGTAACTAGGAAAATCTCATTAACAGTAGACACAGAGAAGCTCTAGACTAGACTGCCTGCAGAAGCAGCAAAGGCTTCTAAAAAACTTTACAGAAATATCTGTAATGAATAACTTCATTATCATTTAATTGAACAACTGAGAAGGATGGGACAAATGCCCTCACGCGGCCTATCCTAACCCTATGATGTTACAGAGGCATTCCGGTGTATTTATGTACAAACTTAATTTCCTGTTGTGGTTGGTCACTTCTAGAGGCACAGCCAACATGTAGCTGCATTACAGAAATTTATGGACTTGAAAATATACTGCCATGCTAATCCAATGAAATCCTGACCTGACTTCCACTCGAGACTTGAGTAAGCGCTGGACTATGTCACAATTTCAAACACTCCCAGCAGTTATTTGAAGATGAATGGGCCATCATATCCCTCTTCTGTGGAATCATTATAGGGAGACTGTTTTAATCAAAAGTATAACACAGCTTTGAAAAAGTTCTCTGACTAAGGGGCACACATAGCACATTGCTTATATGAAGCCTTCGATTTTCTTACAAATTCTGTCTGCATGGTCCATATAATAGATTCAATATAAAGTACAGTTACCAGATGATGTCTAAAATTTTGGTTTAGAAAATGCATTGGATTGTATAATATGTATCACCACAGATATAATAACAGTTTTTATTTTGACCTCCAAATAAACCAGCAAAACTACAATAACTCTTGCTTCTTAATTCAATTTCACTAGGAAAGTGTAACTACATCTCCTTTGCAAATCTTCAAGTCAATCACCACGTGCATTTCTTGATGGATATCCAACTTCACAACTGTCAACCACATCTGGCTAATTCTGTTCACAAATGCTCCCGGTTTTGCCAGGTTAAAAGCAAGTATACTTGTAAGTACCTGCCACAAGCAGTATAATATGCTGCTTCAGAGCTCTGTACCAGTTGCAAATTCATTTACGACCCTCAGTTAACCAGGCAGCCAGACTGAACTGAACCTAGCATATACTACTGTTACTACTAAAAGTAATTCTTTTCAATATAACTCTGACTTACGCATTCTACTGTTGACTGAATCAGAGAGAGAAACAGTGTTAGATGCAGATGACATAAAAATAACAATTTATTTTTTGTTCTTGAAGATAAAATTCTTTTTCAGTCTTGTGTATTTTTCTCATGGCTCTCTGCAGCTTCCTGAGGAGGGAAAGAAGGGAGGGAACTGCTGAGCTCTGCTCCCAGGGATCCAGTGATAAGACATGTGGGAATGGTTCAAAGCTGCACCAGAGGAGGTTCAGACTTCACATGAGGAACTATCTCCTACCGACAGGGTGGCCGAACACCAGAAGAGGATTCCTAGAGAAGTGGCCGATGCCCCAAGCCCCTCAGTGTCAAGGGGCATCTAGACAATACCATTAATAATACTCTTGAACTTTGTCAGCACTGAATTGGTCAAGCACTTGGACTACATGGTCGCTGTAGGTCCCTTACAACTGAACTAATCTATTCAAAAGGGCATCCACGCCAATACACTGAAGGAGAGGAGTAACAAAAATAGAAAAGGAAATTCTAGGAAAGGATAAAAAAAGTCCTGCAGCTGTAGCACAAACCCAGAAGCACAACAGTTTCAACGTTCTTGCACATCTACATGTCCCAACAACTTGTCTGAAGTCTCTACCTGTATTACCTTTTCAGTCTCTTCTGTAGTATCTTCCCTTTGCTGCAAAACACATTTCATACACAGCATCAAGGCAAGATACAGCTCATCTCTCGTTTATCTTCTTGTCAAGAAAAAAAGAATAAAACCAAATTTCAAAAGAGTAAAGAAAAACTGGATAACTCATAGCTATAGCTGCCAAAAGGTAAAATGAATGCTACTACCAAAGCACCAACTATTAAAAGACCAAGACAAATACTGATAGATTTATCTGTGTTAATGCAGATACAAGCCATTTCTGTTTCCCTGAAAAAACATCATTTTATTTATACCATCTGTATAAACTCAATTTAAATAATCACGAAAAAAAATGTTTGGAACCCTTAACACATACAGAATCACTTAATAGTCTTGTACATGGGCAGAGCTGTACTGAATTTGCCATGTGTTAATTAGTCAAAGTATTTTTCTTCCATGTCCTACTTCTGAAAGAAAAAAGAAAAGGAACAATTTTCCAGAGGTTAATGAATTCTCTGTACTGCAGGAAAGGATGATGTATTCAAATTATGTCTCATACATGAATTTAAACAGGAGCAAATAGATGCTACCAAGTCACAGGAAGGTATTGTTCTAGTCGAGTTAAACCTTAAAGAAATTTAGTTTTAACAGTCCTACTTGATTTAAGGTATCTACAGATCTGCTTCAATTCCCAGAAACTGTGAATTCATACAAGAGACTATTTCCTTAGTACCCAGTTGCAAATGTGTTTTATGACAGTTTGGTCCATGTTTCCAAAGGATTTGGCATATTTGTATAGATAGATTTGTATTGAAGATGTGCAACTTCATCACACATTTGGTATCTTGACCAAAGACTCTGAGACTTACAGGCACAATTAGCCAAATTCTGAGAAGCTGCTCACATAAATGAAGAGTAATTATATTGCAACAATGAACAGCAAGTCTGAGATCATGCTAGGAGGAGTCAGGGGGGACAGAGGGGGAGAAGAGTGAGGCATAACCATCAGTTTATACATTTTTCGTAGTTCAGTGAGAAATAGCAAGAGAATAACAAACAATACCCTTAAGACAAATGACAGTACACTACTCCAATAAATACCCAACAGCAGTGTCTAGTCTATAATAATCATATGATGAATTAATAATGGATTAAGAACAGTCCCTTTATAATCAAATCTGAATCCAGATGGAGCACTGACCGCCCAAGTGATAGAGCAATATTAAAGAGTCATGCATAATTCAACCACATTGTATACACCTTACTGGGCAAGCTGAAGGCCTTTTATACAGCGAACATGCAACAGACCAGAGTTTATAAAAATAAAAAGACCCTGATACAATATGTATTTTAATTATCTCAACTCTGATAAGCCAACATATAAGTAATCCTCTTTAAGCTTTTCAAAGCTAGCTTCCCATACCTTGGCAATCAAATATTATTGAGTTTATAATTAAGTTTAATTAGGTCAAAGAATGTTTCAGTTATATTGACTCTCAAATACATAACAAATATTCACTCAGCACTAAAAGCAATCAAAATTAATGACCTTCGATGTAGTATATGCAAATACAGCTTAACTTTTTGGTTTATATTGGGGTGTATTTTATTAACTTGGAAGTAGGCAGATGAACAGTAAGACTTCTCCAGTTCAGAATGCAGCAGCAAATGACCATTTGAAAGAGTTTTACTTTCAGTAATAACAATTGAGCTATATAATTAAAATAATTCTTAAGAAGCTTTGCATATGGAATTTTATTTTACGGAAGTGATTTAATTGTTAAGTTCATCATGTATTTGTACTATGTTCCTTCTCCTCAATATAACAAGACAACAAAAGCAATTTCCATGAGCTTACAACAAATTTTACACAGAACTGATTGCAGAGAGCTACCTCTTCACAGCATTTTGCTGAAATAACTGTATTCTGAAAGAAGTGCCAATTTTGTATTAGGTTTTACCGTGATTTTGCTGTGCATAACTCTTGAGTTCTTTATGACCTTATAGACTTGAGACTCATGAGGCTCATGGTACCAGCTATTACCATTACAAGTTTTCAACTACTTGGCAGTTGTCCTTTTTGCAATAACCATAAAAAATACATTGCTTTTAACTAACTTGCTGAGTGTTCTACGTAAAAATCTCCAGGTAAAAGAATACATCATCCCTTTGCATCATCTTTACATCATTCCCAGAGTACCTAAGCATACAGAAACTGAATGGATACCCTGTATCTAAGAAAGGTGCAGAGCATAGTGAAAGAACTGGCTACCTAACTGGGATGAAGAGCACAAGCCCTTGTGTTCCTCCAGCAGTCCACCACGTTTCAAACTCTGGGTATCAAAAAAGAACAAAAGTGTCAGCAGCACAAAGAGTGAAAGTATAGGAAGAAAAAAAAATCTGGAAGCAGCTCAGAATTCAAGAATGAAGAGACGTATTGCCTGCACAAAGAGGAACAGAGAGAATTGTAGAGCTCAGGGGAGGTGTTTTAAACACAAAAAAGTACTTGGCCTTCTATGATCTTTAAAGTTGTCTCAGTTCCTCTGTCCTAACCCTCCAAGCTATGAAAAGGACATCTGTACAATCTAAACTTTGTGTAAGCCTTGTTAATGACATAATGTCTGTAAATCAGTATGCATATGCAAATGGCTCTAGAACAAATCACCATTTTAAGAGCACAAGCATAAGACACGCATACAGGTTGAGTTCACTCTATAGACCCAAGACAAGGTAAGTCTTCCACTGGCGGCCAGCAACAGCGTGTTGGGTAATATGTTCATTTTCCTTTAAGAACAGACTTCAAACCACAGCAGCCACATATTCACACGCCCTTCAGCCTTCACAGCCTGGTGGCCACATCTGTCATAAGTTATCACAGATTATTTGACACTGAGGGGATTTACAGATCCACTACTTTCAGCTGGCAATAAAGTGAGCCAAGACCAAGTCGGTTTAATAAGCCAGATTATCAACTCCTGAAGCATAAATACCAGTCCAGATCACTAAACAAATACAAAGATCATTTAACATGCTTAGGTTACCAGTCCTTGTCCTGAGTCAGCAAAGCTCCGAACAGCACTTCCTGTGAAAGGAAATTCTGTCATGATGACAGACTGCCCTGGAAAAGGCAGGTGTGTCTGGCAGTGGACAGTTCACAAAAAAAGATAATCTATTTTTATAAAAAGAGTTCAGACAGATGATGATGTAAATTGGCTGGAAACCCATATGAATGTGTCTTTCCAAGTTATGAAACAACTCCAGTCTTAGGTTCGTACCCTCTTTCTTTGCCACCCACCTCTCTGTCCAGAACAGTGGTGGTGAATGGATACATTTACACAAATTGGAAACTTGAGACAGAGTAAGATGTCCTCATCTTTCCACTGGTAAGTACAAAGAGGAGGAATATCCCTGAGCTGATGCCTGTGAAGCTGTTGCAGCTGTGACTGACAGCGCTGCCTTAAATCAGCAGCTAAGCGAACTGGAAGAACAGAACACCAGTCATTCACCTAATTATGTAAAGCAGGAAGTATGCTGCACAGGAAAGTCTAATACACTTATTTGTCAAATACATACACTATTTAATAAAAAATAACCAGTTTTATTACAGAGCCTGAGAGATTTATTATCTGCAAAAATTTAATAATATATAATTATCCCAGTTAGAATCTAAATTCATAATAGGGAACACTTCTATTCAAATTTTTACATTCTTAGGCACTGCCCTGGAAAATAAATGCTTGCATTGAGGATATGCACATAAACAGTTCAGGGCAAAGTAAGTTTCAAAGACACAACACACAGTATATACTCTGTCTGGCCATACAACATAGGATAATCAGTACTTTCTGGTAACAGACAAAAGCGTAACATGTTAGAGGCTACCTCAAGCAAAAAAGATAAATCAACTAGTATTTACATAAATTTTCCATTTAAATAAACCAGTCATTATTCAAGATACACTGCATGCCACTAGTCATTATCCTCCTCACAAGATATTCCCCACCTTACTGGCCTGAGTAATTCTGAAGCCATATAAGGAAGCATCCAAACTTCTTCATCCATTTCTTTCTCCCTCTTCTCTCCTTACAGTTTTCTAAGAATACAGACTTCACTACTTAATTTTAAATCCATTGTGAAGTTACTCATTGAAGAGAGTGGGGAATAGTTTTCTTAACAGCCTTTCACACATTTTATTGACAAGATAACTCTAAAGTAGGGATTTACAAATATTTTTATGAAAAAAGTCAACAGCTGATAAATAAAAAACTGCTAATAAATAAAAGCCTGTACAAACTAGCAGCTTTTATTGTCTGTTTTTTTAACTTTCTGTCTGTACTATGAGAGTTCTATAGTAAGTGAAAGCTGGTTCATCAGCTGACTGTAAACGAAACACTGAAAACAAAGATACAAACACTAACCAGAAGGAATGCTAAGTTTTCTTCCTACATCTACTTGTACTTCTGTGTATTTGAAATGGGAAACGCAACTGTATCCTCATGTCACAACTTTACATGAAAAACAACCCACACTGTAGTTCACTGTGTAGTTGCACTCGTCAACACTTTGACTCAATGTCCACCAAAATCAGCAGAAAGAGTTCAGTCCTCATAGCTTATTTTCAATGTAAACATCAGTCACTGTAGTAATTTAGTGGGTTTTTTTAAATACGAAAACAAGGCTGTATTTCACCTTTCCTTACAGAAAAAAACGAGTCAGAAACTGTTTCTTTGTAAGGAAAAGTCTACATGTTTTCCAATGGGCTTCATATCTGTAGTGTGTGATAGAATTGCAAGGCTGTATGTGATGTGCACATCACTTCTGCAGCAACCCATGTAGGTCTCAGTTACATTAAAATCACATTACACAGCTTCACACCACCAGCATTAGCCACCACTGTCATAACTGAAATAAAACCCCTCATACAGCCATGCAATGGGATAAAAGATCTGACTAAGTCCTACATTCACAATGCCCTTCTATCCTGTTATTTACTCACAAAAGATTCACTGCTTTACAACGAGCTGTCATTCTGACACCTGATTTTCATCATTAAGAGTTTTACTACAGAAAAATGAAAAGCAATAATATATCAAATTTTAATTTGTAGCAATACACAGAACAAGTTTTTCATGCTACATATGAAAATAATGCAGCTGAAACAATGAACAGATTTGTCTCAGAGCCCCTGTAATAGCCATACATTCATTTGGTGGGTGGAGAGAAAAGGCAGAGGAAAACAAAATTACTCACACTTGCATCCAAGCTGCAGATACTGATTGTATCTTCATCTTGAGTACTCTGTTTTCGCTTCTTCTGTAAAACAAAAAGAAAAGAAAAGCTCAGTTTTGATGAATAGTACTAACTACCAGTAGCTTGGTCCTGAAGCAGACATAGGTAATTAAGGCACACACATACATACATATATATAGTTATTTTCTCTCATCACCATCCTAGGTACCACATGTGAGTGTAGGTTCTATTCTCAAATTTAATAGCTACCTATCAGCACATTAGTAGATTAAATGCTGTTCCTTTTTCTGTTCACAGTGAGTTACGTTCAATTCAACTTTATTCTAACTAAAAACCTAAGTAACTCCTGCATAGTGTAAACTGTACCATGGCACTTATTATGAACATCTGTAACTAATGACATTGTCAGGAGAAACTTCTGTTTTGGGACAAAAGCTTATATTTAAATTTTTCAAAACATATACAGCAACGAAGTACTATTCCTAGAGTGTCAATAGTACATAGTGAGGATAATAGATGAAACGTACTGCAGGGATTAAATTAACATATATCTCAATTTCAGTATCTATGTCAGTGATTGCATTTTGCTCCAGATGCAGGTTTTGTTGCTGAAAACAGCAAGCCCTCCCTGATGCCATTTCACAGCTTCATCACAATACTAATCTTCAAACCCTTCAAATAAAAAGTATGAAATTTCATTTAAGAGCTCTGTATTTTCTACCAGACCTGAAAAACTTAAGAAACAAGAGAAGTCACAGAATACAGGATCCTTATTTATCCAGCTGAATTGTCTTCCACTGTCAACTAGAGATAAGAATTCACAGATGATAGCTGGGATTCAGTTTCCAGTCTACAGAAGTCAAAGATGAGCAGTTTAAAGAATAACAAAGAACCCCACACAATTGCCATATGGAACACTTATCTTACATAGTTCAGCTAAAAGGTAGGAGCTGCACATTGTGCAGGTATTTCTAAATTCATAATATAACTATATAAGCTCTATTCTTCCTTCTACAGTATCCATACCACTAACTCTTCTGAAGCCTGGAGGTTTTATTCTATAAAGCCAATAAAACAACCATTGCATCTACTAGGCCAAGTATATCCTGAGAACTTTGATGAAAAAAGATAAGGAGTATTTATCATAAAATCCAAAAGCTTTCATTTCCTGCTATTTTAAAATGAAAATGTAGGTGTTGAAACTTTTTATGTAGTTTTCAGCAGAAATTTGACTTGTGTAGTCACATTTAGATAGAATTTTGCTTTTCTTAAGGAAATAACTTCTACCACTTTTTTCTGACAATAATATTTTTGAAGTTAATGACAGCTGTGTTAATACCATTATTATTATTCAGAAACAGAAACTGGATCTCGAGTTCTCTAACCACATTACACTGTGAGAAACGTTATATGAAAAGCAATTCTTCGCCCTCAGACAACACACAAACAAATCTCTTCTACCATCATTGAACAGATTTTTAGCCACAAGTAAAACAACAGAAGAGAAAGCAAAATTTTCTGGACCAGACCACAATGAGCAATGAACAGACGTATCTGAAATAACACTGAGTATATTTGTTTATCCTGAAGTGGTGTTTCAGAAGGTTGGGGGTTTTTTCATGTGATAAACTAATCTGAATTATTAGTCTAGGTTTAGCCAATGTGTATTCATGATGTAAAACACAAAACAGCCTCAATTCTCAGCATTACTAGAATGAAAGTTAATTCCAAGAGGATCAAAATAGCAATGCAACAAAAGGTATTACTCCAACACTGATAAGTTTTAAAAGTTAGGTGCTTGATGAAAGTATATGTTCCTGATACTCTATAGACAGGTCAAATGAAAAAAAAAGTCTCCAAATTAAGTACTATGCAGGTTGGAACCATAACAAATGTTTTCTATAATGGAGTAGGTGCAACTTCACTGTTAAAGGAGTATGACACATGACTGCACACAATGAATAGATAGCTTCTTTGTTAAATAACTGATTAAAAGATGTACTGGTGTTCACACAGCTACAGATTATCACATAATGTGGCACGTCCAGCACAGACCAACTGAAATGAATGTGGATTGAGAGCATAAATTACATAATATAAAGTACTAGCAAGGCTACAGGATTGAAATGAACTTGAATGAGACAGGACGTGCCGTTACTGTAGAAGGTAAGTTATAGAGCAACTACATCTGGTCTTCTGACCACCATGTTCAAAGGGGATACATGGATCCAAAACACAGAGGTATCACAAAGCAAGTGTCCATGGGGACAAGTGCCCAAGGCAAGGCTATTCAGGTAAAGCACAGCACAACATTTAGTTAGTAGCAAATATTAACAAGTTTATATCTTATCTACAGACAACTTCTTTGATTATATAACTAGGTGTCAATACACTCATGAGAAGCAAATCCATGTCAACTGCAATGCACAGACCAAAAAGTCTGAGAAGATAGGTACATTATAAGGAACACAATTACACATCTGAAAGAGCCTCCACAAAGTAGGCAGAGCTTGCTCTAGCTTATACTCTATTGTGCTCATCAAAGGATCACTTCACACTTCATTTTAGCTCTTCTACTTACTGCAAAGTAACATATGAAAAAATAATCTAACAAACATCTGTTATCTGGAAGTTTGCAAGTAGCATGCTATGTAAGACAAGTCATTTCATAGAGAAATTGTTAAATATCATCAGCTACTGCAGCTCAGATGAATGTTTCCATTTCCTAAGTGTTTCAAGGTCTATTATCAATGGGGGAGTAGAAAACATGGAGTGAAAAAAAAAAATCCAATAATTGAGCCACCAGATAAATTTCTTTGCCCATAATAAGTGGATTAGAAGCAAAGACTTCAGTGGATATTGTGCAGGGAGCATAAGGTGCTCATTAAATTAATCCCTGCCCTTTGTGGGCATCTTTTACCCAAAGGAGTTGCCAGTCCTGTCTCGGTTGCCATAGCACAATATAGCTGACCGCTGAATCTCTCATGTTCCTGAAAATTACCCCTTAAATGTTGCTCTCAATTTTATGTTTTAAATCACATGGCACATCAAGTAACACAAACATCACTCCATTTTGATCTCAACAATTTGATGTGTATTCCTCTCACAAAAGATCCTAGAAATACAGTGGATTTCTTTGGGATGAATCCAGAAGAACAGTTCTATGAGAGGTCATTGTATGTATTGCACACATTCAGAGTAGAATAAGCTTCACAGCAATGACAAGGATTTTTCATAGAATTAATTTACATCTCAAACACTAAAATCAGTTGAGTGACATATTAATGAAAAATTTGAACTTCCAAAGAAAATTAAATCAGCAGTGCTCTTGAGAGGCTCAAATATCTATTGCACATATTGTTCGAAGAACAAATGAACATATAAAACTCTTCATAACAGCATCGTATTGGTAGATTTTCCACGCCAGTTTCTAGTGTCACACAAGGCTGTGTTAAACCAAACCCTGCAATCTGTGAATCTTTATTCAACACAATCCTTGTTCTGGCCCAGGCATAGCACCAAGGAGAAAGGACTGATGTCTTAATTCAATTTTATTACCTTGCACATGAAGTACCCCTAGTTCTTGTTAACATTTCTTAGGTTTATCTCTGGCTGTAGTAACCACCAGTTTTAATACAGATTTATAGCTTTTTTGGACTATACAGCTTGAAGGAGCATGTGCAATAGGGAGCAAGACCCACTCCAAGTGTGCTACATTAAGGAGATGTATACTAACAATAAGTTCATGAATTTACCCATGTGGAGATCTTACAGATAATTGCAGAAGATCTAACCACAAACATGTTGAGCAACAGAAAATCTGAGGCCCTCATGGCTACCCGAGCATACCTAAATTATATACACAAGTGACGTTCCTGGTGTGTGTAATACTTATCACATTTAATATACTCCACGTGCAGGATGTTTTACCAGAACTGTAGAATCATAGAATGGTTTTGGTTGTAAAAGACCTTCAAGATCATCAAGTCCAAGCACCTATCCAGCCCTACTTGGTTCAACACTAGACCATGTCACCAAGTATAATATTTACACTTCCTTTAAACACCTCTAAGGATGGTGATTCAACCACCTCATCCAGTTAGAGATTGTATCAGGTTTGCTTTAATTAAAATCCAATAAGAAGCCCCAACATACTATGAATACTATGAAACAGTGGTAAAGTTCTAAGCAATTAGCATGCCCTAACTTTGTACCTAAGCAGTACATTAAATCTGTTAATATTAATATTCCTGAAATTCTAAACTGAATTAGCCAGGAAGAATCCACCTCTCTTTCAAATTCAGAGTAACAACATTAAACAGTCAAATATTATTGTTATAGTAAACATGATCATTCATTATCTCCAACGTATATTAATTATATCAGTTATACCATACTGTAGCACTGTATTAAATACATTAAATACCAAACACTTCTTATATCATGCTATGAGCAATGGACAAACGTCACCTGCAATCTCACCATAGGGTAATAATTTATTTTGTAATTAAAACTGAAAATTGTTATGAAGTTGTTTAGCTTGCTGGGATAATAGGACAGCTTGCAGTGCTTTAACAACTCCCTTTTTCAGTAAAATATTTGTAGACCTTAAGAAAAGATCTCGCATGAGAAAAGCCTACCACTAACAGTATTCTGAATAGAAACATGCCTGTGATTTCTGACTGACTACACAGATGCATTATACACCTTCGAATGGGTACTGAAAGACGTTTTCTATCACATTTGATAAGTTTTTTGCCTTTTGAAATAGACAAAAATCTATGTCAGTATGCAACAATGATTGTGTAACAGGTTCAAATCTTGATCCATGTTTGTAATACTGCTGCCTAAAAGCAGTGCTTACATCGATAGTTAGAGAGACAGAACACTTCCTGGTCTTAACATAGCAGGAAAGAGTTGTTCTCAATAATTATCTCACAGGAGATGAGAAAGTAAGAGATCCAATTATATATTAAAGCAGAGATTTAATTAAAGGAATTAGAGCAATAAGACATTGTTATAGAAAGGCTGGATTAACATTCTCTCTCCATCACAGGGTTTTAGTTATCAATACCAGAGATTTATATTTTACCACCTGGGAGATGAAATGCAAAGACACATAAAAAATAGTTTGATAAAAAAAGCCATCCTGTGGTGGGGGAGGAAATGCTTTTCAGAAGAATCGCTGACTTTTACTAATTCATTTATCCATTATAATTGCTTGGAAACGTGTCTGCACACAGAATGGTATCAAAGTAAAGAACAGTTCAAGACAATGTATTTGTATAGGCATATAACTTTAAAGCTTTTATGTCATACATTCATTTTAAAGTGAAACACAAACCAACTTACTTCAAGCTCTTTTTTATACAGAAAACCATTTAACAAACGAGGATCCATTCATTCTAGCAAAACAGACTTTCTCCACCCCACCAAAAAGTCCAAAAGAAAGAAAAATTTAAAACCATTCAATAAAATATTTTCATATGAAAATATCTTTTAAAACTTCATCTTTCTAGAACATGCATTTGGGCACACTTCAACACTGCTAATTAGAAGAGAGCAACTTTGTGAAAACTGCAGTTCCAATATACTATTTAAATTTAAGTAGGTAGAGGTGAATATATATATACACACACCTACATATAAAGATATAATATCTATGTGCATATACAAATACATGTATGCATCAAGTATACATACCTCCTTTTTTTTTTTGTTAAAGACAAGGAACATACTACAACATGTTCTACTATAGTTTCTTTGAATGACCTATTAAGATTTTGGCAGAGGGAAGTGTGCAACAAACTAAAAACTGTCTGGGTAAATACTGGTGATTCTAAGTTAAAGGCGCAGCTTACAAATTCTCTTGATATGTAAATCTTTTTAACGTACCAGCTAAATCCACATGTATTTATTCAAATGTGCTAATGATTCCAAGCACCCTAATTCTTAAATACCTGACATTCAGACACTACAACTTTCATGTTTTTTCCTTTGTAGTGTCAGTACTTCCGCACCCCTGCATAACATGTTGATCGATCTCAAAAAGCCCTGAAAAATACCACTTACTAAGACGGAATTTTCCCTTTAATGACTCCAAAACGTCCACCTCCTCTTGCTTCTGTGTTACAAGATAGGTTTCAAGCTGTCACTGTTTCCGTTTCAAATCACATTCAAATGATCTCAAAGGTACCAAGCACCACTTAGTTGTATCACAGAGTATGGAGGAGGATTCAGAGTCATGGCAGAGTCTAGTGATGAGGCACAACTAGTACAAAACAGATGTTAAAAGGCGTGCAAGGAAAAGTGAGGTAGGATGAAAGAAATAATGACAAATTGCACTGTGAGGGGAGTATTCCGATTCTCCAGACCAATTTAAAGTGTTTTCAGAAGTTTCACAGATGATACAGCCAGAAAACAAAAACATCGAAACATTTTGGATTAGAAGGTAAACATTCTTTCTAATACAGCAGGAGGAAATTCTTGCTAAACACTTCAACATTATTCTCACCTGCTGTTATCAGTCAGTTAACAAAATATGCCTTGGGTCCAGCTTAAATTGGGTATCAAGTTGCTAGGCAAAAGATTAATAGCCTTCTATCTTAAGGTTAGTTGGATAATCACTAATTTAACATTTCCTGCCACAGGTGGTGGGATATAACATGACCAAGCAGACTTCAGAAGAGACAGCAGCGGTGTCACATTACCCAGCTTCAAGCCAGAACGTTCATGATACTGAAACAAGAACACTTCTCACATAGAATTACCCATGTTCCATCTTATCACATTACTGTTGCATTGACATGCAACTATCTAAGATTAAATAAAGGTACAGATGCAAAAAAAACCCCACCCAAACCTTTGCCCTCTCTGAGACAATGCACAGTTCTAGAAAGAAGTCCATATAGAGGGAGACCGTGTCATATTAATCACATCAGCATCTCCGGCTGCAATAACCAGCTAGAAACCTCTGAATTTCCTGTTTAATATGGTGATCCTCCTAAATTTAGTTCAGAATTCAATTACAATTACATAAACAAGTGATAATTCACCATCTGAGAGGCCAGTCCCCATTTCACTTCACGGTAGCCTACCACTTCCCTTCATGTCAGTACCATTATCCCTCACTTCCATAGCTGTACCACTGGCAGTTTCAAGGGCTTGAAGGCATGGAAAGGCAGCAAGTTTGAAGTTTTCCCAGAGCATAGTGCCTTTCTTATAGCCAAATGCTTTTATGGAACTATAACTTCAGAAGACTGAGTTCTAATACAAAATTGTAACAAAAAAAAAACCACCACCTGTTGTCCTACCTTCCAATACCACAGCTCTTGCCACTGGCAAAAAGAACTTGCTTAAACTCTGAGACCCCAAAATTCCTTAGTTTCTGTACATATTTCCGCTGCCCTCTACTGTTCAGAACACCAGAGGCATTACAGGTTTCTTTTTCTCAAGAGTGACACAAAAATCTAAACAAAAACTTTATTTCTTTCGAAGGAGAAACAGTCCAAGATGACCCAACTGTGGTTTGCGCTGAGTCTGGTACAAAGCTTTGCCAGTTCTGCTTCCCATTCCACACATGTTCAGCTGGCCGGCTCTACGCATGCAGGGGTTAGTAACAGCCCTTGCTTGTTCCTGATGTCCCAAGCAAAACAAAGAAACGAAAAAACAGACTCTGCTCCAAGACTGTTAGAACACAGCAGAAGATTTAAGACTTTGTCACTAAAACATGAGTATCTAAGTGCTTTTGAGGCATCACTCCCATCTCTGCCAGAAAAGAGAGCAGCTCCTTTTCACGTTTCTCTGAGCACAGAGAGCAAAGCTTTATTTCTACAGTGCTTATTGTGATGGATTTGAGATTTTCCGGTCAATGTAATATAAAATGAACACTGAAGTGAACAATGAAATGAAAGTTATATTCAATGTGTTTAACATTAACAACAGGAAATGGGTGTGCATGTACGGGATGCTGTAAGGACAAGGATCAGCCGAGCTTTGTTTGAGGACTGGTATTTATTCTATCTTTATTTAACCTTCTTCCTTCCCCTTTTCAGAAGATGGGGGAGAGTATCAGTCACTGGAACTTAGCAGAGTTAGACATGCTGAAACATCTGAATCAAATTCAGATAAGTTACATACTCCTTTTCCTTTCTCCATAGGAGTTATTTTTACATGAATGAACAGCTATCTTTATTGCACGGTATTTTCTCAGAACTTTAAAACTGCTACATAAATTATGCTTTTAACACTTATGATCAATATCGAAGGATTCTGAACTCAACAAGAATATAAATAAAAACTAAAATGCAATTTAAAAGTGTCCATACACTAGTTAATCTCACAAACACTTTTCAGCTGGGATACGTCAGTCTATAGATACAGTTCTTTGTGGCCCCAAGTAATATAATCAGTCAGCATGCAAATAATCCCCAGATTACTTTGCCTTTGGAAAGCTGATGTGATGGAAGCTGCAGTTCCTAACCTTGTACACGGAATTGTAAAATCAAGACTAATCAAAGTTAGGCTAGTTCAATGCTCTAACTCTGCCTCTACAAGTTCTGTGCATTTGAAAGCAGGGGGAGTTCCTCTGACTGGATCCCAATGACCGGTACTTGCTGCAGCTGACCATGTAGTCACAGCTGCCAACTACCACTTCTGGTTCTAAAAGTGCTGCATCTGAGTTCATATGAGATGTGACTTGTGTTCTTGGAATTGAACTCACAACGGCATTTTCTCACTTGAAAAGCAGTTCAATTCAAATTACTATTATTACTTTTTAATTATATTTCTTTTTCAGGTTTGGGCTTTTATTGTTTGTCTGTTTTTAAGAACAACAGGAATCTAACAGAGCTTCTCATTGTAAAAGAGACCTTGGATTGCTGGTCCTGTGCACAGCACCAGAATCACATACACCAGAATGAAACAACTCCAATAAATGAATTCACCACATGGCATTTAACTGGCTTATGTTTGCAGAAACTGCGGCCATCCTTTACTGTTCTCACACTCTACTGTTAGTCTGCTTTCTCTCAGTCTCCTGCATTCAACACCTCTATTCTGCTGAACCTTTAAAAACCACAGGTTCCTGTGTATGGGTTTTGGTCTAGAGCACCTCCCTTGAGCGCTCTTCAACATCACACTGAATAGATAAAATGGCTGCACCCAAAATGGATTGTTCTGCAGATAAAAACAATGCTACTTTTACTAAAATAATGTGTTGCTATGCCTATTTCTGGTTTCACTACATGTAAGTGCACACATGTTTTAGCTACATTTCTCAGCAAACAATGCTTAGACGGTATTGGTGGATATTCATAAGACTGATGATTCTGGAGTCATCAGTTTAGTCAGCTTTTAAAAATTATATGCTCAGTTTCAATCCAAATGGACAAAAGGATAAATATTACAGTCATTTTGGATAAAGAATATAGAACAGGAGACAAAATTTACACCCAACTTAAAAGATTTTAATTTGAGCTCAGCAATACTAGCAGACAGCAAATAGTCTGTGATTTTTTTGTCTCAGGCAAATATGTGTCTCCCTGTGGCATTTATTAGATTTCTTACATTATAGGTTTTCAAGTTAATTATTTCTAAAACACATACCCACAGCAAATACGCATATTAAGTACATCCAAGAAGACCACACCAATTTAACAGTATGGTAATTAGTAACCACCAGTCTCCTTAAGCTATTAGAAACTGAGAATTCAAATGCATAACATCTATTAAACTAATTTTCACTAGTTGAATAGCTCTTCATTTCTCTGGCAGTCTTAACCTTTCTGAGCCTATTGCAATTTTCAAATACTTTTTTTAAACATTAAGTCAGAACTGCATAAACCATTCCAGGTAACATCCTAAAAAGATACTATGCAATAAATTTATCACAGACCATCTCTTTCACTATTGAAAAGTGTCACAGGAATGTAGAGGGGAAAAAAATTGAAATAATCCTAATTAACAATCCACTCTTAAGCTTCCATATACTTAAGACACATTCTCCACAGCAAATCCAAGAGCATACAGGCCCTTGAATACAGTCCTAACTTGCCTTGCACTACAGACCCCCACCTTTATCAGACGTATCTAAGGCCTTCAAAATAGTTTTATTCAACATATATGCAAGTGGTTTGAAATCACTTTGCTTCTTAAGACGAAGCTCCATATTTTTCCAGCAAGTGGAAAGATCCTACAAACTGGGCCTAGAGCTGCAAAGTTTTGTGTTCTTGTGACCACAACCAAAATCCTTCGCAAACCATTAAGAACGATCAGGTATTAAACCCCAACCATTAGAATAAGTAGAACAGGTCAATGTGTGCAACGCAGATCTAAATTACACTGACAAGTTTGAAATTACAGATTTTATAATATAGTTGTATACTCTGTTCTACTGCTTAATGTTACAATCAGGAAGCATTTTAAAAAAATACGTATTTAACCTGGATCTCCCTTGCTATGAAATAGGCCTACTTAGTCCTGTGCTGCCCTTGGCAAATACAGGGAACAAGTACCAACTTAATAATTGTTCCCACAAAATCAAAACACAGCTGTATACTCATACCTCATATCAAATAATTCTTCTACAAGCAACATGCATTACATCCTTTATACTCTACTCATAGGCTGTATTTTCTACAGCTCTCTCGCTACTCTTATATCCACATCTTTCCCAAGTGCAGTGTCTAAAATTGCACCCAGTGTGCCAGGTGATACCACACATACATGCTGCAAGAGCCAAACCATTATACACTGTAAATAGGATCTGTTACAGCTTTCACTTTGACAGTGGATACTTAAACCATTTTGACATCAGCCAAAATCCTCATTTTCACACTAGGAGACAGAGGCAGACATGTTTACACATATATGGTAAAAAGGAAAAGCAAACACATAAAACCAGCATCCTGCAGCAATAAACTACCAACACATGCAGAAAAATAAACTGTCATCAATCCCAATGGGAACACCAGAGTATATTATCTAAACTTTTAATAAAAATTCTTCCCTTACAGATAGAAACATTCCTGTTAAGCAACATTCTGGTTTTATTAATACTCAAATTTACATCCTGGCATGCTTGGAAGCAGTTTCTGTACAATTTCAGCTTAGTACAATGTCATGCACCCAAACAATGAAAAGTAACATGATCTCAAATTTACACTTACCTGATGATGCACAAAAAAACAACACCACACCATGAGGTACTTAGTATTGTACTCAGATTTTAGGAGGTTTCTTAATCTTGGGCGTGTTACTGAAAAGTCTTTGCTACAAAGGAGTCCCTATGTTTCTCCAGTTTTCGTCAGAAACTCCTCCCCATGCAGCCACACAGTTTGCTCTCACTTCCTGTCACGCAGTGCACTACAAGTGTCAGAAGCCAGTGATACGTATTCTACTGACTCTCTGTTGTGGGTTTTTCTCAGCTCCTGCTTCAAATAATAACAGGCAACTATCTTAAAAATTGGTAACAAATGAATGGCACAGGCATGGTAAAGGTAAAGCCATCCTTAATGATATTTTTGAAGTAATCGGGGGGGACTCAGAGTCAGCAACTGATACACAGTCCACCTCCTACCTGTGCACAGTCTGAAACAGCAGCAGTGGGCCTTAAACTCCAGGGCTGACTGCCCTCTCCAAATGTAGATGCTTCATAAAACAAAAGAGCTGGTAGAACTTGGGTGGAATTTCTGCACAATTAGTTTACAGAAAAATTCCAGTATTTCAGAGATGAAGAAATGTGCTAAGCGGGAGTTCTTAAATTAACAGAAGTACAATGGCAAGAACTCAGCACAGAACACTTCAGAATTAGGCCAAATCTTGGCAGAGCACCCAAATTTTGCATGCAAGAACATGTCAAGGAAACGCAAAGTGCGATTTTATCTCTGGTAATTCCATCTAATTGAGGAAAGAAACTCCATTTTTCTTTCTTCACCTTAAGCATCAAGAGAGCATTCAGCATGAAGTTATTGCTGCCATAAAAATATCAAATATTATTGTTCCTACAACGACACAAAATTTTCCAACCCACTTGAAATTTCAAAACTCCGGATCTCCTCCCACTAGACACATACACACACTGGCTATCAATGTGATTGAGAACTTCAAGTCAAGAAACTTACAGGATTAGATTTAAGATTCAAAATTCAAACTGCAAAATGTAATGCTTTTATGAGAGCTCTTATATGTGCATGCCAAATCATTCTTAGGACAAAAAAGAGACTGAGATAGATCATCCTGCTGGTTATCAAAGACTTCAGTGGTCTCTCTCAAACTGCCAGCTAGGTCACTAGAACTTTCTAGTATATATTTGTCTTTAACATATACTCAGTTGATTGCCCCACTTAGCCATCATATCAAGTTATATTACTTCAAGATAAGAAAAGCTAAGTTCCATATTACTTCAAGATAAGAAAAGCTAAGTTACATGAAGAGCTTGCTCATCTGCAAGTTATCATATATTGAACTTCCTACACATTATATGAAAAATTGTATTTGCATATGACTCATATATACCAATTTCAATGTATATTCAAGCAGCACTCTTCAAAATCCAGACATAGATATCAGCTTCCTTAGCCGAAGTTAGCTAGAAAACAGTGCAGAATATTGACCCTGAAGAATGGAATCCATAATCATCACAAGTGACTGAAACACAGTGCTTTATATATAGCAAGTAAAAGTAAGTCATCTCAAATGGCCTTCCTTCATCTTTCCTGCATCACAAAATGAATTATTTTGGGCAAGTGAATCTTGTCCTCAGAAAACAGTAAGAAGGAACTACTGAGATAGATGTGAGATTGAGGGTGGGTGTGTTTAAATTATATGTGGACTCTAATGTAAAGAACCAGTGCACATACAAGGAAAAGTAAAATCCTGGACCTTTTCTTGTTGTACACACGGCAAATACACAGCAAAAAGTGGAGTGCTGGCCTCTTAAAATATCCTCTACATATTTGTGAGATAACGCATTCTTGGCTTTAGAAGATTTATTCATTAGTTGTATCGGAAGATTGAGTATGTTCCTCCTCCTACTACTATTCCAAAGGAATTTTTTGTTTCAGACATAAGTAATACTTGGGTGAAAAGTTCAGGCAAGTAACCATACTGGACAAAAAGAGATGAATGTATTAGTCAACTGCTTAATTTAAACAAACAAACAAAAAATCAAGTTTTCAGCATAATAAACGTCAGGTGCATTTCCCATGCCCTGCATGTCCTTACAATTCACTCTGGATCTATCCCTATCCCACTCGATCTTTTGTGACTTGCTCAGAGCTACCACCCCTGAGTTATTCTGCAAAATTCTGCCTACTTCCAGTAGCAAGAACATTGAGACAAATTTGAATTTGCACAGCACGCATTCTAACTTCATCTCTGAAGAAAACAGGTCTTTAGTGGGCTGGTGCAACCTTTCATCAGGTCAAAACTCAGAACCAAAACTTTCCACCGAACTTGGGGGAAGAAGGTAAAAGGTGAAACTGGTATTAGTTAGCACCCAATTCCTTTGACAGCAAGAGCATTTCTCTGTGGACAGAAAACACTAATTGAAAGAATCTTCAGGAAGCAGGAATTGTAGGCCAAGACTTGGAAAAAACTACTTGAAGTGTTTTCCTTTTGGGGTACTGCAAATGCTGTTGGCTTATCTTCCCTAGCTGAAGATGAGATAAAAATCATATCTAGCCACCTTCTTTTCAGGCCGTTCCAGCATAAACAGTTTAGTTTTCAAAGGAAATCCATGTAAATTCTATCTATAAGCCTGGAATTTTTTTCAAGGATTCTTTCCCTTCTATTAACTTGTCATTACATCTAATTCCCTAAACAGACTTTACTGTATCACAAGAAACACTAAACTTTTGCTATTGGAATTAGGTGATCCCTTATCCCAGAAAAAAAAGGGTGCAAGTCCGCAAAGTTTTCATATCGTTATGGTTTTCATAGGTTTTTTGTGCCAAAGATGAAGTTAGGCAGGTAGGCATTTTTCTGTCAGATTTCCTGGTAACATTTGGATTTTTGCATTCCATTTCTTGGAGACAAAAACATGCAAACACTTAACTTGCTATGCTTCTTTATAGTCACACTTGAACAATTTCTTAGGTCACCTATGACCTTCTGTTTCAGTAGCCATAGAAGTTTAAGATGCCTGAAGTTACCACAGAATTCATGCCAGTGTCAGGCATGAGGTCAGTCAACCAAACTTTTTCTGATCAATGCAGTGGAGAACTTTTAAAAGAGTCTTCCCCGCCCACCCTGTACCAATCAACACAGGTTAACAGGATAGCAAAAAGAGTCTTTAAAACTGCACCAGTCACTTGCCCAGCTAAGCACTCTCAAAATGTTGCAATTCCTCTCTCCCATCTTCTTCTAGTATCCTTCCAGCCAGGTCACCTAATTTAATCTTATGATTGTACAACTGCCCTCATTTTAGAACTGTTTCACAAAGCTACTGGTCTGCTTTGGACTGAAAGTGTCTCAGAGAACACTGATTGTTGAACTTTAAAGTTGTGAACCACTGAAAACTTGAAGCAGTGCTTGGAAAAGAAATAAGCTTTCCAAATTCAGTGGGGAACCTGCTAGCACATAGATTAAATCTGTTTCCTCATCGTGTATTTTGAGGTTTTTAAGGACGCTAAATTTAACTCCTTCAGAAAAGCTTTACAGTTAACCACAATCCAGAGAGACACACCACCACTGTATATTTTTTTGATCAAAAGCTATGTAACCAATATTTGAAAATATGCATTTTACAGAGTTTTAGAATGTTACCTCAAGTCACATTAGGATCATATCATATCTTAAAATATTTAATTTTATATTAATGAAGAAACGTTGCAACATGTTCTTACAGAAGTTTATATTAGCAATTCTTCAGAGAAATAATAGTTTATTATAATGTTTATATGATATCTAGCAAAATTGAGACCTTGTTTTCCAGTTGCTACTGTAATAACAAAATTTGTTTCCAGGCTGCTATAATTAAAAACCATCTTATTGCTCATATTGTGCATTTGTGTCAGATTTTAAGAGATGGACATATTTTTTTATTTTCTAGCCACAGAAAACAGCACTGGCTTTCAAGAAGAATCTTCTTGTTCTATTTTAAAACTACTAGGATTCATTCTAAGGCTGAGATGTCTCAGAGAGAAGCTGGCTGTGAAAGCCCTTTTACGTTTCGGGTGAGCAGCACCCTTCATACAAAGTACCAACAAACCCACTCAAAATGCTGCTTCCAATTGAAAACATCAGAGGAAATTAAGATTTCCTGTTCTTTTTCCATCAGCTCTTGAGGACTGTTTATAAACTCTTTCAGAACTTCAGAAGTTTTCAGAAGGCTTTCTTCCTCTCTTGGTCCATAAAATATTTTGTTTAGTTTTCTGTCATAAGTACAACTTAACCACCTAAACCACAACCTGTGGAACTGGAGAGGGGAGAGGCAGGTGTTTGACTAAAACCTCTAATACAGCACAGAGGATTTCCCAGCTATTTCTGCAAGTTAAATTTTTGCAACCTTTTCCAAATGCATAGCCCTTTTATTTAAAATTTACTCCATACTTTTAAATACTACCCCTAAGCACTGTCAAATTGGAAGCATCTACAACCTATGTAGATAGACCAGCGATTCTTTTTACAGTATGAACACTAGGAAATTAAACAATGGACTGTCACAATGATTTGGTAAAAAATTAAAGACTGATGTTAATAACACATTTTGGTAACCGGCTGCAATAACATGAAGTTGTACTGCAAGCATTGTGACTAGTAAAAGCAAACAAAAAAGCCATTAAAGTCCACACATACAACCATTCATGTCCACTAGAAATTCTAAAATAAAACTGTTAATCTGAAATATTGCAACATCAATAAAACATGCAATTCGAAATTATTTCCAAAATGTTGTTTTTTCAGACCGAGTGCCATCTAGTTCAGCTGGACAACAGCATCCCTCTGATAACCACTACAAGTTTCTGAAACAAAGTCCAGGAAACAGTAATTTCACATCATGTGTTCTGAAAGAGCAGCCACTGGTGGGGTGGGGGGAAATAAATACAAAGACATGTGCAGACTTTGGTTTGAGTTAAATTGAACAGGGGTCAAGTTCATCTGCTGTTGAACAAAGAAAAGAACAGTAAATGACAGCAGGAGTACAAGGTAACACCCAATCTATGATTAAAGACAGGAAACCTGCTATATAACAGAACATCAAGCTTAGGCTAAGAGAATGACAATTGGACCTATCTGCTTTGTCACATGTTGCTCCGAGCTCAGTATTGTGTGTATGTGCAAAAAGGCTGGTAGGATGGGTTTATAGCACATACAGAATATTTCTACCACAGATAACAAGCCACACCCGGAACAAAAATAAACTTGACACAAAGCACTTACAAAGACCTATAAAATAAAGCCCTACAACGTTAAGAGAATGACTGCAGAAAGTAGTTTTCAAGAAAACCACTGTCTGAAAAGCGAACATGAAATTATAAGAAATCCTTCCAAATGGGAGATACTGCAGTATTTTCATTATCAGAAAACCTCAACATCTTAGTTGAGTAACTGAGCTTTAATAAACAGAGTACGTAGCTCTTGCAGTACAAATAATGATGGAAAAGTCTTGCAGAAGTAAAAGCCTATGACAGTTTCTTGATTTCAAGAATACATTACCAAGTGCTCTATAAGCAAAACTCTTGTCACAAGAAACATAATCTGAAGTGTATGCTGTATAACTGCATGTAAAGTACTCACGTGAACTGGCTAATTGGACAGGTTTAATGGCTATGTACTTAATTCATTGATGATTTTAGATGTAAAATCCGTAAAAGTTCAGTAAAACAGCTGTTGAATTCAGTTAACGAAAGCACTGAAAACTCCTAAGCACTGTAATGCTCTCTAGGTAGCATGAGCTGTAACAGCTCATGAAACATGCACAGGCTTTTCTACCCAAGTCCCAGGCTACTAAAAACCCAGTAAAGTCTGAAGTAAAGCCTGGTAAAGCCTGCATCACTCTCCTTTATCAATGACTCACCTATAAATAACTCATAGAAGTCCCTACAGCACATGTTCAAGAACTACTGTACGGAAAGAACCTTAATTTACACTACACATTGATCCTACCAAAAATACAGCCCTTTAACAGAGACCTAAGAGCTCATACAGCAACAAACCATGTTTTGCTGGAATTTCAAATAAAACATTCTGACAGAACTAACTGGACATCACACATTGTGGATAGAAATTATCATAGTAATTAAACAATGCTGAGTCAGCAAATCAGTTCTGAATAATACATTCCTGAATTTTTCAAAATTACCTAGCTAGTCACACTGACTTGCAGTGTATACATTAAGACTATAATCATGATGATGTGTTTTGGAACTGCAGGTGGAACTGACTGTTATCCAGTTACGTAAGTGCCACACAATGAATTTCTGATAGCATCTCTATTTGTTTGCCAGTATAAACCTTGCTGTTCCAAGAGAAATTAGTCTTGTGACTAATCAACAACAGCTCCAATGGTTTGTTCAAAAACAAAACCAATAATAAGCTAAAATATTTATAACTCTGTCCATAGATGAAGCAGGGAGACATGAAAAATCAGCATTTAGCCTGTCTACTTGCTACAGTTTTAAAGCTCTATTAATCTGAACAATGAATTGTGTATCATGGAAGGGAATTTTTAACACTTCTATTGCCTTCTACAGGGCTACTATAAAGTCTGCAGTAACGTTTCCCTGCTCCTGCAATGCTCCAAAGAAAGAATTGCAAGGCTACACAGAACCTCAGCTTCTACTAAGATCATTATACAGGTTCCATATTTACAGCATCTGTTTTCTAATACTTTGAAGCTTATGGAATTGCTTCTTACCACTTCTAATACCAGGTATCAGAGACATTCTGGCCCAAGAAAGGTCAATGCTCAACAGACACACAATAGCACCTCCACAAAGGCAGACTAAAAGCTAACCTCAACAAGACAGAAAAAGAGACTTAAGTGCTGGGGCACTTAAACTCTAAAACAGAAGAGCTTGCAACCCACTGGAAGAAGAGGGAGAGATCTAAAACGAATACATCATCTGTTAGAATGGAGAAAAAGAAATATGGAATTTGTAGTTTTTCTTTTCAAAGAAAAGGGGGGATGAGAAAGGTCAGGGATAAAGCACCCACCTAGCATCTCTTTAACCTACTGCAGGAGGTTAGAAGCAACAGGAGGGCTCTCCACGGAGGGAAGTGGATGAGCAGAAGTGGCAGAGCAGGTATGGGAGAGCAGGGAAGCCAGCAGGACTCCCCCACGTGGAGGAGTTTTTCCATGACACCTGATAGAACTATTGTCTGACTGTTAAATCGTAATACATATATAACCTACTCAAAGCAGTGCTTTCAGTTATGCAAAGTAAACTTCTTCCCTCCCCCCCCCCCATCTATAAAGGAAGCTATTTGAACTATACAAAATACAAGCACATTAAACGTAACAAAAAGCCACATATGCTTTTTTAAGGTATATGATAACTTGTGGTTTAAAACCATAATGGTCGTACTGTGAGATAACGGTATTTCAGCACATCTCATCTAGACATATTAGTGTATCATTTTGCTTAAACAAGTATGACTACACACCTGTCTACCATCACTTCTAATAAGTGTCTGTTACAGGTAACATCATTGCTTAAGCAATTGAGTATCAGTGGATACAAATATTAAACAAAACCGGTCAGAATCCAGCAAAGATGAAGATGTGTTTTCTGTGGCAGTACATAATTATGTAATTTGTGTAATTAATCATTAAGTTTAAGCTAGGAAAAAAATTCCCTTTTAGCAACTTTTATCTTGTGTAGATACACACACCCTGAAAGGAGTAACTGAAATCTGCCAGCCTGCACAAAATAAACGTACTGTTATGTATATACAGTAGTGAAAGAGTGGATTTCCTCCTGTTTGGCATTAAAGACACCTCCCTCCCTTCTCCCCCCCAACACACTAGCGGCAAAGCCCGCAAAGAAACCACTTACACATCTAAAAATTGACCTTCAGCTTGTTTAGCACATTTTTTAATGTAAGGTTTCTCATAAATTAGATCAGCCTTTCTCACAGGTGACCACATCTGCAGCTTGGTTAATTTTTTTTTAAAAACTAAAAAGGAAACAAAAAAGGAGGAAATAGGAATAAGCCTAGTTGCAGTAAATTATCTTTCCTCTCCAGGCAACTACACACGAAACACATGTTTCAAAACATTTCAAGCAGAAAATGATGGTTTAGATTTCACCATTTATTTTTAGCACTAAAGTTAGTCAGTGAAGAAGTGCTTAACCACTTTTTTAACTCTTGAAATGATTTTGTATTACAGTCTGTAATATAGAAATAGCTTGCTTTTTTTTTCTTTTTTGTTAACATCCATGCTATGAATAAGTCAGCTCCTGAGCTTGCTTTGTCATACTCAAACATGGCACTGCTCTGCCACCAGCATTAATTCCATTCTTTTACCCAATAAGGTTTTCAAGAAGGTTTTACTCCTGTTTGAGAAATACAAAGTTAAACTTTTATCATTCACCATCTGTATGAAAACCTTTGTGACTTCAAGTCTGTTCACCGGGCTTTTTATAACACAGTTTTTCCATCCATCAAAATAAAGTTGGTGCTGACACCGTGTAAACAAGAGACTTGGGCTCTTTTTTCCCGTGTTCAGTTGTCTTGGTTTCAGCAACTACAGAGATAAGTTAGCAACTGATACAGGTTCTTCCCTCGACGTAGTAGTTCATTTCCATTATCTCCAACTGCCAATTTCTATGCATTCTATTACATACTACAACTACAGAATTTAACATCCCTCTCTTATTGTCTGGTAAGTTTCCTTTAAAATACAGTGGCAGACAACCCACACAGATCTTCACTTCTACACATGAAAGTAGCAGCCTGAAGATCTTTTACTTGCTGCCTGTTTTATAAGGCTATAACAACTAACTGTTCTTGATTTCTCCTCTTGATTCTGAAGTCTTTTACGCCCCAGTTCTCTGCTCTTTATGCATTAGTCCACTTTGTAATGCAGCATGGATAACTCATTTTATACCACTACACTTACCAACCCCACACCCTTACTCCCACTGAGCTATTGCTCTGTGAACTTGGGATCACTGTTTCTCCAGTACAACTCACACCTATGACACACTTCCTACCACTTTCATACCTCCCTTCTTCCTCGATGACTTTTAGAGCACAGTTGAGAACTGGGAGTCAATTTAATTGGGAGTCTATTATTAAACTGGCTCTGGAATTTATAATTAACATACAGATTTAAGCCTGTTGGTGTTTTTGCTGTATTTGGCAGTGCTATTGTCAGGGAACTATTTTGTCACTAACAACTTCACCCCTGTAGTTTTGTGGTGCAGTACAAGTAATAAACAGTGAAAATTAAAAGCTTACAGTAAACAACAGTGGATGCTCTACTTAAAATACCAACCTAGAATGCAGAAGTCAATATCAGATACTGTGAACAGTACTTTTCGTTTTCATCAAGTTTATCATATTATGGCCAACACAGACCAGTAAATCCATCGATGCCATTTACCCTTTCAGCACAGCATTTATGTAACATCTTTCTACTTAAAACTTTGGTTGGAAGAAGCTCAGAGAAAACCCATTTATACACTCTCCTAAACACAAAACTGAACTCTTTAGAGCCAGTTTAAGTCAATCAACATTACAGGTAGTGGTGATTTACTGATTATTATACCAAATTAATTTAGAAAGGCAGAAAAGATCTTCCTTTGGCCTGAAGGTTGCAGTAACACTACGACATAGATAAAACTTGCAGTGATAACTCCTCCTCCTAGACTGTATCCCAAGCTATAGTACTTGCACACATGGCAAAGGCTCCACAGCCATTTCAACACCACCACCATCACATAAATTTTTTCATTAAATGGTGTAGAAGCACCGAAGGGTATAGGAGACAAAAAGGGGACAACACAACTCTGGAAAAATTCACCTGAGTGGTTCACCTCTGAAACCTCAAGACATAAATAAAAGGTTCTGATATCACCAGCAAATACTAAGACACTCGGTTTCACTTGCCTTCCTTTTTCATGTACCTTTTCACTCAGTTACTGAGAACACCCATGATTTTGTGCTTCCTTCCTCAGCCAAACACACATAAATAAAAGCTAGGCCCACTCTGCCTTGTTTCTGTTCATGTACTTTTTGTTACTTCTGCAAAATTCACATACACAAGCTTTCAATAAGTAACTTCACCAATCTGTATATTAAGCAAGTGTTTAAAAACCAGTACATCTCAGTTCAGTTTTGCTGATTTGTTTTCAAATATAAAACCACATCAAATTTTTTTCCTTTTATAATCAAGTGTACATTAACCCACCTACATGACATGATCTGTCCCTGCCACTCATACTACGTCAGCCAATCATATAAACAAAAGCTGGCTTTTTTTTTTTAAGACAGCCTTTCAGGAGGTTGCAAAATTTAGTGTTCCATTTCGTTGTTGTTTTGCCATAATTTTAATATTTGTAGAACATGTTTTAACAACAAAGTTGCCACAAAAGAAACAACAACAGAATATAGCAGGAGAGAATGATAGAGAGTATGAACAGAACACCACCAAACTTACCCCTCTGAAATTCCAGCCCTTTGTAGAAGGAAACAAGGAAAAATTGTTCTGCTGCTGTTGCTTCGGCCTGCAAGATAAGACAAGGAAAAGTGTTTACATTTTCAGCTATCATAATTTCTATATCAACAAAAGAGTGGCCATAGTGGGAGAAAAGAAAAAACACAGGCTTCAGGTACCAAAGCACCTCAGATTTCCTTGGCTGTACTTCTGGCAGGTTTCTCTCTTCAGTTTAATTAAATCTTTTAATTTAGATTGGGACATGGCAGCCTTACAAGCCTTCAGAGATGCACTGCCTTGATGTCTGACAACTTATTACTCCTGCTGATTTTCAACAAGCAGAGACAACCCTGACCTGAACAGTGTGGGTCTGTGAAGCTGCAATTATGCCATGTGATGCAAGATGGTGCAGTCTGCCAACTGCACTACCTGTGGACACGAAAGAGCCTTTAATCCTAAGAGTGAAGCTACACAAAGCACTAACGTAAAGCAAGGTAGCCATATGTTTGTGTGACACCAAAAACTAGAGAAGCCAACTCGTGGTTTTACTCATTCCAAAACCTTTCTCCTACCCTATAATTATTGCTGTACAATTATTGCTTAAAAGTAAACATAACATTCTCCACTTTGCTCTTAATGGGTGTTTTTCACCAGTAAGATCTCAGAACGACTTTACAAAGGTAGGCAAACATTGCTGAGATTTTACACATGAAGTCAGATCAAAGCTTGACTGACCTGTTGAAGTTGACCAAACCAAAAATAATTTGGCAGCAGGACCTAAGTGCTGAGCACGCTGCAACTACAACTGTGCAACTATCCAGATTATAGAAGTGATCACAAATAATAATAGGAATACAAAAACTTCATTTAAAAAATAGCAAATTAAGTGACTGCCTGTCAAACCTCACCATCCAACAAAACCAGGACAGATGTTTGGTATGGGAGTCATTTCTGTTGCTTGTAATTCGTGAAGGACTCCTGTGATGGTGTGCTCCTGTTCCCCCAAATGGACATTCCCCATAATCCTACTTAAGCAAATAACTTAAGCAACTAGATTGTTGCTGAGAAAACAAAGTACATAATGTGTGATGGGACAGGAGTTCCTCCCTACAATTACTTGCAAGAGTTATCTCAAAGCTGTAATTTACAGTACTTGACTTTTCTTACAGATGGATTGGTTTTTACTTAGGTAAAAGTCACCAAAATATTTTCTCCCCAGTGCTGCAGTTTTCCTACCTTTATAAAAGGTAAGACTATATAGGAACTCTTCAGACTGGGAGCAAGGGGATCACCAAACCTGTAAGCTCATCTTGTGTTCTGGTTTTGTCTGGAATACAGTTCTTCTTCATAGTAGCTGGTATGTGGCTGTGTTTCATGTTTGTGCTGAATACAGTGTTGGTAACACAGATGTTTTCTTTACTGCTGAGCAGGGCTTACACAGAGCCAAGGCCTTTTCTGCACCTCACATGGTGTCACCAGCAAGTAGACTGGGGGTGCAGAAGAGGTTGAGAGGGGACACAGCCAGGACAGCTGCCCTCAACTGACCAAAGGGATATCCTATCACATATGACATCATGCTCAGTATATAAAGCTGGGTGAAGGAGGAAGTTGGAGAATGGTCACACTGATGGTGTTTGTCTTCCCAAGTCACCACTATGTGTGATGGAGCCCTGCTTACCTGGAGACTGTTGAACACCTGCCCACCCATGGGAAGTGCTGAACAAATTTCCCCTTTTGCTTTGCTTGCATGAGCAGCTTTTGCTTTACTGATTAAACTGTCATTATCTCAGCCCAGGAGTTTTCTCACTTTATTCTTCTGATTCTCTCCCCCCATCCCACTCTAAGTGGAATGAGGCAGCAGCTGTGTGGTTGCCAGTTGGGGTTAAATCACAAGAGCTTGGTTTGGCAATTGTTATGGAACGTTCACCTTGGAAATAAGAGCCTGAAGCCAAGTCCAGCCAGTCTGAGAAAAGTGCAAGCAAAGGCCTGACACTTGGAAGGGCAGCCCATGAAGATACTTAACTTTCAGCCACTTCTATTTAAGTGTCAAATTTGTCCTCTTCCTCTTTAGGAGTTTTAACTGTTCATCTTTCATTTGATCTTCAAGCTCCAGGCATAGCAAAATAATTTCTGGTAATAGCATCTTCACATCCTAGTTGCTCAGATGCATCTTAGATCCCTTGAAATATTTACTAGGGAATGACTGAACTACACTGACTTGCTTGCTAGTCTCTTAGTGATCACAATAAATCAACTCCCTATGCTTCTTGTAATGCAAAGTTGTGCTACACACCACTCAACAGAAATCAAAGCTTTACTAAACAAAAACAGTTGTCGAGATGCAGAGTAGGAAAAAAAAGAAAAAAAAAGAGAAAGAACAAGATAAACCATAAAATAAATTCATTTTTTCTCACAGTGAAGTATGTCCTACTGAAATCATATATAATAAAAATGTTTCCATAAACTTTAATAAACTCTTAAAGTGAATTAAGGATAAAAGACAGTTGGTTTCAATTGAGGAAGACTGAATTAAAATGAAAGAACCATCTCTGTCCAGACCTAAGTATTACTTGTCTTATAGTATATGTTTGTGTTGTCCCACCTGCTGCTTGCAGTCAGAAAAGCATTCCAGTATTTCACATTAAAACAACATCATCATGAAAGCTTGTCTGGAAACAAAATCTTGATCCTTCAGAAAATGTTTTTGCAATAATGATCCCTCTATTTTACATTTATTGAGTTTAATAAGTATATACCTAGGATATTCCAGTTCTGCCTTGGAACTTAAATTAAAACTTGAGGATTTTTTTCCCTCATCTGTCACCAGTGGCAGTAACATTCACAGATCAGTGAAACCATATTTTTGCAAAGACTAAATATGATTTTTAAAGTATATAAAGACTGCAACATGCAAGGAATGTTTTAAAGTTTCTATTACATTTACTAAAAAAGTGTGTTATCTGTCTGAAGCATGATGGTGAGATAAAGGAACGACTATTGACAACAGTATTTTTAGAGATGAATATCCAAGTTGTTTTTGTTTTGTTTAAAATACTCAGCTGCTACATCTGTTTGAAGATAAAAGCACATTTCACAAATCTACACGAATACTTACTCAGATAATAAAAGGAAAGCTCAAACCACTTAGAGACAAGCTGTGCTAAATAAAAATTCTTTTCAGTCTGCAAAAATAAAGGTTGTTACTACAACTGTGAATATTTTATGAAGACACTGTTAAATAATAAATTACATTTTTTGTAGTGTCATCTGCTTAACCTATGAAACCTGTACACTAATATACTGTTCATAAAAGCACATTTATTTTAACACACTGGGATATTTTTGGTACTACATCACACACACAAAAAAATTCCAAGTAGTTTACCTGGTTAAGCCTGAGCTATGCAGGAGTATTTTACCTTTGAACAATAGTTGTGAACAAAACTGATTCTCTTAGATATTTTAAGTTATGGATAATAATAAATTAATGTACCTTTAGTACTGATCAAGCAAAAAAGCCCCATGGTTTGACCTACTTAAAAAACAGGCTCCTCTAAGTCTTAAAACATCATTTCTCTTCTATATTAGGCCTGTGCCTTTTGACACTAAATGGTGAGAGTGGAAAATGTCATTTTTCAGAAGGAAAAAGACCAATCTGATAAAGTAGAATTTGGCTCAAAAGTTTTACAGTCACATGGAGAGTTTACCTGATGCAGTTTTCTACCTAAATGCAGAGCATCTCAAAGCATACGTTGGATTTACCAATGTCCCATGTTACTGACATGAGCTCTTCAAGTTCCCCATAGCGTCTACTAATACACAATTGGGTGAGGGACAAAGGGCTAGAAGCAGCTTACATGAGCAAGACTGAACACATACTAACTTGAGAAAAACAAAAACAGTCAACAAGGGGGAAAAAAAAAAAAAAAAGACTGATTTTTACTAGCTAATCTGAATTCCTGAACAGCTAAGAGAAACCTTTCTTGTCCTACTATCATCAACTGTGTGCAATAAATGTACTAAGAAAGAACAACAACCCTTGAGAATCTGGATGTTCACAGATGAAAGCCTGCATCACTGAAGTAGGTACACATACCCATGAGCTGTCCCACACCTACTCTTTTCCCACACTTTCTTCAGAACCTGTTTATTTATACTATGAATCAATCCACAGCACCACGAAATATTCCATCACTAATAAAACCCAAAGAAGCTACAAAATGCATTTTTTAAGTTCCTTTAAAAATTATTATCAATTTTACCAAAGTGGGGGAAAGAAATCTGAAGACCAAGTAAAACTCAACATTTTGATGTAAAAATCTGACATTCCTAAAGACGTGACAGTTTTTCTTCTAAGAAAACATAGGCTTGATTTAAAGCTTTAACCATATTTTATTTCTTCTTCTGCAACTACTGCAGATTAATGCAATGAATTACATCTGATGCACACCACTACAAACACATCCCCATTGACATACACAAATTCTGTTCACAACTAAAAAATCAACAGCCCTGGCTTCTAGCCAACAGGAGGACATGGACTTTTGTGCTCTTTCAGAGAGGTACAGTTTCAGAAGAGAGTCCTGTATCATGTTTATATAACAACATACCACTGTTTTCATGAATATTGTAAAAGCCAAATTAGAAAGATTATCCACTGGCTCCCTTCAAATGCACAGCCTAGAATTGTTCCTATAGCATTTCAATAATACTAGGAAGGAGAAATGGTAAGTTAACGAACGTGTTACTACAAGTCATTACCCCATCCCACTGCAGCACCGCAGATACATGCTGATGGCCCCCATCATGACAGCATCAGAACAAGCAAGCCTCCAGGCAAAAACCTTGCAATAATATTCAAACTCAAGGAAACAGAGTAAGTCTATTCAATTTTGTTTTCCAAACAAAACTAAGCTCTCATTGAGAGCCAAAGGCTAGGAACTCCATTTAGGTTAGCAAGACTGGATGCTTACTGGTTAGACAGCAACAAAAATGTTCACTCAGAGAAAAGGCACAAGGGATTTCTTAGCAGTTCATGAAATAAACAGCACTTTCAGTTCACCTACAGAAAAACTACCAGCACCCTCAAAATTATTATTCAAGTGCTATCACATCATGATCTTGATAAAGGAAATGGGTGTTTTCTGAAAATTCAATTTGTTTGGATTCCTATTATTTGGCTCTCTTTCTGAAGTAAGCATCAATTCCTGCAAAGCTGTGGGTCAATGACAGGCATTTAGAGTGATCAGAAGGACTGAAGAGAGAGGGCAAAGGTATTTAGAAGGTACACTGGGGGCAAGTCAATCCAAGACTGTAAAAATGCTATACTGCTATTTCTTTATCTCTTCATTTGTAACTCTTGCCGCATTATACCTTGTGTTTCAGCTGAAAAGGCCAGAAAAGTAGGTTTGAACAAAAACATCAAATAGAATCATTATGCCATTAAGCATGTAGCAAATTTAGAGCTCTCTGCACAGAAAAGTGGGACATGCCCGCATGCGTTTTAGAGTGCTGTATGATACTTTTCACAGGCAGCTCCCAAAGATATGGCATTAAGCCAGTCAGTCAAGGAAGGAAACCTGCCTTTATTAACCATCAGTAACAGAGGATTGGAACTTTCAGAACAGTTTTATTGAGAAAGATTATTCTTGCATGAAGTGTTTTAGGTTTGAGTATGCAGAACCACTCCTGTCATTTCTAAGCAGACAGACCAGAAATCTTATCTTGAGATTGTAACAAACCTGTCACCACTGGAACTAACAAACTATACTTCTCCAAGTGCATGAAAACACGCCCGTGATTTCAGTATGCAGTAACCACTCAGAAGTCTACGCTACTTCCATCCTGTACCATGCCTAAAGGATTGCAGGCTGTCATTGCAAATCCCATCTAGCTACTTTGTCACGTGCTGTTCAAATTTACCACATACAGTTCAATAACTTGGACATAAAAATCTCACTAAAGAAAATTTTGCAGCATTCTGGGACAGGACTGCTCAGGACGCAAGCATTTTGTTAGGGTATAATTAGAAGGTGGGCAACGTAAATTCTCCCACACTTCAAACATTGTCAGTTAAATAAAAAACAGTATTAAGATGTGAAAATCTCAGTCCTTCAACTTACCGACAACAAAACCCTTAATGGGAATGAGTTTCAATACTTGTATCAAGTCTGAGTGAAGAGCTTCAACTTCTCCAACCATTTCCTGTTTCCAGCACTTTTGATTTAGAAATTTTTAGCACTATCTCTAAGGATTTTTTTATTTTTATTTTTTCTTTGTGTGCTCCCAATGAAACACCCTTTTTTCTTGTAGGGGAATATGAGAGAACACATCTCTGGGAGGGAACACTTTCAGTTCATTAAGTTACTGAGATCAATAGATACTATAAACACAACAATACTTAACAAAATATTTAAGATGCAGCTGAAACATCTGTAGACAAGCAAACATTTTTAGTAGTTATGTACCAAACAACCAGCTTTCTTTAATAAACTGCCAGTATATTTTTTTTCCTCAATTCAGTTATGTTAAGTGCACCAAAATCACTTACAAGAGGCCCAGAATGAAAGTTAAAACCTGTATGAGACATATAGATACAAGGCATTGAGATCAAATTATGCAACTTTGGGATTTATGAAGATATTTTCAGTTGTAAGACATTCACTTACATTATTTGCAGGTTGTACACTGCAGAAACGCAAATGAAACAGTGATCACGTGTCCATCTTCATTTCCATCTGCACAGTAATACAATTACTTTGCATAAAGAGCAACTATCAGACCCCTGGACTTAAAATTTTCTCCTCATATTTAACTAAGTGATCTTCACAATTCACCTTTAAGATTTTTTTTCGATCTTGAAAAGAATTAGCAGTGTTCTTTTAATATTGATTACTTTAATTTCCCTCATTTGATATAATTCATTAGGACTTTTTATTGTGGCCATAAATCCCCTGAATTCCATAATAATTTTATCTTACTACATGACAGTAAAACTACCAAAATAGGCCCTAAACTGCTTTCAAGCTCAAAAGTTTATTCATATCATAAACACCACTCTGGTTTCCCCTTTGTTCTGAATGGAAGCAAAATAAATTCAAACAAGGCAACTATATGCACAAAGGCCAGTTTACACTTGCAAGGAAAGCCAGATTTAACAACAAACAGTTTCAATAAATATTGCATCCTCTGACATCAGAATATTCTGTTTAATACAAACACTGATAAACTTATTTCTGCAAAAATCAGAGGAGTTTTTGAAGGCAATTTATAAATAGACACTGAAGTCAACAAATGCTGACCTTTAGCATGTGACTTCTGTGATCTTCATCTTCACTGTAATGATGTGGGAAGGCTATCAGGATAGTTTCATCTTCAAGAATTATGTAAACCAATTTACATAACTTATTAACAGTATTACCTGTTAAGCTCTAATTCCTTAGTGGAAGCTTTTATACTACAGGTTTGGTATGGGAAGTTTCTTTACAACACAAAATCATTGAAGATGGTTCCAAATTTTATGCCAAATGTTTCTAACACTCATCATTGGTCTGAGGAAGGATACTTCACCAATACATTTAAAGAGTGTACATACTCTAAAATGAATCACTTCTTTAATAATATCTGGATTTTTATGTAGTAAAATGACTTCGTATTAAGTAAAAAAAACCCAGATACTTTCACTATTTCTGTAATTTCTGAAGGAATATTTAACCTGAGAGGCAAAGCAAAATGTTTTCAGTTGTTCATTATTATTCACAGCTGGGTTCCTGTGGGAACATTTTGTGCATCAGTGTTGCCACAGTAATTACTATAGAAACCCCTGAATGCAATGGAGTAAAACCTGTTGAAACTATCCTTCCATTAAAGCTCCATTCATAATAGACAGAAAACATTCACTTATCTCTACTTCTGCCAGCAACAAATTATATTTCCTAGTCTCTTCAATATAAATACACTAACTACATCAACTGCATTACTGTAATTTCAGCCTGAGACCTTTTTTTTTTTCTTCCCCTCCAAGACATTCACCACTATTAGGTTCCTCTGAAACTTTTTTTAATGCCATGTCTTCAAATTAGGGCACATTTATCTTTGCTCTTGTTCTTGCTGATAGCTAATTCTATTTGTGTTTCAAAGAGGCATGTTAATTAGGTTTAGGAAGTAGACATACATTGCAATATGTCATAATAAAAACTGAAAAGCTTACTAATTATAAAGAGAACAAGGTTTTTCAGTCTGAATACAGAAACTGCCAGAACACACGGACAATATTCCTACTTACTACAGCAGTTGAAATGAGAGTCATAAACCACAAGGGAAGAAATCAAACAGATGTTGATTTGATCAATGATGATGCAAAGTTATTTACTGCTTCCTTTCTGGTCATTGATACCAGAATTACTGTTGGGAGCCATCACACAGGAACAAAAGGTAAACGGTCCTACTTCTTCTGAGTATATGAAATCTGTTTCTGAAGACAAGCTGTTGGATTTCTTTCCAATCACTAGACTAATAAAATAGCATTTTACTTTCTGTACAGCACTTTTCACTTCCAAATGCATCAAAAATGCTGCTCTTTTTATGGAAAGTAACATGAGAAGAGCTCATTTCATCCAGTTCTCTCGCCATCTTCAACTGAAGTGGGGCCTCTTGCATTAAACGTATTAACTATCTAATGACGTTGCAAGATTTATTGAGAGCATTATTTGTCCAATAGCCCTATAGGAGGATCTCTTTGAACTGAGAAAGAACAGGTATGCAGCGATCTGATCAGTCAGTCGCTCAGGAGAAGTGGCATAGCAATGAAGAACACGCAGAGTTCAGCCTTGCAAGCCTGATGCTCCAGTATGGGCTCTTTGTTAAGGGTAAAGATGAACGATAAACTTGCTTTCTCATTCCTAAGACAGTAAAGTGGCACCAGAATTAAGCGAAGCAGCAGCCACATCCTATGTGGGGCATGTGACTTCATGATCTTGATCAGCAGAGACACAGCACTGATCATGCACGATAACAGCAGAGGCATCATCTAGTTGCAAACAGACACCACTTGCCCCCCACATGCTCACCCAAGAGACTCTGCAAGGAGCAGGGCTGGTGAAGATAGGTTTCCTGCGGAAGCAGGCCCTACATCTCAGAACACTCTCTGTCCCTCATTGCCTCTGTGACACCTTTGCCATGAAAATACTGTGGTTGATTTAGAGCTACACATTGCTGATGGGCTCCTGACAAGAAAATGTAAAACACTAAGAAGAAGCAATCTTCTTCACAATGGAGGTACAAATGGAGTCTCTCACCTCCACCCACAACCATCTTAAAACTTGAATTTAATCTTTATTGGATCTGACTTTTTATATCTTTTAAAAAATGAAACTGGGAAATGGGTTGAAAAGTTACTGGCAAGAGACAGCACAGTCATATGCCATTTCCTGAGGAAACTAGGCTGCCTTTAAACCACACACATCTTTCTGCAATTCTGACTTTCCTAGGTACCTTAACAAGCACACTAAATGGTTTCATAACTTCCAGCCCCCTCCCCCTTTCATCCTGCTGAGAAAGATAAAGGGGCAGGGGGGTGTTTGGTTTTTTAAACTCAAAATGTGTCATAGCTTTTTTACTAGAATGTCTATGGAAAGGGGAAAAAAAAAAAGTCTGTTCTTACTTTAAATTACCATAACGAATCATACCATACTTGGGGGAGAAAAATGTGTAATTATTTTCCCAGAGTTCCTAAAAGCAGTTGGCAGGTCTTTATTTTAAATCACTAGCAAGTGAAAAATATTTAATGTTAAAACAAAACCACAAAGAAAAATGTATTAACATTGTGTCTGATACAAAAACAAAGACCTTTAAGATGATCAGTCTAAACTCGACTGCATGGTGAAAAAGAAAATGCAGAAAAGAAGCATTACACTAATTTGACTATAAATGAAACTCTGACCAAAACAGTTACATCTTTGTTGTATTATAATGTGAAGAGTTGCAGTACTCAAGTAACAAATGAGTTCTACTGCAAGCAAAAGCCTCAAACAAGATTTTGCCTTATTTGAGACTGCCTTATTTGAGATTTAAGTGATTGCTACAAAAATATTATGGCATTAAATTAGCACAGAAGACATTTATTGTAAGCATGTTCTGATATCATGAGTGTAAATCACTGCACACCAGATTACAATGTTTAACACGACAAATAGACAGCATGTAAAAAAAGTGGGCATTATACCACCTTTATAACACCTTCACACAACAACCTTTCCATTCTTAAAGAAATCTCAGTGTATGAGTCACTGTGGAAAGAACCTGAAATTCTAGATATTTGACTGTCAAATACAGGTATGGTGAATAACTGAGCTTGTTTTCCTACACAAGTTAGTACTGGCAAGTAAGGAAATTCATGTGCTTTGCTAAAAATTTTCACTTCACAAAGTTTGTAACAAAGCAAGACAACAAAGCTGTATACTGATCACAAATTTTGCTCCATGTTCTTCCTGTAAATTATTGGGAACTCTCATTTATACACCAAGTCCTGATAACGAGCAATTACAAAAGAAATTAAGTTTCCTCACAACTTTCCTACTCCAGTAACTGGAAAATGCAAAGATTCCGAATGAGCAGGTATCAGGCAGCGTATTCACTGTAATACATACGAGAACCTTCCCTGCAAATGAAACACAGGGAGAGGGAATTATTTAAAAAAAAAACCCCAAACCAACATTCTCCAGATATAATAGAATATAAATCGGAATGAGAAAAAGTTTATGATTCATTTTGAAGCTCTGTGGAAATTAAATGCAAAAGAATCAATTAAGTACTTCATTACAGAATATGTGGCCAGGCTTGTGCCAGGGGAGCTGCAGATTAAATAAGAGCTATTATGTAACCTCTCAATTAACTACATGATGCCAAATTTTAGATAGCTTTATCTCCTGTAAGAATTTATCAGGAATATGCAATGAAAGTATTGCCATTGATTAACTGGATCACCACATCATATTCTGACAAATTGGAAAGAAACCGTTGGAGGAATTTATTAAGCATTCTGCTATTTCATCAATAATAAGCCATTATAGCAGCAAATAAAGGTCCGTGTTTAACAATAAACCCATGTAGCCTCCTATATCCCAATTTTTCTTCATTTGTACGTAAATTGGTGGAGATGTCTCACCATTCTCTGTTTCGCTGTGGAATGTCCCCATGTCAATATAGCACAGAGGAGAAAGATGAAGGAGTTACTTAGATCAGTTGTCAGTTCAGAACAGGATGATATCCAAGGTAAGAAAAACCCCAATAATCTTACAAAGTGTGATGGATGGAACAGAAAGGGTGCTATATACAAGGGCACCAAGTAAGTGCATCATCACTTTCCCTATCTACACTTTAATACAGACCCTTATTGACACATAGATCACTTACTGATTAAAGTTAGACAAATAAAAGGTATGACAAGGCAGGAAACATGCCTAAGCAGGCCCAGTTGTGATGTGCCAGAACCAAGCTCTGCTGTAGTAACAAATAATGCAATATAAAGTTTTGGATGCAAATGCATCTCATGAAATTGAGCCAATAAAGTTGTTAGAACAGTCTATTAGAAAGAACTCTGTCGTTTTTAATTTGAGTGCAATTGTTGGGGGTTTTTTACCTTGCATTTTAGTTTGTGGAATATAACACATCATATGGCTTTCAAAATAAAGCCACCTGTTCTGTATGGATTGCAGTAGGGGAGACACCAAGAAGAAAAAAAAAAAAAAAGAACTCCTACTTTTTTGGCATAATTTTCCATGATAAATTAGAGGCCTTGGAAAGAAAATCTTCACCACCACCAGAAATATAGAAGTAACTGAATTAACTTTTTAAAATACAGTTTTGCAATCGATTTTTTTTAAGTGATGACATAACTAACTGGACAGCTAGCAGAATGTAGTTAGCTTCTGGCCTTCACCACTGAGTACAAAACTTGACAGAGAAGACAATACAGCAGGAAACAGGAATACCTATTTTGCTGCCACTAGATCAAGTTTACCTTTCTGAATATTCATTTATGGCTCTTACAATGATCTTGACGTTCAGAGTCGGGAGGGGCGGAACATGCTCATTAAGGAAAAGTCCAGAGCTTGTTAATTCCCAATTAATTTATCAGGCTATCATTAAAAAATAAAGTCTCTGTAGTAAAAGGGAAAAAGAAGAACTAAGGCCAAAATAAGAAAGCTTGGTTCTTTAAAGCAATACAGATTCAGCTTCTCAGTTCCAGTGATTCCTGTTCCAGGCAAGAGAGTGACTACCACTGAAAGTCCAAAGTGATAATCATTTTTTATTAACTATCTTTTCTAGATTTCACCAATATACCCCCTCAGGAAGACAGGAAGAAGATACTTCTAATGACAGGTGGACTGATAGATTTTTATGTACCTTTCCTACATCGAAGTAAATAAAGACTAGACTTAAAACATTCTTCAGCTCTTTAAAAATGAAATACATTTCAGTTTCTCTAGACACTCTTTGTGAGCATTCCATTTACTTGTATGTCAGAGCACAAAAGCCATGTCACTAGCCTGTTCGCTAATACATATTTATAAACAAAATACCATTGAGGGCAGCCTAAAGATGGTGCTGCCTTTTACCCAGATAAAAACTTCTTGACACTGAATTGGAACCAATTAGGTATTTCAGAAATGTTTGTTCTAACTCCAAAGGCTAACAACTATAATTAAAAAAGGACATTTAACAGTGAAAAGGCTGCTGGAATACAACAGTCACAACCAAGCATGAAGCAAACATGTCAAGAGATGCAATGCCAATAGAATTTACTTGAAGTATGACTTAGTGACAATATTCACATGTACAAAATACAGATGACAGCTTTACCCAAGAATCTAGGGAGGGAAGGGAGGGAAGAGAAGCCTCTGTATAAGAGGCCCACTAAGTATTAACCACAAGGAGCAACCTTAGGCCAGCGAAATGGCTTTTGAAACAAGCAATCGGTAACACTCACTTCTGCTTCTTCTGCAGCCCCAGGATAAAACAGAGGGGGTGGGGGTGCAGGGGAAGGAGAAGAACCAGAAACCGGAGGGACACCGGCAACTTCAACACAGAGAGCACCCCGTTCAGCAGCCGGGCTGAGAAAAACCACCTCTCTGCATTTCAGATCAAGCCTGCCATCTTGTGGGATGCAGACTCAGGCCAGCATGCAACTGAACGCTTTTCTTTAAGGCAGCAATCAAGATATTTTTGATCTCGTTCAGGATGAGGAAATGTAATCCATACCAAGTTTTGCAAGACATGATGATTATACATATGTTTAAACTTGTATTTGCCTCTGAGGCATATTTTCTTCAGTTACAAAGCCCATTTCACATGTGCATGAGATTTAAGTCAGCAGTTGGCAACGGCTCGTGCTTTAACCCTTTCAGCACATTCTCATCTCTCACTATTTCTGGGTGTGCTACAGGAGCAGATATGAGTCATCCTCTCCATGTTCTACATTTGCTCTCCTGGATCTTCATCCACTTCCTTTAAGGGACTGGCTCTCAGGCTGCAAGTCCCAATGCAAATGATTCCTTCATAACAATTTTCAATTCTACTACTCCTTTTATGGACAGAGAAGTATATTAAATAAACTAGGAAAGTTACATGAGATAGAAGGGATTTTTTTTAAAATCTGTTTTGTAAATATTTCTCTGCTTTATTGAATCAGTCTGTTGTAATCTTTAGGTTACGCTAAATATCCGGAATAGTCTTCATCTTTCCAATGCCTCTGCAAAAAGACATTACTAGAAAACAGCTAATTCAAAGCCTCTTGCAAACCAGTTTAATGTTATCTAGCGAGCTAAAGTGTTGATCTGCAATTTATGGAACTTCCTTTTTGCAAACACTGTAACCTTGTATTCTCTGAACATGTATGTGCCTTTTGTAATCACAAACATCTGCAGTTAGACTGCGCTTGACTAGAGCCATTTTAATTCAGTTCTTCAGGATGACTCATTTCTACTGAGTGAACAAGGGTATAGAAGAAAGAGGGAAAGTTGTTAAACTTGTTTCTCTTCTCACTCTAATTCTAGACACATAATTCTTCCTTCATCAGTTAGCAGCTGGCAAAAGCAGCAACAGAATTATGATGATTTATGTCACAAAACCTTACTTCCCACACAGTTGAGGAGTCAGCTTGAGTACTTGCCTGTCTAAACTACAGTATGCAGCTACCCTATTCTGATGCTTATTAAGGAAGAAGAGTTATGTGATTAAAGCCACATGCATTAAGGTAAGTATCTACCACATGGGATGTACATACTACCTCAGATGCAGATTTTCAGCTGCTTACCACTGCTTTCCTGTTTTACTCACATTGCTGTCATGGGCACGTTAGTTCAAGCATCTTTTAATCTCAGTTGACCCTGTTACTTGTTTGTTAAATAGCAGGTGAAAAAAAAACCACAACACCCCACAAATAAATAGCTTCAAATAGAGTTTGACAAATACCCTATAACAACTACTTCTGCAATACCAGAGTTTCCAAAATTTAAAGTTCAGATAAAAGAATAATTAACAGACCTTAGCATAGCCCACATGTTCAGGGAGTGATCTGATATTTATCCACTGAGCAGAACTTCACTGTACAACCATTTTTCCTAATTAAATAAAAACCACATTAAAAGTTAGCTTTGTCATTGTAAACTTGGTGGGTCCTAAATGAGTGAATGACTACGAAACAGGCTTAGCTCAGCACCAACTGTTAAGAACCCAGAATTAAAAAAGTGAGAAATCATTTCACAATTGAAATCAGAGCTCAGCCATAATAACCCCAACCACTATGGATCAAATTGAATGTATTGTAAGAGTAATGCTACGTAAATATAAAGAGGCATAGAATACATTATCTGGAAAGTGTGAGAGTGCAGCTAACAAATATTCAGGGCAGCCTAAGGCTGTCTCCCCTCCATCTACTTTCCTTTTCCCACCTTCCTTGTTTGAAATGCCAGCCTGTGTTTCTTGACTTTCTGCCACCCAGTATTTTCATTTCTTTTTCCTTTGCTTTCCTGTTTCTTTCCCCTACCCCATCATCTGTGATACAAAACAAGAGCATCCTCTTAAAGAAAATGCACTGTTATAAGCAGGTTAAAAGCAGTAGTTAGTGGCTTCAGAACTCAAGCCATCTTTTCAGTAGAAAATAATTTACAAATTAATTTTGAAATGAATTAGTCCCAGTAAATACAACAGAACAGCACAATTTTCATAATATTGAATGAACTGTGTTCTACACCAATTCTAAGTACTTTTGGTGACATGATGTATGCAGTATTTAAGAACTGACAAAAGATTTTATTCTAAGAAGAAAAATGGCCTTAAAGTAGGCTTATATCATTCTTGGGCTGACTAAATTCTTAGCTTCATATTGCTCCACTGAAGTCAATACTTGCAGAATCAGGCCAATCCAACTAACCACAGGAGCTTACTGCCTTTGATCAGACAGCTGCATACTGCATGTGTATTTCTGAAGTAAGAAATTTTTCCAATCACTTAAAACAGTAACGTTCACCTGTGAAGCATTTACAACTCCCAGAAGACAGGCATTTCTGATACTGCATCCATTTATAAAACAGCACCAAAAATAAATGCCAAAAGACATTTTTAATCTTAAAGCTAATATTTTAAAATTATTAATTATCTAAAGAATATAAGTATGAAATTTGGACAATTTACTTGAGATTGCTTTTCCCTATATATTTTTTAACATTTTTTAATCATCTTAGGATAAAAACCACTGGAGTCCCTGTATAATAATGCTTGTTTGGTTAATTTTAAGTTTATAAATTCATTTTTTCATTACCTTCTTTAGAGATATTTGCTCTAAAAATGACAGCAACTTTATCATAGAAACAGGAGAACGTTGTATATTCAGTAAGCAACATGGCAGAGTTGTATTTAGAGACAGAAATGGAAAGCCAAGACACCATAAACTCAGACACGAGAGAGATCCAGAACCCCAAATTTCAATTATTAGTTTTAAAAGGTTGAAATGCTTCCTGACTTAATTCTATGTCAAAATTAAAAATAAGATTTCAACCAGCCAAGAGGAAGCACATTATAAATCCACACACAATAACAAAAACTGGAAGATTACCAATTCCCCAGCACATTTGTTTTGAAAGACAGCATGCCAGCCAAGCTACTTCAACAGTAAACATAGATTAATTGACACAGTTCCCAGTTGCTCCCTTATCTTTACTCCTTTCTTGCAGTTTTCAACATTAAGAAAATGAGAATCTGCCAAATCAGTAGCTTCTAGAATTTTGAGGCTCTCAAGCCTCTATTTGTTCAAGCACCATTCCAAACTAGCTCAGAAAGTCAATGGTCATAGCATCAGTAGTATCTGCTAAATTTCTCAGTATTCCTTCTTATCATGAACAGCTTAATTTGGTTCACACATGAACTCTGCTGTGGTGCCCTTCAGTTACAGCACTGATGCTAGTAGCACTACTAGCATTTTTTTTGCTGCTGCAATCTTGATTATGCATGTTGGGGGGGAGCACTAGAAACAAGTGAAGCACTGCACGTTTGAGAATTCAATTAAATTTATCTTGTAGAGGTAACAAACTAGGCAGATACAAAATACTGATGAAATGGAATGGCAGAATGTGGCTACAAAATCTCATTAGGAACAGAACAGATACTTCTGGAATTCAGACTTCTAATAGTAACTAAATTTCTTGTCATTTTGGTTGGTTTTTTTCAGAAGATTTTTCATATCAGTTTATATTCTTTTCTGATATTAGCCTAGGGAAAGAAAGCTGAGGTGGTTTCAGATGCCCCCTTCATAGTCAGTAAAGTAGTTAAACCATAGAATTCCCAATGTCCATTAGTATTTTGGGGAGAAAGAAATTAATAATAATTCCCTCTTGCAGTCGATCCCAAGAACTTAAAAATACTAGCTAGTTAGTACTGTGTGACCAGTTACACTTTGTCTTCTATAAAGTTACAATATAATCTTCTGTCAAAGGGGAGAAAGTAATTTAGTTGACTATTATTTACTTCCTTTTTATAATTTATCATCTAATCTATCCCCAATTTAAACAAATCATACCAAAATTATTATGGCAGCTTTATTTAAAGCAAGATACCATGCAGTAGGCAATTTGTGAGAATACAATACTCACTGGCAGTTATTAAAACATCACTTGCTATTTGTAAACAAAGTATAAATACATAAAAGGTCTGAACTTTAAGGAATGGGAGAAAACAATACAATTTGCACTTATCACCTGAAAAAATACACCATGCTTTTACTGGGCAAAGTACACAGCATGCACACAGGGCATGCAAATTCAGTCACAGCACTTGAGAGAATTTCACAACATACTAATTTTATGTGGATAATTCCACCACAACTTTGTTTTATAACATGAAAGTCCTTGATAGTAAACGTATCCACCCACTGTTCACATTTAAAAATAAATTTTTAAGTTGTTCACAATTTAGTAACAATTCATTCAAGCAAAAAAAAATTAAGAACCGTGTCTTGTGTCTGCAAGTAAAAGGCCCCACCAGTCAATTTACTCTTCCCTCTGTTTCTAGAGGGCCTAAATACAAGGTCTTACACATCATCAAAGACTTTTGCTACCTACCAAGGTAGCAAAAGTAAAAGCGATACTGTCGGTTGATGTAGAGATTGAAAGACATTTAAGAAGATACAAAGCACACCTAAAGTTGGCTTAAAGATTTCTAGCGCCTTGTACTTCAGAACAGTCCACACAATTTACACTCATAACTTGGCTCTTTATACCACTTCTATAACGTATACACTTGTATATAAAAGGATATCACAAAACTTTTGAGAATACATATTATCTCCCACAGAAAAGTTAAATATCCATTATCCTTAACCACCAAAATGTTCATCCATTTATCTTTCAGTTACACACACTTCAGTGTCAAGACAATTTAGTCCAAGTCTCTACTGCCCCTGATTATCACTCATAAGTTCTCACATACACACCTCATAGCCAACAAAGCCTACAAGGCAAAGTTCTAATTCAAAGTTTTCATTTCACATTTATCTTACTGAAGATATTTATCAAGAATACATGCACAGTGTGGGACTACACCAGCAGTCAGTGCAGATATTCTAGTGGTTATAGAAATCTTTATTTCCAAGTGTCATGTAAATTGCATTAAACTAATCCTACAATGTGAAACAATTCTCTACATCTCAGTGATGCACACACTAACTCGGCCTAGCACTGGCAGACAAAAGGAGGGGCTTTGAGAGTGTGTCTGCTCCTGCAGATGAGCATTTGGAATTGTGGATATTTATTTAATCTCAGATCCCAAGGTAATTTTACAATGCAGGGGGGAAGGTATCTGCTTTATCTCATAATTAGAGCTCCTAAGCATCCTAGAATATTTATTTAATTCCTGAAGAAGAGAACAATTTCTGCGCTGGCCGCTGACTAATTTAATGATGAATTGCAGGAAGGCAAAGATTAAAAACATTAGCAAGTATGACAATATATTACAAAGAAATTGTAGATTAGTATACACAAACAATGGGTTGGGGTGGGGTGTGGAGTGGGGAGAGCAGGACAGACACAACCAACGGCAATGCAAAGACAATTAGACAAGTAAATTCTGCTATTTCCCACCACTTTCCCTCAATTCAGTCACACATTTGTACCAAATCATACCATTCATTCAGGATACTCTAATGTTTGATTTACATAAATTGTAGTCTCCTAGTATTTTGGTCAACATTACCAAGAATCGCCATGAAGCATTACAAAGAAATGCCATAAAGAAAATAAAATCATATTGCTCAATGCCACAAGCAGGACAAAAACAAATATAAAAGATAACAAAGTAACAGTATGTGGTAATTCCCTGCTCAGAGTCAGGAGAGCAGCCCCCAAGTCTTTCTCATCCCATCCCTTCATCTGAAGATTTTGCTTCTAGCTTTGAGGATGTTCCAGGAATTGTGGTAGAATATCAGAAGACATTTAAAAAGAAACATCTTACCAGGTACAATGATGTTGCTAATTTAATCCCACATAAAAATAAAAACAAAAAAAAAAGATTCTACATTATTTCCTAACAAGCACCCAGCAGGAAATATAACATTCATTCTAATATTCCATTAATTCTTTAGCTTTTCAAGAGTATTTCTCAGACTACAAAAACCATGAGGGTAGCTTTGTGTCCATATGGGTTCTGTGCTTCCTGTCATGAGCTTAAATAGTCTCAATGCCTTCTCACCACCCTGTTCTCTTCATGAAAGGGCCAAACAAGGTACTAAAAGTTGCATAGGCATGGGCAGTTTTCATTAAAAGTTGTCCCGTAGCGTAAGCATTTCTCCACTTCCACAGTGTCATATTTTTTCTCTCCAGCACAAATATTTTTACAGTAAAATCTTTGTAAAACATCTCCCAAGGCACGAATCTCAGGAGACCACAAGCCAGCACGGTACTGAAGGGTACTAGCAATAGCACTGCACAAGAGTAGCAACAGAATTGGGAGAATAAGACATTTGCCGTATCTTTCCATGAGTGCAACTGCTGCACAGCTGAAGTGAGCGGTTTTTCCATTGCCCATCCCCATCACACTGTCTGATGGTCATCCGCTAAAAACTCAAAACCAAACCAAAAACCTATTTCCCTTTCATCCTCTGTTGCTAAATTAATGCGAATATTTTAAAAATTAAATAAAATTATTATTTTTATAACTACATCTCCCAATATTGCTGTCCATTAACCTCTTAGGAAATTAGAAATAAAGCTTACCAAACTTTTTCTTCTTCCATTCCTCCTCTGGCACACTGGTTTACTACAGCAGGGCTACTCATGGCAAGTCCTGAGCTTTCATTATTCATTTTTTTTCTACAAAGGAACAACATCAACAAAAAATATGAAAAAAGCAATATAAGGGAAGAATGTGTTTATTAATTCACTAGAAATCAAAAACTTTAACACATGAATATTTAAGCCCAAATACAGTGTGTTTTACTCACTTAAGTAAATGTCCTAAATCAATGGGATTAATTGGATGAATACATTGGGAAGGATTTGGCAGTTTTGTGGACTTGCTAGTTATGCCAAACTCAACACTGATTGTCTTTTGTTTACTTTTCTGAATACATGCCAAGAGAGTTGATGTCAGCAAGCCTGTATCCAGGGCTATGCATACTGTCAGCTATGTTAATTCAGAGCAGCACTCAGAGCTAATGTTGCCATGGAATGATCCACACAACACTGGGGAGAAAATTTCAATTTCCGATACGTAAAGATTTACAGAACATTTTTAGCATATTTTTATTTATAACTCAAGATCGTACTTCGCTGATTTGCAGAAAATAACCAGTCATGGCTGAAGTCACTCAAAACCAGCACAGACACATTCAAATCCTGGCAACAGTGATTCTCGTGCTACAATGCTTCCAAAAGGTCTATATGGCCAAAGGTGTTTCAAATAAAACAACTTGCACAGTAAGAACAAATGAAGTCTCTAGGATAAGGCAAGTTAATTTCAGCATGGAACACTATTATTTTTTGATAACAGGACCCATAATGTTAACATGGAACTTCTTATATCTACAGCTTTCCCACCCACACTCCCTTTCTTTTAAAAGGGAGAGGGAGGAAAAAATACATTTTTAGTCAAGGTCATCTTATTTTACTTGATTTGACATCTGGTTTCTATTTTTATCAGCACGAAGATCTAATTGATTAACAGAGAACAGGTTCAACTGTATATTAAGGTATTCTAGAACATAGCCAGAAAATAGGCTGTGCTTGCCAAGATAATAAGCCCTTGCATTTTGCAAGAAGGTATAAAGAAAAGTTAAGAAGCTGGTTCTACCTGTGTGAAACCTGGGTCAAAATTTGACTTGACAGTCACAGACAGCAGCGAAGTCAAACACAATGCATGTGTCCCATCAGTAGCAGGCAGGTTAGGTCAACTTCTCAAAACAAGTACTTTGAAGAGAATGTCAATCTGTGTTTCAAATTCCTGTCCATGCAGGAGTAGATAAACAGTCCTAGCAGTCACGGTTGTCAGACAGAAGTCTCAAAAAACAGCATGTAAAATTTGATCCTGATTAGAATAAATGTATTCTTTTGCCCTCCCCTTTGCTAGGAACAGAGTACACAACACTGCCATTCCAGAGAAAACAGAATGGACTTCTAAGAACAGGTTCTTATTTTTACAATTAGTTTAACTACATTCCTTTATATTACAGGGGATAAAAATTCTGCACAGTCTGTTTCTGAGCAAATTTATTTCATGAAATCTTGTTTTAAAGATCTGGAACACTATTCCAAAAGGGAGAGCAAAAGCCTCATCTCTGTAAGAGCAGGAACAGTCACCATCGGCCGTCTGACCTCTTGTTGGATTAGTTCCTGACCACAAAGTCACTCCTGATTCTGAAGTTGGATCACTTTGCAAAACTCAAAACTAAGAAGTTAAATAAAACCAAAACCACCCCCCTCTTCCCAAACTAGTAATTCTAGAAGTGGCTTGGCAGCAGCACGTGTTGAAAGTTAAATTATGACTTGCCTCCCTAAGTCTGTAATAGTGCAGGAAGAGGGGAGTTGTTCTTACATATGTTTTGAAGGAACAACTCAGGAGTCCATACTTAAACATCTTCCGCAAAGTTTCCCTATTTCAGAAAGTGATTTACTGACAGGGCAAACTAAAACTTCTCTTTCAGTAATGAATTTCTACTCTACATTGGGAAAGCCCAAAGTTTTCAATGATCCTGCAAGTTATGCCAATAAGAGTTCTACCTCCTCTTACAGCCATTCACATTAGTAAGATCAAAGGTTCAATGGCAGGTTAAAAGCAGCCCTAGCATCTTGTCAGTATCAGCCAGTGTCTTTCAAATGATAACCCTTTCTTCCTGTCTTCTGAGAGGAAGGAGATGTTTACAGTCTGGAGACCAAGTGTCAGTTCAGCACTACCAGCCAGCAGCAATTCTCATTCAAAGGCTGGAAAGCAATGAGTCAGACAAGCCTCTGGAAAATCATCAAGGATGCTCTTTTGTCATCCTTTTCCTGACAACAGGTCTACACAGGTCCTAGTTCACTTTACCAGAAGCAGCAGGTAATTAAACAGCTGATGCTCACATCACTGACATGTTTTATGGCCTTATCAAAATGCCAGATTTTTTTTGTTTGCTTCTAAATGACAAATGGAAAATTGGTATCCGTCTACACTTTTTTAAGCCATGGATACCAAATATTACCTCTACTCTCACTTCAAAGTCACTTCAACGAAAAATTCTCAGCCTGTAGATTCTATCCTGACTCACTATGCCACAGACTTCTCTTATAATCGTTCTTCAGAATAAATAGATGGTTTTAAAATCGAAAAGATAGTTTGTCTTTTCAGATGTAGAAGGGGATATCTTTTTCTAAACATTAAGAATATTTTGTGGAAGCACTTCTAGTGAACACAAATTATTTCAGTAGGTCTTTATTAAAATACTGAATTGACCTGTTGAGGAAATTAAAGTTACTGTAAGTCTTATACTCTCCAAAAATATATTTTATATTCAACGTGAACCACACAAAATCAAAGCTAAAACTGGCTAAGTAAAATTTTGCTTGGAGTATAGTGTTGTACAATTGATTTAATCAGAATAACAATATCCCCAGAAATCATCCTCCAACAATAACATGTTAGAAAATTAAATGCAATTCAAGAAGCAGAGGAACAACATTCAGAAAAAAAATATGCTATTCACAGGTGCCTCTTTCCATATCACCATTGAAATCTTGTTTGGACTTGAACTTTATGGCATAGGTACTATACATGACGAAACTTGAAGGAGGAAAATAAATCTGTCATCCTCCCTCTTAATAACTTGAAGCCAGATGCCAAGGCAAGTCAATGAATATTAAATTACAAGACTGCTTCAGATGTGTTCTGTTGCTCATCCTCTGTTTGTACACTGAACCTGACTATTCCTGATAAGGAACATGCACTTTAATTAGGTGTTGTCCTAGAGATCGTGCTCTGCTCTAATAGAAGGAAATGGGCAAAAGGCAATTCCAGAACAAAAAAATACAAAAACAATGTCAAAGACTTTATTTATAGCAGCTAAGTTGAACACTATCGTCACTATCTCATTGAAGGAACAGCCTTGAAGAAACATCCTGCTGGTTTTAAAAAGACAACAGAAGTTTACCATACTTAGTCTTCTGTGACCAAGCGTAGACTGTTTAATACTAAAGTACCCAGAAGGAAGCTGAAGAGAATTTTGGGGTGCATGCTATCTCCACAAAGTAATCATTAACTTGGATTATCTGATTCATTTTCAGTCCATTTTCCTCAGTAGATTCTTACACTCCATAATGGCAGAGAAGGTAAGCCACCAGCTCAAGGACTGAAAAGTGTATTATATTTAGGTATGTTTTATTAACTTATATTTAACTTTAATCTTGGAAGTTCTGTAATTGCCCTGAAATGGACAAAAATTAAAACGGGGAAAAAAGGACCTAGTATAGCACAGCCCTCAAGCCCCTGAACACCTGCACAGCATGGCACTATAGGACCATTTGAACTGAAAAAAAAAGGAGAAGGTTCAAGAAAAGTGTTGAAGTCACAGCTGAACCAGCCTGTGATTTATATCTCACAGAGTGGGGAAAGTACTATCCAGCCTTTTTAAAATCATGATTCACTACACAAAGCTCTGTTTGTTTGGGGTTTTAGTTCTGTTTCTTTTTTGTAGGGGACAGGGAGAGGGGGCGTGGGTGGATATGTTTGGATTTTTTTGTGTGAGGTGGGTTGGGTTTTTTTTCCCTTTGCTACAAAGTGTAGATACACTTTGATCCCCAGGCTCAAAATCTTCTTTGCCTATCCCTCCAACTCCCTACTTGTATCTCTAGACAAGTAAGATATTCACAGTAGCGATTATGTATCATGCAACAGCTGTTCACCACAGCTAAAGCAAAAATAACTACTATCTTCTGATAGACACATTTCCACAGCTCCTTACCTTCACCAAAATGCTTTGCTTTTGAAACAGTATCTTGTTATAATTGGTTGATAACAGCACTGTCAAAAAAGCTTTACTGAACCCTAAGAGGCAGCAGCAGAGCAACTATTACTCCTTTTAATGAATAAGAAGACAGTAGTGTCACTACAGCAATGAGCATCTATCGACTACAAAGAAAAAAAAGCTAGGGGTGTCACACATCATCATCCTCTCAAGTGGAGCCTTTATGCTCACAAAACCAGAACAAGAAAATAGGAATCAGTAAGCACCCATCATAACATCTTTCAGACGATTTTCCAGTTCTGTACCAGCTGCGCACAAGTCTGTCATTTCCAGGGAACACACACATTTACTCTCCCATTGTTTTCTGAAAAGGTGCATTTCCACACAAAAGCAGCAAGCAGGTAGTATCTCCCGTCTTGGTAGCGCTCAGCTCCTAACCAGCAAGACCTTAGGCAAATAGCTTGTAGAAGAGCAGATTTAAACTTTCAACCGAACTTCATTATCTAACTGCATGACAACAAACACCAAACCCAATCTTTTATCCAAATGTTTTTTCTGAAGTTTTCAGATACCGCGATTGCCAAACATCTTTATACCACTGCAGCACACTTCAGTGAAAGCAGAGTGAAAACTCAAGAAGCTCTTGAAGAATATTTCTTCTGACTACAACTCCAAGCAGTGGGCAGTGCTGAGAAATGTCACATTGGATTGAAGTGGTTATGCAAGCCTAGCATACCACAACCTTCATTTCACACATACTGTGGTTATTTCAAGTAAGTTTTGATCTCAATGAACACATGACCTTCTTGAAGTCCTTAAAAACGCACCTGATGCACTAAAGAATGAGTGTTTGAAGGACCTTTTTAAACACTTTTAAAGGGTTTTTATTCCTCTCTTCTAGGCATCTCATGAAAAACAGTCACTTTCTGTCCTCTTAAGAAGTGAAAATAAGTTTTATATAGGTACTTCACACAAGCGTACATACAGATATTTGGAAGAAGTAGTTCAGAGAGCCACAGGCACTGCACATAACTTTTCACTCCATATTTGGAGATTCCACCAGAACTCTACAAGATGATAGAGAAGAAGCTTTAAAATAATATAATTATTCTCTGTCTCACAGCAAGTACAGAATTTGGCTCCCTCTCCCATACACACACTTGCCATAGACAGCGAGTCAGTCGATCCAGTCATCTATAAAAAAAGTTTATTTCTTAAATAGTATGAATATTATATTTATTCTCAGCACGAAGTAGATTAAAAGGTAAAATACAACAGTTAAATAAAACAATCAAGTTTGTACCAAGCTGAAGCCAAAGCACTGACACATAATAGTGTTCCAACAGGAGAAATACACTCTATAGGGCTAGTCCTTCAGTTTAGTGAGGCTTAGATCTTTTCTCTAAGAAATACCAAAAGGAAGACAACCTATTGCACCACAATTAATCTCACATCACCTTCATGAAACCACATGGAGACATTTACCAGCAAAAAGAAGATGTGGTTATAACTTGGACATCCTTCAGAACCATCTGAATATGTTCATCTAGCGAGACAACATTAGGGAAACCACAAGCAGGTACATGCAAATGTTTTATTCCCAAAATACACAGGTTTTCCTGATTGCTGTGAAAGCAATTATGAAAGATTTCAGACTGCTGGTGTACTCTATCCTGCATATCAGTGTATTATAAAATACTGTACATGACTGCAATAAAGCTTAGAAGAGCAAGGACTCATCTGTACTGTCAAATCAGCAAATTTACAGGGATCTGTGAGTCTTTTAGTGCTTTTTAACTCAGAACCTTAAGCAGTGTAGGGGGAAATGGAATGCTTGTGGGCTTTTTCGTCAATTTTAGGGATGGCAGTTGATTGCCATATCAATTAAATTAAAAAAAAAAAAAAGTTAATCAACCTGGTTTAGTAAGAACATATAACTACATCTCTCTTATCTGATTAGGAAATAGCCTAACACTACAAAACACTAGCAAAGACTTGAACAGAATATTTCAACCAGAAGGTTTCAAATACAGAAGGGACACACACAAAATGAAATATACTCTTTAAGCAGAACACAGAGAACATTAAGTTCTATATTCTACTCAACATAAATATGTATCAAGGATATTTTTGTCAGGGATGTTATAATTACATAAATCATCCTGAGACAAATACATTTCTCTCTGGACTAAAGGATCCTGATATTCCTACTTCAACAATGTGGCTTCAGCAACAGAGAGTAAACAAAATGACGCATCCATTCTATCAGGATGTACAAAGAATTACCCAGCACTGGCCATTTCTCTACTCATTCCCCCCTCTCCAAGTTTTATTTCTTTTCAACAAAGCAAACAAAACACAACTGTATAATAATCCAGCTTCTACTTCAGAATTTGTGAAAGCCTTTAGTCATTCTGACAAGCAAAAAAGGGCACAAAGGTGGTTGTTTTTTTTCATAAACTATGATTTCAAATGCTAATTCAACTACTTCTAAGCTAAACATACTGTATTGTGTTTTGCAGTTAACACTATGCAGCAAAACAATGTTGAGAGGTTCTTTCCAAAGATTATGAGTATTTATGTTCCCAATTTAGTGACTCATACAGCTAGCAATTTCTGACATTAACTCTATCCTCCTCAAACTTCTGAATATGAAAGCAAGCACTAAGCTGTTATTCAAAAGTAGAAAACAATGACTAATGCAAAGATTTTTATTATTTTTTTTTAATCTAGATGTTATCTAGGGGACAAGTGTTCCAGAAATAACTACGCGCTATTTCTGTAAAGACTATTAGAAGAGCTATACGAAGCTAATCCAATTTAAGGGACAGTTTTATGAAGAGTTATAAAAGAGTTTTATGAAATGAGCATTTAAATTAAGTCTTTTTCACAGTAATGGCACACTCAGGAAACAGGAAAAAAAAAAGATAACAGCACATATGCCTAATATAAAATTAATTCAGCTGCTGCAACATTTTTTCATATTTTTCTCCTCAACATATTCCTTCCTTCCTTATGATAAAGGGGTTTATCCTCAACAAAAATGCATCAAGAAACATGAAAATCAAGTGAAATGCCACCAGACCTGAGACAAACACAAATCATTTACCCCTTTTCAGAACCATCCCTGACAGGGAACGGCAGCAGGTTCAAAATTTTATCTTCCTGGAAGGGTGTCACATTTTCTGCTTCATACTAAAATCCTTTCAGCCTACTATCTTAGTAATCATGATTATTTCGTTTATAATTGCTGCATGGTTTAATAAGTCACTGAAGTTTGTCAAGTTGGTTTAGCATTTATTTTTCTTGGGTTTAATAGATTTGAATGCAGATAAAAAGGTGTATTGTCCTAAAATTACCTTCTTTCAGCCTTCACAACTTTTATGTGCAATTGCTAGGCATAGCCAGAACCCAAACCTCTATGGGAAGGTTTGCAAGATCACCCTTCCACAGAGTTATCAACTTGCTTGAAAGATTTTTTTTCCCTAGGATATTAATTACTTATCTGTGGAGCATCAACAAATGCTGATTTAGACAGTATTTCTGTTCACAAATAATCCTAAAGCTCATACTCACATGTAACAGCCTCATCATCTACAGAGGGATACTAGATTTCAGATACGCTCATCATTGCCTCTGCCAATACAAATGTGGTGGCTTTCATCACTGTACTGTAGTTCATATATGCCTCTTAACTTCTCCCAGCCACCTGCTATGTGGACACATCAGTTAAAGCCATACACAAGGAGAACCAGTCAGCCACCCCCAAACCACACGCTGTCCAATAGCTGCTGCTTGTCTTCATAACAAAGGTGATGGTGAAGCCTTAATTTCCTTGAGTCAATGGTTCAGATAGAACCTTCAGAGGGAACACTGGACACGCTGTAGTATTTAAAACAAAACCAGTGCAATTCCTGATACAGTACAGACAGTGTAATGGACATACCCTTCTCCTAGTTATAATCCCAAAAAATTATTTTGGAAAAAAGCTGAAGTGTTTAAAATAAACTAATGAAGGCTGTGATTCTATTTAACAACTAAAACGTCTGAGAGATGATACCAGCAGAGCAGCTGTTCTTGCTCTACAGAAACCACACAAGTCCAGATAATGCCTGCCAACTTTCCAAGTTTATGCAAGCTTCAGGGGTATAAAAGCCAGTAAACCTTTCTGAATACATGTTGTACTGTACATTGATTGTACCTGCAGAGTTACAAGGCGAACTGCATAACTGTGAGGGTAATTTTTCCTATATAGAAGGGGGGAAGGGGGGAAGAGGAAAAAAAAACTAATCAATAACAGCAGAGGGCATCTTTTTAGTCACGTAATGCGACATAATTACTATTTCTGTTTGCATATATGATCATTTAGCATGAAAAGAAAAAAAATAGCCTTTTATAATAAAGAACATAAAGCTTCTGTTTCTTGTCCAGTTTGAACATGGGAGGTGATTGCTGGATTTCACTACTGAATGCTTTCAAGTACCTCTCGCAGCAACGGTCTGTAAAAGACACGTATTACTTTGCAATAACTCCTATACCTATGGCAGCTCCCTTACTTGGATTTGAAATCCTTAGAGTACTCATCCGCACGTGATTAAGAAGTAAATAAACTTGCATGTAGATATGCCCTTGTGTTTAAATATTAACAGCCTGATCCATTAGCATGATAAACACTTAACCGGATTCTGTACAGCGTTAAGCAAGTTAATCATTGTTTACATTCCCATAATTGACAGCACATCACTTCACATTCAGTAGATCGGAAACCATTTTCTGTTTCATTTTTGCATCCTCTCTGTTACATGAGGGATGGAGGCCACCACATGCTATATAGCTATTTCAGAACAGTTACTTTGTAGCTGTTATAACCAAAAGAAAAAGACAAGGTGCTTGTTAATCACAGGTTACTTGAGGATATTTACTGAGTCTTCTATTTTTCATTTATTTACCTACTAGACTACAGGAATTCTACATGCTCTTACAGTCTTGTACAAGAGGCTATAGCCATTCATTTATTCCAGATTTCATATGACTCACACAATTGAGATCCACTCACAAATCAAGGCGCAATTTGGAGGTAAATCAGCGGGATTTTTATAAGACCTTGAAAATATTAGATCTGTGGATATAACAGGTTCTTTAGTCAGTATTTAGAGATGCAAACTGTATCATTTCAAGACTTTTCTCTGTCCAAAAAGTTCAAATATTTTCACAAAAAAATGCTAAGAAAAATTACGTTTTGTCAAAAGAGATTGTTCAAAAACCTAAAATACAGAAAGCATAACTAAAACTCTAGCATAAACACCATTTAAGAGATCAGGCTACTTTAGCACCTAAAGCAAAAGAGTTAATATAGGAAAAACTAGCTCCCGAGTCAATAGTAAGACATTATATGTAAAACTCCCAAGCAGAATGAAGTATCGCCCACTGCAAGTCAGATTTTTGTATAAGGATGTGTGGTCTCACTGACCACTTGCTCTGAGCAACTCCACACAATACACCTCCAAATGGCACACACACAAGACTCCCACAACTTGGAATCATGCCAGAACAACTGTCTACACAAAAGCAGTCCAGAGAAGAAGTGCACTATTCAAAACAGAGCGGAGGTTGGAGAAAATGTGCAGGGAATGATACTGACTGTTACAGTGTCTTCACAGCTCACGAGGCCTTGTCACACTGCTAACCGATACGCACAATTCTGATGGAAAATAAAAGGGATTTCTGTTCAAAACACTATAGCATTCTGTTTACTAGAATTGGGTAGTAAATATTTACAGAGAGCAAATCATATGTATCAAAACTTTAAATAGACTAAGTGACACTGAATGACAAGCCAAAGATATCCCTGTGCATTCCCTTATGTCAAGCACACCATGGGAGCTCCATTTCACACACTCCCCTACCTACATTCTGCAAAACCTATTGTTCTGCAATAAATATTTTAACTCTATTTGTTTCCAAATCCTCAACTTCTCCTATTGTGAATTCAAATTCCGTTGAGATACAGCATCTGCCTGACAACTTGTTGCACTTTGCAGACCTCTTTGCCCATGCCACGGAATCAGGTATGTGAGCAAATTAATTCTATAACAAGTGCTTGAGGAGGAAGGAATTTTCTCTACCTTTTCTCTATGAAAATATAGCACACATAGTACTGAAGTGCAACATTTAACTACAAGTTAGATATTAATGTATATATGCACCCACAGAAAAGATATACACAAATATTTACATATGCACACGACTTGAGAACTACAGAAAAATAAAGATGTCAACTACCAAAGCTGGGTGTCTTGCATTAATGTAAATGGTTCCTTGGCACATAACAAATTCTGGTCACTGTGCGACGGTCACATCACCAAGATAGCAGGTAAAACTCCGGCAATGCAACACGAGCCTGGAGCCAGCCATAACCAACCCTACAGCTTTCACCTGCACGGCCCTTCACCAGCATTAACTATTTAAATTCAGGCAACGATCCATAACATCTAATTAACGTTATTTCTCTTTCACAGCCTATTCGGAGCCTGCTGTGACTGCTCTGGCAAATGTAAGCAATTTGTTTTTTCCACTTTCCTTTGCCTACCAGCCTCCACCACCTCCTTCCCCCAGGGTGGGAGCTGTGCCGAGCGGCGGGAAGGACTGAAAACCCTCTCTCACTCGCCAAGCCAAACAAGCAGCAGGGGGAATAACTTATTTGTAATAACAACTACAGTTTTCAACGGAGGCAACAGGCACCTGGGGCTCGGGCCCTTACTTCGCAGAGTTTTCCTTCTAAGTCGATACTCGTGTAAGATTTGTCCTTAAATAAACGTTAAGAGCTCTTTAAAAACAAATATCCAAGAGTGAAACGGCTGTTGAGCCCTGAGAGGAAACGGGTCAAGCGCCCGCCGCCTCCAACCGTCGCCTCGCCGGCGGCGCCCCCCGCCCCCTCAGGGCCCCTCGCAGCGCTGCCAGGCAGGAGCGGAGCTCGAGGGTCCCTGAGGCGGCGGCTCTCGCCTGCCTGCCTGCCCTCCTCCGACCGGCGCTACACCGACCTTGGCGGTGCAAAGCTCCGACGGCGAGGTACCCCGTGCCTCGTCGTCTCCGGGACATCGCCAGAGTGAAGCGAGGAGACGGCGAGGGCGTGAGGAGACGGAGGAAGCGGGCGCGTTCCCACCAGGAGCTGGCGGGAGTCCTTTCTCGAACAGCCGGGGCAGCCTCGCTACCGCTTCGTGTGCGGTCCCGTAAGGGGCGGCAGGTCACTCCGGAGGCACGATTCAACCTTTGTGGTCGGCCCCGCCACGGCCGCCTGCAGGTACCCCAGAGGAACTGCCCCCTCCAGCCCTGACAGAAAGTCGCCTCCCTTCACGGCCGCAAACGGAGCCCGGACGCAAGGGACGGCAACTTACCTCACACCCTCCTGCTCCTCCTCGGCTCTCGGCATGCGGCTCGCAGAGTTGTGGTCCCGGCGAGGACCGGCAGCAGCCGTCGGCAGGGGCGAGAAAGGGGGCCGGGCAGGGGAAGTCGTTGGCAGCGAGAGCGGAGAGGACACGGGGGATTCCAAGGCTGGCCCGGCGGCTGTCAGGGGAGGCGGAAGGAGGGGACGTGTGTGTGCCGCAGCCCGCCCTCTCCGCCGACCCAGGCCCGCCCCGCGGCTCGGCGCCCCGCCCGGTTCGCCACCCTTCCCGCTCGTTTTGCCCTTTCCCAATTCCCATCTGCTCCTCGGTCGCGCACCCTTCACTTCTGCTCCCGCCCCCGCTGGGTCGCTTCGGAACTGCCAATCTCGGAGCGGTACCGCGGCTCGGGCCTGGGGCGGCTGCCTCAGCAGCGGTGGCCCGACCGAGTCTTGGTTCGTCCCAGGACTCCAGGCTTCACTTCCCCAGCCTCCCCCGAACCCTCCGCCTCCCGGCTGGGGAAACCGGGAACCTGCGAAACCCCCGAGGCGAGAAGGGGCCTCGGCGTGCAGCCCTGTTCCCGCTGATCGCTCTGGGGGCTTTGCACGGCTTGTGCCGCCCTAAAGTCCAGATCCCACCGGCACGGTGGTGGTCAAAACTCTTGAGGAGGAACACCTCCTCCTCAGAAGAAGAAAAAAAAAAAAGCGCTAGTTCCGCACTGAGAATCTCTGACGGGAATGAACAGCGAGTAACATGGAGAGGACCCATTAGGTCAACAAACCGGTGACAGAGAATGTACAGCTGGGATGTTTGTTTTAGAGGAGTGTGCCAGTCTACTAGGAAGCCTTATTAATCAAGAAAAAAATAGGGCTGTGAAGATGGAAGCCAATAGATAATGACTCTAGCTCGGAGCAACCTTTCTGGTACACATTTGTACTGTACCTGGTAAGGATAAACTCTCTGTGACTGAAGTATAAACCCACTTATACAGTACAATAATAAATACAAACGATTAGATCACTTAACACAAATGCAAATTCAAGGAACATGGAGGTGGTAGGCATTTTCTGTAGTAGTATTGACAACAGCCCATGGAAAAGCAGTAATAAAAGACAAAAAGCAGCTTACCACATTTTGGAGCCCAGACACTAGAAATACTTTAAAATAGAATAGCTAATTGTGTTTCTCAGCTATGGCTAGGCTTTCCATTTTAAACCTAACATCTTGCAGTGAGATTTAATCTCTCAGTGGTTTCAAATTGCTGAGGATAGAAATGCAGTACAGACACAGACATATGGACATCAGACTTTGTTTCTTTTTAAGTATCTTAAATTTCATTTAATTTCTTCAGTTTGGGATACTGCAGTAATCTCTGAACTCCACTTTACACCATATGAAAACACTGTAGAATTCAAGTGACATTTAACAAAACCAGTTGTTAAGGTGAAGCACTCTTTAAGGGATGATTCAACTGGAGAATAGGCATTAAGGTTCCAGAGCAGTTTTGCAGCAATTTTTTTTTCTGCTTCTAAAGTACCAATTCACCTAAGACAGACAGGCATAAGGGGACCCAGCTAGTCCTATGGCAAAGTTAGTTACATAGGGATTTATGTTTCAACACTATGCTGTGGGCAAAACCTGGGCTCCCAGAAGTATTGATATAATTAGCAGAATCTTTGAGGCTGTTCAGGTCTGATAATTTCTGACGGATTCCTGAAACATCGAACCTTCATCATGGCTGCTGCCAAGAAAACTAGAAAACAGACATCCCACCCCATGCTTTGGCAGTGCCACTCAAGTGGTGCCCATTACAAAACCAGAGCTGCAATAGGTGGCAAGTGCCTGTGCATTTTTTATTCAGGACTTACCATGCCTGTAAAGGAAAAGTGGCAGTTTTAGATCCCTGTGTTAAAGCTTCATTCAGTACTCATTATCTGGAAATGGGGCGAGCTACTCTGTTTGAAGACCTTTAACATCTAGTCTATTTTATGTGTCCTCAAACTTGCCACTCACTCACGTATACAGGGAACGAAGGATTAGTTAATGTGAATTCTGTAATTATATGCCATACTGGAATCTGCTCAACCACAACAACTAAAAATGTTGTCCAAGATCTAACACTTTTTAATAATTACTAATTTGTAATTCCTGATTTTTAAGATAATAAATTATACAACACAACTGGCAATTGTGTTCAGCATTTTTAAATCTTAATGAGCATAACATTTTAATTCTTCAAAACATTATCTTAAAATACAGTGATATTTGACACTTAAAAAACTGTGTTTCTAACAAGCCAATTAAAGGGCAAGAGCAGGAATATTCCAAATGTACCTGTATTTCTCAGGTTTTAAGGCAGTCTACCAAACAAATAGGGTAAAGTTTAGAAGTACGAATCCTGCCCTGCTTTTCTGATTCACTATAACTATCGCTCCACCCTCAGTAGCTAAGTATTGTCCAACTCTCCTGCAAAGAGATGGTGGTTTCCTTCCTAACACCTAAATCACACCTTGGCACGTTTGCAAAAACTACAACGAAGAGTAGACAGTTTCCTTTCTGTGGATGACTAATTACTTTTATGGGTACATCCCCTATATTAGATGCTGCTAAAGACAAGTAGGTCTAATTCTACTCTCAGTTTTAATTATTTTAAAATAACTATGATGTAATGACAACAATGAAATCACTCCTGATTTTCATCAAAATTATACAGGAGTCATTCCTGCAAACCAGGTTCACAGCAAGCAGTGCACTGCCAGAGAAGTGGTACCAAGGAGTGCTACAGGGCTGAAACAGCCCCTGCGGAGTCTGTCACACTTCAGAGGTCTCTGTTGGGATACAGTGAAGGAAATCAAACACACTGCTTAACATCTGCCTCACATCCACCTCCTCCTTCTCTCGCAGTTCCTACTGTGCCTCTGCTGTGCAGCCCTCCGTATCCCACCTGGCTCCAGCAGTAGGCTTGCTGGAGTGCCACAGAACTCGCTCGGTGCGTAAAACCGACCTGTTGACTGTTCTATCACGCAGGTTATTACAAAGTAGCAAAAGCTGCAATCATGGTATCTCTGCCCAGATACGCTGGCTGGGTACAGGCTGTTGAAAAAAGCACCTTGTTGGCTCAAGGCTAAGAAGTGAATCCCTGTGTTCTGCCTTCAGCTGACACGAGTCTCATCTCTGCTCTGGTGGATCTAGTTCCTATCTAGTGCCTATCCCTCTCTCATGTAAAATGAGGATAACAGCACTTGCTTATGACCTTCATATCCCCAGTTGTGCACTTGTGAGGAAAAAAATCTGACTTGTGACTCACCAAACAACTCCTCTGATGTATGTCCCACTCACATTGTTAGTATCTGATTTCATAATAGGACCCACTGAAATTGGTTGAATCATCCGAGAAACAAAGCATTACTAAAAAGGGTGTGGCCACAGCATTAAAAAAAGGTCTAGAACATGTTACTGAAAAATTCTATACTATGATTATTGTTCTGCAACTTTCACCAGGCAGTAGCCAGCTGCAGGGAAAATACTACTGGCACTTGTTCCCTCAATGTAAAATCCTTCTGGGATTCTTTTCCTTTGAAACAGTTTAGTTTGGTAACTATGTAAAAAATAAATAAAACAAGTCTTTTACCCCTCAGTGTTTAATATCCCCTTTTGCTATGCTAGGCATCCACTCTTTTGACAAGTTTAATCCTCTGTAACTGGGTTAGAAATAAAATGTTTGGGTTTAATCTGTATTTGTAGTGTACTGTCAAAGGTAATAAATAAGGAACTCTTAGTCTGCAGCTGGCAATAGTCAATATTCCAATAAAAGGTAAAGTACAGTCTCCAAGGGTCGCTTTACTGTCATACAGGAAAATGAGTTTCCATCTTAAAGACCCTTTGTATAATCTCACGTGCCATGTCTAGTATTAAGAAGTGTTCTACTCTATAGGATTATCAATACCCAAATATTTTTAGTTGACTAAAATCTCATCATAAACATGGTTGGCAGGAATTCAGAGCAAGGTACGTGAAGAACTTGATGTTACTTTACAATCCAAGGGTTAATACAGAATTTGTACAGGGAGCACACACACGTTACAGCATTTACAGTTACATGAAGCTACAGGTCAGATACTAAACAGGTGGAGAAAAAACCACCAGTTCTATAGACTATTATGAAATAAGTTTACCTGCCTCGTATAATCAACAAGACTGCCTCTCCAAGGAGACCTTTTGTAAAGCAGCAGCAACGAAACAGAATTCCAGCTAAATCAGCAGCCCAACAGCACCGTATTCCATAAAGTCACTCATGCTAGTTCAATCTTCTGTCAATTATCAAGGCCTTTGAACCTACCAGCAGAGTGGAAAAAAAAAGTAGTTTGATTTCTGCGGCAAATCTGCCTTGAACATTACAGGTCCCTATCTATTGAAAATGAAGTATTTATTAATTGATGAAAATTACCGAGGAGCTGATTTCTTCTTGTACTGAATTTTACTATTATGTCTATTAATAGTTTATTAGTAGTTGCACTCAAAGATCCTTAGGAGTCCCTTCCAACTCAGTGTATTCTGTGATGCTATGATCTGTAGCAGAGTAACATACTAAAATCACTAAGACCCGAGCTTTTAGCACTGGGGTAGGTATGGACAAGCACTCCAATTTCTGGTCATCTGGGTGACATCCAACATTAAGGAAAGAACATTTCCTTTTCCTCTGCTTTTTGTGAGCAGAACTTTTTCCATAGGCTACGACAAATATGAAAACATTGTCAACAGTGCAGCTGCTCATAACAATGAACATGGTAGGTAAACCAGGCTTTATTAAATCAGTTCTAAGCAAATAAAGAAATTGCATCCTGTTATAAAATACATAAATTGATCATTGCTCTGGATTTTTATGAGTTTAAGAAACAGCAACAGATGATAGCAAATAATTTACAGCAGATAGAAGGAAAAATTCTTTAAACTGATTTGTAGCACAGCCTTTAACTTCTGACCTTTCAGAAATAATTTGGGTCTGACTGGTTATAGTTTTGGTATGCAGTGCACGTTTTTCACTAACTCAGAATATGCTGTTTGTTGTGTGATTTCTGTATCACATCACCACAATATTTAAATGCAAGATTAAAAAAAAAAGAAGAATAAAATGAGAGCTTACTTAAGCTTTTCAAGGTGTGTAATCCATACACACCTCCTCACACCAAAGTGTATCTTTCCATATCTTCAAGGTGTAAGAATATTGGCCAACTGTTTCCAAACATCAGGAAAGCATCCTGAGGGTTCTCATGTTTTAATCTGAAGGTGTAAAAACACCTTCTTTCAATTTTCTTTCAATCACAAAGTCCCTCATGTACAGGGCTCCATGGCAGAGGATACAGAGATCAGGACTGCAGAATATACGTGTGGACAGCACATCACACAGAAATCCAGTTCAGGCACAGAGAAATAACTTAGCAATTTCTCTTTTGCATTACAAACGCATTCATGTACTTAGTGACCCTTCCAAATGTCTCTGATGTATCTGGTGATAGAAAAAGGAATTGTGGGGTAGAGGCCCAAAGAACACAGCAGGTATAAACATTATAATCCTCCTCCCATAAATTCCATGTCACTGATACATATGCAAACCATGGGATACTAAGTAAGCAGTTCAAGTCTTCATTAATATCAAGTTTTACAGACTCATTACAGATTTTTCTGTAGCATTCTAAAAAATGGACCAAAAGTCCAATATAAAAACCTTCATTTAAGGGTCACAAGCTGTTTCAAGGCTTATCCCTGAAATTACAGTTTGCAGGGTTCACTGACTGAACAGTGCTTTGAAATCCACTCGGATGAAAACAAAAAGCATGTGAATCTTGAATAATTATCCCACCTTTTTTGACAAAATAAATTCAATCCAGGCTGTTACAGTTTTGTAGTTGGTATGGATAGGTTTCAACTTAACATGCAGAACCATGTACTGCTAGGAGACCTTCAGGGAGGGTATCGGAAAAATCCTTACATAAAATCATATTAAGGCAGTTTTAATTGTTAAACAAAACAGGCCCTGTCTGTCCAATACAAAAGTTTTAGAAAATGAAAGTTTCTTATATTTTCTTGACTACATTAAACACTCATCAAAATATCTGTTTCACTTCCAGGTGTAGAGTATGAATAGCAGTTAGACAGTCTGATTATTTGCGTGGTATGCATAAGTAAAGTTATCTTATACTATTAAGAAAAGCCCAGTGAAAGAAACAGAAAAAAAAGTTTTATTTTGTTATTTAACTTCTAAATTACAGCATCATAAAAAAAATATTTCTGCAATGTCATCTGCATTCTTTTTTCAACAGTTGATGTGTTTATGTATAGGTACAAATTATGGCAACAATATACTTATCACTCACAAAGTTAAACACCCTGCCATATCTTGAGCCTTCAGCTTTCCCATGTTTTTTCTACAGTTCCAGAAAATACATTTTTAAAAATCCAACGTCCACACAAGTCCTCCATGCTTGAGTCTGGCAGAAATTAACAGGATCCTTCCACCATTAATGTTTTGCTTAGAGATTACTAATGCTTGAAAATAATAGTAGGCTAACCTCTAACATTTGTATTAAGACATTTGTTTTAAAAATATTTTTACAAGGATTGTTGCTATTATTCTCATTGGATGTAAAATACAGAACTCTTGCAAATTCAGTACCAGGTTCTTCCAGCATCTCAATATACACAGTATCTCTCTGATTTTTTTTTTCAGTATTTTTTGGAAGCACTGTGGCTTTGCGAAAAAACTATGCTAAAACACTTTATTACGTTTCTCATTTTTGTATATTTTAAGTGTGGGCTTGTCCTACTCTAAATTTTCAAAAATAATGACATTCTTTTTCTTCCAAGGACACACATAATACACTGTTTCCACCTTATTTCCACCTTTCGAATGAAGGAATTCTTTTCTTTCCCCCACCCCCAGCAGATTTGACTGGCATCTGCATAGACTTTTTATAGTTAAAAAAATAAGATTTGCAGGATTGTACAGCAAATGTTGAAGGGATAAAATTGAAAACATAATTGTCAAGTCATTCTTTGTGCAACTGCCACCGTTTCTGAAGCTGAGCATCCTTAGAGCTCAAAATGAAAACCTAATCCCGTTAAGTAATACCAATTCTGCTACTGAATTTAACAGAACCAGAAATCTTCCCAATCTTTAGTTCCCCATAAAATAACTGTATGTGAGCTGCAACTCTCCACAGAGGAAAGGTGCATTACCTTCTCCAGCTAACTGCTAAGAAATTGCCGTCTCCTCATGTTCTGCAGCTTTGAAGTTTTGATGCACAGTAGCTCTTCAGCACAAAAATTCTCTAACCTTTTGGCCTGTGTCTTACCAATCCAAAATCCTTCTCTAGTAAAACAGCAAGAATCACACTGAATCAAGATCCTCCATAGCTGGATTTGGGGGAGCAGCATTTACATCTAGATTATTCTGCCTAGTTCGACCCAGGTATTTCTCAACTTCAAAGAACGAGAAAACAAAGAATTTTGCTCTCAGTACAGCCCAAAGCACAACATTAGAAAAAAAAAACCCAACCACTGAAGGTGCAGATGATTCACTATGTAAAACTAACTGAACTTACTTAGGTATTGTGTGTTTGAGGTGTTCCAGGTAACGTTCTTTCAAATCCAGAACACAGGGTAAGTAAGGAACTTTACATTAATGGACAAGGCCCTCCAAATGTGACACATACAACTAGCTGATCACAGAATTCCATGTTATAATTCTGAATCATGTCAGAGTTCTGCCATCACGGTGATGGTTAAGTAATTGTTACAGCACCTTCCTACTCCATCTGTGAAAACAAGTGCAAGAGTCTTTTGTGTGGAAATTTAAGTGACTAAATATAAACTAATGCAAAAAAAGACCCACCTAAAAAAAACCCCACAAAACCTAGGAGCTTTAAAGCTAGGCAAAATCATCACTGGTTTAATAGTTCTATCTCTTGCTATGACAATGGGCAAGATGACGGAAAAGCTGGCAATGGCTAATTCTTGTCTATCAAAACTGAGAGAATATTTGAGGTGTTTGAGTTCTCCCTTGATACATTCCTTGATATATATAAAGTAAGCTCCTGTTAGTGGAATGTGAAGACAGGTTAAACGAGCCAGAATCTGACTCCATAAGCCAAATTAGCAAAGGGACATTCATACAGTGTCCTTCACTGTTTGCTGATATCATGCTGATTATAATAGTGCCTAGAAGTGTGGTTACATAGACAGGCTCTACTTATGACAAGTGGCTGTTGGGAAACAGCAGGCATATTTCAGGTGATGGTGTAATACCTACCTGCTCACTGCAGAAGGGACATGCATGCTCTCTGTCTTTACCTAAAATGTCCAGTTGTAGTTTTAGCATTTTTTGTTACCCTAACACTAGTAATATTGTCTTAATCACTACATAGTAAGTAGTGTGAACTGAAAAATAACTTGGAGGCTTCTGATTCAAAACAAAGCAAAGCATTCATGCCTGCTAATTGCTTGTCTTGTTTTACCTCAGGAGATTTTGTAGCAGCATGGCCTTGAAGGGTAACAGAAGTCCCCCATAAAGCATACTCATCTCACGTCTGAAAAAATACAGAATAATGTCTTAAATACAAAATATGGTCTTCCTTCCCCCATCTCTTCAAAATATTCTTTGCATTAGCCCTTCCAGGAAATAAAAAAAACCCAAACACAGGAAACTTAAGTTTCCATGGTATCACTCGGCATATGCAGGATTTATGTTTTTCTCTATTATAAAAATGATACTCCAGACCCAGTATGGTACTATTTGAGTCATCATAGCCAGACTGTGGAGAAGAGATAGGAGAATCATACAGAAGAGGGAGACAGGAATTTATCTGAAATGAAATACTGAGACACATGAACATCAAGGAAAGAGAGGAAACTGTGAGGAACGGAGCTCAAACATTTCTAAAAGAAAATAATTTCTTCTGATGGTGAATTTCTTGAACTCACTCTTGGCATTTTTTCTGTCTTCTGAAAAAAAGCCCTGGTCTCATTCACTACAACACTCCTGCCACCAAGTATGCCAGCGCTTAAAACTAGAGGCTGGACCACAAAGGTTCCTAATGTTCTAAGCTATTTTGTGTCCAGTCGCAAGATTATTTATAGGAAAAAAAGTATCAATTTTTACCATGGCATCTGTGAACAGTGTAGTATCATGACATTTCAATTAGTTACAGCAATAATTTTGAAATGCTTTCTCATCTATTTTTCCATGCTGCAATTTTAAGATCCTGAAAGACTTTATGTAAGATTCAAGTTTACTGGCCATAAAAAAAAAAAAAAAAATCCTTTAGGAATAACAGGTCTTCTTCAAGGAGCATTTCTTCCTTCAAGTAGATTTAGTGCTGAGACTGTGGTAGTTAAAGCACAAACAGAGGCTGTTGATAAAGTGGCAATGCATAACAATGTTGTAATGTATTATAAAGGAGCAATTGCCTGCAGTTCATCAGTACGGATATGGCAACGAAGTTCTGCTTTACATATTCCAGGCACTAAGAACTTTGTGGCAGTAATTACAGGAGGTTCTTCTTCCCCTACAAAAGGAAAAAAAGGGAAACATTGGTTTTGTATTTGGTCAACATTTTAGAAACGAAGCAAAGAAAACTTACAAACACCCTCTGGACAATAACACAACACGTTCTGAGGTGTCACAGGCAGTAATGCCCCACAAAGGACTTCTTAGACAAGAGCTTCTTAGTGGAAAGACCTAAAGGTTTAGCTGTTGATACTTCCTAAAAATTAAACTGGTTTGACCTTCAGTTGATGATGCCCAATATGATGACATCTGAGCAGCTTTTCATTGCAGATCAGTAGACTGCACATGAACTGTACTGAAAGTATTATAAATTACATGACTTACGATTTTAATTCAAAAGATTAAATCATTCTATCTGTGAAGAAGAATATGAACATCTACCTTGAGAAGCTAGATGACAGGGCTATCGCTTCCCTTTTGACCAAGTAATGGATAAAAAATAGGTAGCCAGAACAGGCTACCACAAAGTAGTCAGAACTAGGTGCTGTGAACTCAGAATAATAATTTGGACACATTCCACTCTCAGAACAAGAATAAAAGCTGTTTTAAACAAACAAACAAACCAATCTATTCCTCTCATTATTAAGCATGGAATTATTAGGTTTATAATTTTTTTTTTTTTTTATAAATATGTCAGGACTGTAAAAAGATTTAATAGGTTGCACACAAATAGGCAGATGATGCTCCTTTGTACCCTATTCTTAATTAGGGGAGGTCTGAGTGCGAGTCAGGCAGGGCACTGCTTTTGGACAGGGCCAGTGGATGGGGTCATGGCAGAATTATTCTGGTTTCTTAAGATGTCGCAACGTCGGTGTTAAGATCCAACTCTACCAGCTAGTGCTATAATGTTCAACCTCTACAGCTGAAACATGTGAACAAGTAGGTATGTGACTTGAGAATTAATTACTGGAAAGACTGCCTCTTTCTTCTAGTGACTCCTTGGCAGCTGGGATACCCAGCTGACAGCTCTGTGATTGAAGCAGGAAGGGAATACTGGTAAAGTGTTCTTACAGAGACACCATAAATTTAAACTACAATCCTACTTTAAGCCAGCATTAGAACCTTTACAGGTATCATCTGCAACTTTTCCAACAAATGTGAGAAAATGCTACATTGGTATTATATTCTTTAACTTCCTGCCATCTTCTAATTTTGAAACCAAAAAAAGAATGTTTGTGGATTAATTACAGCAGTAAATATGTATCTATTTTTAATCTGAAAAGTTTATTTTAGTTATTTTGTCCTATAAACCATCTAAGCCTGTAGATACAGATGCTACATCTGTAAATCAACACCTATGTTCTCTCCCACACAAGATAATTTTGGCATCAAACATTAGTTATAGATTATCTAATTAAAAAAAATAATCCATCCAGCGAAGAGAAAAGTCTAAGGAAGTAGCTCACTGTCACCACTCATTCAAGCAAGCTGAGCAGCATATCACCATCAAAATGCAACGTTCAGCTGTGGTCACCACTTAAAGAAAATTTCATCCAACAGCAGCTTTATCCTCTGGATACAATCAAGGGACCATAGCACATGCATATAGTTGTGATGCCAGCTCAACATACTGTAACTGGTAAGGACAGATCAACTTCTCATATAGCCTGAGGCAATATTTACACCTTCCAGCTGTAGCTGTCTAAGCTGGGTATCTATTTTGGAGAGTGTTTTCCAAGCATTTAAATTCCTCCATCAAAACCCATTTGTTCATTCCCCCAGACCCATATCCAGTGAGAAGGCTAATGTCACTCTGAAACTCAAGTTAACCCCAGTGCAAACTATATCCCTAAAGGTACTAGTATGTGCTGGAGCAAACCAGGGTATCAGTTTTAGATTTCCAGTTTTAGATTCTGTAAGAATGCTTCACCGTATCATCCTCTTGATTACACAACACAGCTGTCAGCCGAGTATCCCAGCTGCCAAGGAGTTCCTGCAAGAAAGAAGCCATCTCTCCACTAATAGGTCAATCATGAGCATTTATTAATAGAATTTTAGTGAGCTCTTATTTAGCTAAGAATCCTCCCCCACACCAACTTAAGAAAAGGAGTTGTTTTCCGAAGTTACTTTTTTACTCTCTTCAAACAATACTTACCTTTCTCTGCAGCTTCTACAGGGCTCCCCACATATAACCTTAAATATTCTGAGATGTCAGAAAGATGCTCACAGTAACAGAATAGAATCTTTAACACCTCACTGTAGCTTACCTAAACCTGATGATGAAGAAACACTTCCTGCAATTGAAGATGTTTCAATTTGGTCTGTCAACAGTCCTTCCATTAAAGGCAAAGATAATTCAGATGAGGGGACAGACGAATCATAGATTCCAGAATCACGAGGCATATCTTTAAGATTTGAAGCTTTAACAACATGTAACAACGGCTGAAGAACAGAGCTGCCACCACCTTGAACGTCCTGAGTTTCTATATCTTCTCCAAGGTTTAAGTGCTGAATTATACAGAGAGAGTCTGAATTCCCTGCTGAGATAGTATTTACATCTGTTTTCAGGTAAAAATCACCATCCATCACCTGTTTATTCACTAAGTCATTTAAAACCAAACCTGAATCAAATTTTTCCATGACAGGTTCTGGGTAATGTAAAGAAGGTGGAGGGAAAGGAATAAATTGTTTCTCAAACCAGTCTGGCTCCTGATCAATGAACTGATGCATATTGCAAATGGCAACATAAAGGGACCTCCCAGACTTGCTCCTGAAATAATTCCTCTTACTAATGTTAACAGGAAACACCTCTGAATCCTGTACACCAAGATCTTTGGAGTGTAAATGTGAATACAGCTGCGGGAGATTGTCCATGAGTTTGTATTTTGTACTTAGATCCAGAATACCAGGGATGTCTCCTTCACAGGAGTAATCAAAGTAGACTGCAATGAACTTGCAGAGGTCATTTGAATTCTGCTTTGCTTGACGAAGCTTCTCTGCAACAGTCAACACAGCAAAAAGAAAGAGTTCTCCTTTTCCTGCATCTTTGGTTACTCCTCTGTGTTTCCAGTTCTTTTTTTCAACAAAGTATTTCATCCCCTTGGAACACACAATGATGATAAACTGGGACTCGTTTATTTTTTTAATAAGCCACTCCTTCTGGCCTTCTTTACAAATTTTTAGATCTTCCCACAAATCTAGTGCCACCTGGAAAAGAAAAGCACATTCAAGTGGATATTCATTATTATATTATTAAATATATTCACTAGTAAAATTTAAACTAGTAATACTCAGTGAGTCAGACTGTATTTATCCAACAACTGAGAATTAATGATGAGTTTAACTATAGCTTGTCAGCGATGCAAATGCAAGCTGTTTTAAAAGAGAAATAACTAACAGTTAACGTCGCACTGACAGTGGACAAACTGGAACCAGTGATACAGTGTCAGTAGTTATTCACCAAAATAAGCAAGGCCTCATACTGATACTAAGCTTTGCTTGTGGACTGAATATTTCACAGGGATGTGGGTGAATTATTAAGGTAAAAAGGAAAAACTTTCCAGACTTTTAAACCCATTTTGTTTATTCATTACTTAAAGAAAAACATACCTAATTATAACTGTGAATTTATGGAATCACCAAGTAACAATGCAAATCCAAATAGTTGAATGTTAGTGGTGTAGTTCCTTAAAAGGATAGAACCACCATGGTTTTGGTACAGAGCATTATTTCTCAGGGAACAAAAAGAATGTAGAAAATACATCTGGACCAAGTAAACGACTATTTACTTATCTGATCAAATTAGATATCATCAATTTAACTGTGCATATTTGTGTCCTTAAAGTGGTGAATGTAATGGAAATCCATATTCAGTTATTATCTTTTGCATATTAATGAAATCTGATACCAGGAATTTTCATATCCAGATATAAACATAATTAGTGCCTACCACATTCAGTTCTTGCAGTTAGGATGGAAAACAGCAGCAGCCTATCTCTGATAAAAAAGCTATGAAATTTTTTAACATAAAGGTTGTGTTATTTTATACATTGTCTAAGTTTCTGAAGATTATACAGTGTCTTAAATGTCCACATACACCAAAATGACAGACACAGTGCAGTGGAGTAACAAGGGAAAAAAATTTTATGCAAAAAACTTTCATAATACACACATCAAAACCATTTATCAAGTCTTATCTTAAGCATTTTTCCAGAGAACACAGTATTTTTGCTCTGCTCTATCACCCATAACAGAGTGGGAAAACTTTGTCATATTGGCAAGAGAACAGGAAGACTCATGAAAAGCACAGAAAGCAAGCAATGATGCCTGAAGTGGCTACGCAGTTGGACCAGATGATCATTGTACAACCCTTCCAATTGAACTATTCCATTCCATGCATGGGGAAGAGAAGTCATTTTACGGCTGCTTGGGAGAGACTGTGACAATGGTAGTTAATCATGGCTTTTCTTTTGTGTCTCTTTTTGTTTCTGTTTTTCAAAACACTTTCTGATCTCCCATCTGTGAGAATGGACTTCTAGTATGATCGATTTATTATTTTAAATGGCTTTTAAATGCCAATGGTTTTGTCAACTACCTATGAAAAATATTTGTACAACTGATGCACTGAGCATTAATAATATGTGCAGAGCTTTAATAACACATATTAATTTTCTATGTAGAGGCTATCACTGTTTTGTCATATAAATCTTAAATGATGCCTGTTCTGTGGTACATAGTTAGGGCAGTTAGAGCTCACCTTAACACTATTCCAAAGAGCGACAGTGTAGCAGGGCTAAAGTGCATTTCTAAACCAGGGGTTTAAAGTAAGTCACTTAGAAAATACCTTACTTAGATCTTTTAAACATATGAATAAATGGTGAACACCCCCAAACGTGTGGGGCACTGATTATGCTACTGTGCATGGCCACGAGAGGTCAGACTTGCTGTGTAGTTGAAAAAACAGCTTCAGTTCACACATTTAAAATCAGGATTCAGTGCAGCAAAACCAGACTAGCAATTGTCTTGCCCTTTTACAGTTGAAAAGTGAAAGACTGGGCACAGACATATTGGTTATATTTGAGAAAGCAGCCTGTGATTCTAAGCCTAGTCATCCAAAGTAATGGTTTGAATGTGTGTGTCTCAGCTCTACATCAAAACCAAGGAAAAGACACACTGAATTTCAACATCAATGAACAGAAAGGAAGTTAAAATGTTTTTTTAAATCAATAAAAATTAATACATAATGCCAACATATAATCCTAATAACACATACTCTGCTCTATGAGTAGTTTTGATAAATTCAACTACCTTAAAATTACAATTTAAAATGTATTTTAGGAATACTGAGGTATATCAGGTAGCTATTAATATGCCTCTGTGGCTGCCAACCTCCTTATTAATTCCTTATTAGGAAATAAGCTAAACATGGCTGAATTAAAGTCCTGGAATTGATGTCGTACACATTTTCCACTGTTCTGCTTTTTTTTTTCTTTTTTAAATGTGAGTTATGACCTGTTCCTATTCTTAAGTAAAGACAATTTATATAGCAAGTATTCAGAAAAGTAACATAAGTTATCTCTGTGGAGAGACCAAAACCCCCCATTTTCAAGCAGAAATTATGCTGAGTTTTGGGGGTGCTGCTTCAGTTAAGGAAATTCTGTTTACAGAAGAAACGTGGAGTACCTCACAGCCACAAAAGTCCTGAAGAAAATAAGCAAAGCACTGGATGACGTTAATGTGTTTCTGGCAATCTTTACTGGAATAGCAGATGAACACTTTTGGCCGGGGATGAAGTCTTTCCACATGGAGACCTGCAGCATATGCTGAAGATTCTGAGCTCTCCTCATCTAGATGAGAATATATATTTTCTAAATTGGAAGAGAGAAAGAAAGTTCACACTATAAAGCTTGGGTTTCTTTTTTTAAAACTTCTGTAGGCTCATTACCAACACATGACTTCTGCCAAATGATTTTTTTTCTTTTCCAGCCTGAAAACAAAAACTTGCACATGCTCTATCTATCCACCTTGTGACTTGCCACATACGTGGAACACACTTGGAAAGTGAAATGTGCAGTTGTTACTGTACAACTCAGTAACTCAAGAAAGGTTTATCTTATAAATAGAATGCGGTTGTTTCACCTCTATCGAGCTTCAACAGTCTCTTCCTCTCTCTTCAAATATTATACACCTGAAAGATGTATCATCATCAAGAGTTTCCCAGATAACCATGTCTTGTGTTTTGGGGGGGTGTTTCGTTCGTTTAAAAAAACAGAACACAAGCCAGGTATGAATATTGAACTCTAGGAACACATATCCCTTCACAATATCATGTAGTATCTCTCTGGCATACATATATACACACCAGACATTAATTTGAATTATGATATGATTAATTTAAATCAAAATAGCTGTTAGTGATTTTTGCTTTGCATAGATGCTTTTACGCTGGAACATAAAAGTCTGGTCTTGTGCCAGACTAATTCCATCGAGCTGTACAGTTGATTAAGCTAATTTGGAATGAAGCATGAGTATTTCAAAATACAAATATCCATCTAGGGATTTAATTTAGAACAATTCATCAGGAATAACTATTCTGGAACGAGACTCTGTAGACAAATCCTTAGTGATTTGTCTGGTTTTTCTGTTGGAACTCTGCTAGCTGTGAGCAAAGGGATATCCATAGAAGACCAGAAGGTAAAAGGATTTAACCCAGATGGCATAGAGTGCTTGCAGTATGCCTCTGTGCCAAAATTCAGATGGATAACACAGATACGGGAGGTCTGGGGAACTGATCTCTTTTTCCATATCACAGAACTGCACGATCCCCTAGATTCTACACAAAAATGCCAATTGATTTTTAACATCTCAATGTAACAAGTGTAGCTCACCAGCTCCTGGACACAGAGGAGAGAGAAGTCAGCAAAGAGGGATGGAATCTTATTTAAACATCTGTAAGTATGTCTTAGAAAGAGTAAATTTAGGAAGACAGCTTGGGATGAAATGCAAAGGCAACTTCCAGGAAAGCGAGGAAATCCAGAGTAACAGACACAGGTAGTATTCCAGACTGCTGAGATCTGCACTGGTATCACACAGCTTTACTTTCCTTCTGGTTTAAAATAAATATGAATTAGGTATTTCTAAATGAAATAAGGTAATGTTTAAAATACATGCTCATGCAGTACCTTCACAAATAAAAAGAAACCCAAAACCAAAAGTTATTTCCCAACAGCTCTTTTGTACTGCCCTTCCTACAGCCAAGTCTTGATCTGTGATACAATACTTTCTATGGCAACCGTCATCAAGCACTAAGAATTTGCTACAAGTTTCAACACACAAAAATGCTTTGGGGAGGAAGGAGAAAGAAAGGGAAAAGAAAGCTCTGCAGATAAAGGTATTTCTGGAATAAATCTAACAGCTAAAGACTTTTTCGGTTGCAAAAGTGCACCTTTAAATGGAACTCTGTTAAATCAGGCACCTTACCTTGCTGTTTCTTGCGGCACATCACTGTGAAAAGCGTTGCAAATGCTGAAATGACAACTAAAGGGACTGTAATGGCAATAGCTCTTATCGGTCCAGCCCACGGAGAATGTACTTTGAGAAACAAAGCAGAATTAGACATATGCAAATAAGCTACAATTGTTTAATCAAATCTTCGCACTGGGAATGTAAAATTGCTGCAGTACACTATTATCTGGCAATTTTCAAATATACAGTAGAATCAAACATCATGTTGATGTTTTAAATAGGTTTTATGTTGACTGCCCTCATCGTCGCTGCACCGGGGTGACTAAGGTAAGTAACAAGTGCTGCATGCCAACCTGTACCTCCCCACCCCAACAGAAGTGGCTTTCCCACAAGGGCTTCCAATGATCCACTGATCTAAAACATAAATGTACAGAGAGACAGATGCATATGTGCAAGTGTGCATTAGATGAAAAGATCACAGCACAAGTGCCTCAATAGTCTTGATTATGGCAAACAGACAAAGGTCAAACCAAGATTTATTTCCAACATTATTAAAAGTGAATTTAAATGAATAAGGTAAGTACTGCATACTATCTAAAACCAAAAACCATACCTGGTTTGAGTGCATAGTGCATTGTTTTCCTTGTTGTATTAGTGTCATCAACCAGCTTTGAAAAATAAAAGTTGCATTTTATTTTGTGGAAAATTAATTTTATTTATTCTCTGCAATATGTAAACAACCATAACAACATGAAGAAATTTGCTGTTCAAAAAGTTAAGATTAAAGAGCACCAGAAACTACTAATTAGTGAAATAATTTATATTTGTTCATACATAGTTTAATGTTGTAACATTAACTTTCAGAGTTCAAAAGAGAAATATCTACCTTTTCAGTATAGTAAAAATAAGCAAACTACAAAATTCCATTGAAAAATATTTTAAAAATAAGTCCACGAATTATGCAGGCCCACAACTTTACTTGAAGGCACAGATGAAACGGTGAGACAAAGCTATTTAAAGGTAAAGAATAATCTGTCTATAAACCATTTTACTTGACTAAGGTAATTCAGTAGGGATGATGCCTGAAGTCCAATTTGCAGAAAGGTGACCCAAAATGCTTTAATTTCAGTTAATTCCTCCATTAACTTATTTGTTTACTGTTGTACAAATGACTACTTAAAAATATTACCTCAATTATATAATCCCCTGGAGATACATTCTGAAGAATACAACTTGTAGTATCTGTGTTTTGGTCCTGCATCAAAAAAAGAGAACACTTTGAAAGCCATTCACATACTTTGAAAACCTAATAAAAATAATCCATTTGTGTGTACTTGGAAAGACACGGTGCTCTCCTGTGTTAGGACACCTTAAACCACCAACACTAAGTTTCTCCATTCAAATATGCAAGGACTACAAACCTCTGCCTGCAGAACTAACAATGCATGATTAATTATATAAACAATTCTTTTCAAGTTTGGTCTAATGCATAAACTGTACATTATGCCCTGAAGCTCCCTAGTTTTCAGAGACTTGGGATGCTAACCGAAGTTAAGGAAAATAAGAGCAAAGTGCAGCTCCGGTAAGATGACTCTGGCACACAGCTGTGCAAAATCAGAGAGCTTAAATCCACACACATACTGAAATGAGAGCTACCTTGGGGTACCATCTCAGATGGGTAAAGTGCTGCCAACTGGTCTGAGGGTGAAATAAAACAGTAGGAAATAATATGTATAACAAACGTAACAGAATGACCATTTCAAGCACTAAGTAGTTTGCAAGAGAGAATAGTCTCTCTTCCCACTTGCTTATTCTATCCAAGTCCAGTGGGGCCCTCAGCCTGGTTTTGACTGATAAGTACTATCACAAAGCAATTACTTACATAAGCAATAAGAAATAAGTTTTTAATTTTTTTAAAATGATTGTATTTTACATTTGAAGTTCCTAAAGTTTCTATAAAACCTTGTAACAGCTAATGGCAATAGGCTCTGTGCTTTCAAGAGCTGCAGAACTCAGCACCGTACCTGTTTGCAGGCCTTCTGCTTAAACGGTCCTTCGTGCTTAAGTTTGTAGTGAAGAAAGTAATATCTAAACCCAAAGCTGTGAGGTGCGTGATCAAAGGACACCTGCATGTTGAAACCCTGCTGGGTAACATTCAGATTCCTTGGCTTCCAGTCTGTCAGAGGAGATATTCATGGATTAGAAAAAAGTGCCTCTTCAAGTACAGTCACTGTTTGTAAGATGAATACAAGCAAAGAGTTACATCGTACTCACAGGGCTTGCAGACGAGGTTTTCGGGCTGTAGCAATAATTCACACGCTACAAATACACACAAAAATTATTAACAGTATGTATCAAAATACTATGCTATTTAAATAGAAGGGGTGGGGGGAAGAAGGGAGTTCACCGTTTTGAAGACAATACCCTCAATTCTTTCCCAGTCTCTAATAAGCCTGGAGCAAAAATATTTTGCAAATCTAGCTTCTTTGTTATGATTTCAAGTCCCTTCTCATCTTTATATGAGAAACAGAGATTTAGTAATTTGAAAGTAACTTTCCTCTGGGAGGCAAAAGGGGTAGCACCAGGCACAGCACTGGAGGAAGTTGAAACCAGTCTTAAATACATTTACTCAGAGTAAATACATATGCCAAGCACTATTATGAAGACAAATGTTACTGCAGTCTGCATCAACAGATAGACTTGAAAATATTTTAAGGAGGTTTTCTAGGGCAAAAAAGCCTAAGTGAGACAAATATCAACATTTTCTGCCTAGGGTTTTTCATGTGATTGATGTCTAACATTTTACCATACACAACAGATTTATCTGTGGCACCCAATTTCTTTCTGCTTAACATGCAGATCTTTTTCCTTCAATGACTATCTTCACCCAGACTCATCATCTACTACGTTCCTTTGACAGGAAAACTAAAAAGCAGGGGAAGGGGGCAGTGCAGAGATGATATGTAACGCCGTATTGTATGCAATACTTACGTCTAGTTCGGAAGAAAAATGGGTGATAATTGCTTTCATTTTTAATAGAAGGAAAAGGAACTATCTTTACAAAGTAATCTGTTTCAAACTTCAGATTTATAAAGGGCTGGGATTCCATTCCCTACAAAGAGATTACAGTATATTTTAAAATCAATTATTATAACTGAAACCCACACTTTTGTAAATGTAAGCAGAAATTAAGACATTAAGAATCCTTTATCTACCCATCCATTATACATTGACACGAGGAATCCCAATACACAGTTGGATGTGGACTGCGCACCAGTACTCCAGTCTCTCCCAAGCAACAGTTTCCAGGTTCAGAAAAGCTTCTAGAGAAGGCAACTAGAAGTCTCCAGAGCAACATCTATCATTAGTTTATCAATAATACTTTTAGGAAGCAACCTGCATGCTGGTAAACAGCATACTGGGTATATATTTAGAGAGAGACATTCTTAGTTTTTCATGTAGCATATAAACACTTTCAAGACTACTCACACAATCAGGCAACAATGAAACTTCTCTTGAAACAAAGCACTTACTGTTCGTTTAAAACTGGGGCTGAGTTGCTTTGGATCTTTTAAAACCATCTGCTGGCATTGTCTTCCCTCTGATTTTAACTCCTCCAGAATTACTCGAAATCCTTTCAGGTACTCAATCCCTGCAACAGCAGGGAGTTTAAATAGGCAAGAAATACTTCAAAATGCTTACTTTACTATTTTATACAATTTGAATGTATTCATTCATCTTGAAAAAAATTTGTAACTGATGCCCGAACTACACCCTTTTCTTTCACGTTACCCTAACACAACAAACTCAGCATCGTGTTTTTATATTTTTCTCTAACATTCTCACCACAAAATTACTTCATCACATGACTCAACTGAGTCACACCAATGCAACTCTCACAGGACAATGTCAGAGCCTTTTTTACACTGCAATAATTTTGTGGCTCAGGTATCTGTCACTGCATAATTTTTCAAGACTCATTACCACAACTTCATCTAACTATAGCTTTTCATCAGCACTGCGTATGGCAGAATACATGTGTATCAGACAGAGCCATAGCCTCTGTAAGCAAAACGCTACAGAAACCAAAGAGCATAATTTTTTTTGAAAATCCCAAATGTGTGATTTTCCATGGACCTTCTCTTTTTCACTACTTTTCCTGAGTTTGTTTTCTTGGGGTTTTTACTGTTTTATAATCTTGTAGGAGATAAAAGAACCATGCATTTGCTGTTGTGTTCTAAATGCTCCAGGGAACAAAAGCACTGTTTGTGCTTACGTGAAGACCATGAAAGAAAATGTCCAGTCTCCATGTCACCCAAGATGTTCCAATAGCAGTTCTGTCCTCACACTTTCCAAAGGATTAACCTCTGATCATTACAGGAAAGAACACCAAGCTTTGTTTCCCATAGAGATTTGACTCATCCAGGCTGCAGCTGAAGTTCACCAAATGCTTTCAATTGCAGTTTTGCAGAATTAAGTGTAATTTTCATACACCCTTTTAAACCTCAGAAATTAACCTGGTTTTGTTATTTTAAAAAAATTATGAAAGTATGATTTAATACAAAAAAGTGAGACATATTTTCTTATCTTTCCAAATGTTTAATTTAATAAATGCAAATCTAGGCCATATCTCTTAATTTAGAATACAATCCTACTATAAAAAAGGGAACTTCCAGTTCTTACTAAGGCATAAGTAAAAAAGGATTTTAAGGCTTTTTAAGGTAGTATGAACCATGAAATACCAAGTTGAAACTCTGCTGTACATGAAACAAACTTTTGGTTTCATTTTGAAAGCTGTATTGTACTTAACTCATAATTATAAGCACCTTTGCAGTTAGAAATTCTTAATTAAATTAAGAAGGAAGCTTCATGTCTTCCATTTGCTAAAAACAGGTTTAAAAGGGTTTATATTAAGTTAGTCTATTGAGAACCTTAATTAGTGTGAAGAAAAATAAATGATGAGCAGATGTTAAATGAAAATGCACTGTACTCTCCAAATCCCACCTCAACCAAAAAAACGTTTTGAGCACAAACACCCAGTCCATTTTTTTTTCCTTGAAATTTGGCTGGTAGATGCCTCTCTCTCTCCTGAGGTCAGTTGTACTTGCAAACCAAACCGCAACACATTGCATTTTGTATTTTCAACAAATGGGTTGAAACTCTACATTTGGAAGATTTTTAAACTAGACTACAAAATTCAGGATGCCTCATGTACCATAGATGGAACATGAATGTCTGCAAGAGACCAAGTAAGGATCCCACACTGTCAATCCACGTATTAAATATTAGTGAAGCTAATTTTTTACTTTCAATATTTAAAAACCACGTAAATAGAAGTTCTAAAATTTTCTCCACATGCCCCACCTGATACTGAACCACAAGAAGTTCTTACCAAAGACATCAAGATTTAGTCCATTTCTCTCTCTACTTACCGATGGCATTTGCTGTCCAAAGTATTGTCACTGCAACCTGTTCATAACACGCATACTGACTGATGGTTATATTCTGCACATCTCCAATCACGTGTTTCCCCACTGAATTCAGGTAAGGTGTGCAGTCTAAAATGGAGAGAAAGAACCACTTCAAGAAAAACATTTTAGCTAATATTCTTGCACTATAACAGAGCAAGTAAATCATAACATGCCAACAGTACCTAATCATAAGATCTATTCAAGCAGTTTCCAACCTGACCCGCATCTTTCCATGTAAGTAAAGTATTAAGTTAATTTCCTAACATTTCTACAAGCTAAGAAAAAAGTCCTCATGCACTATTTATTCTATTAAAAATAAGTACTGCTGTAGCAAATCTAGATGCATCTTTTGTCTCAATGAAAACCACAAAACTTTACAAATCACTGAGCACAACCCCTTTTCACCAGTTGTGAAACCCCAGTTCACAGGGCTCCATTAGACATGTACCACAGGAGAATAAGGATGACACATGTTGGGACTCGTGTCAATTTTTCTTCAAAAGACTATTTATATACATCAGTTTTGTACACCTACAGTGCTTAGAGCAAGGCAATGTTGGTCAGTGACAGGGCACATATAAAAACAACGTACAAGGTGATGCTTTAGAACTGGTGCTCAAGAAGAGCTTTTTAATCACAATACTGCTTGATCCTGACCACAAAGAACCTACTGCCTAAATCCATCTCATCTCTGTCATCCATTTAGTAGCCACATCCCTGTGGACCTTCTCCCTGCCAATGGATCCAGTCAGAACTGGTTTTGCCTTGTTGTCCTCACAAAATACAGTGTATTCCCTGAAGTTACACCTCTGCAAACATGTGATTACAGAAAACCTCAGCTTTCATTAAGAAAATGAAATACAAGAAAAAGATACTTGACTTTGTTGCATTCAAAACAAGAAAAAAAATTACTCCAACGTTTATTACTTTTAAAGCCTTACAACGTTTAGGCTCATATTTTGTGGCAGAAAGAGAAGTAACAGCCAGAGAATTCAATAGTTCCAGGGCACAATATGCACAAAGACGTGTGTGCACAAACAAACATCCTGCTTCCCAAGCAGGGAAGCCAGTAAAATCCAAAGGGTGGACCAGCTGTCTTTATAACAGACAGATGATTAATTCTAAAAATCTGACACAATCTCTTTGCAATGTATTTGTTTCTCCAAACTCTGTATAGACAATCTAAAAAATCAAGTCCTATGATAAGCCAATGCAGGAAACGGGAATTTACTTCAGAGGTGTCATCTCAAAGGCCAGGAAAGAAAAATTACTCACTGAAGAGCAGCTTTGGAAAATGCCTTTTACTATGAATAACACTGGTAAGGGGTCTTTTATGTAACTGCCACACAAATAAGGCCAGACCAGTTTGTACAACATTGCCTTGTACAAAAGCTGGGTGGTTGGGTACTTACTCTGCTGTTTGTAGAATTCTGTTGCTACGAATTAACTCAATGACAGCGTGAACTTCCTCTTAGGAGGACAGAGTATCTCTTTCAATGGAAAATTTGAAGTAACCAGGGTTTTTTTGCTAAGTCTGGAACTAATTAATAGCAAGTCCAAGATTTTTTATCCCAGTTACTAAAATTTTATGGTCAAATGACAATTTGCCAAAATGGAATGTAGCACAAATGTCTGAAGTTTGACTGCAAGTCACTGATTTATTTTTAAAGAATGACAGACAGACTCTGGAAGAAAACAGGATGCAAAAAATGCACTTTTCAGGAAACCCACTTCTTTTACTTGAATACAAGCAAAATACTAATGCACGCACCTTTGTTTTTAACCTGAATGAATAGTCTAACCAACCAATTTAACAACATAAACCACAGTTGACTAAAGTTGCAACATAGCAAAACAAAAGCTTTTAAATTTCAGCCAGCAAACCAAATTGTCTTTTGTGCTGGCTTATAATATGGAAACACACACTTATCGTGACTATGAACACTTTAGCCTCACTATCAGGGAACAGTTTCCCTACTACTGCAGAACTCAAATAACTTCTTTGTTCAGGAAGCGTGCAGTGCCAGCAGAATTCTGAACACACACTTGTCACTGGTTAAACACAGTTTCTGGTGCCAGAATTAACGGAAAAAACATGACAGATACTGCACCGTAAACAGACTCCATTGTGTTAACTGGAAGTGGGGAACTCCGTTCTGACTGATACCATTTCTGTTTCTCTTTATAGAATCATGGAACCATTTAGGTTGGAAAAGACCTTTAAGATCAACAAGTCCAAGCATTCATCTAGCATTGCCAAATCCAGCACTAAACCATGTCCCTAAGTGCCACATCTACATTAAATACCTCCAGGGATGGTGGCTCAATCCCTTCCCTGGGCAGCCTGTTCCAATGACTGCCAGCCCTTTTGGTGAAGACATTTTTCCTAACACCCAATCTAAACCTCCCCTTGCACAACCTGAGGCCATTTCCTCTTATCCTGTCACTTGGAAGAGACAGACACCCACCTTGCTACAACCTCCTCTCACACAGCTGTAGAGGTCTCCCTGTTTGTATAGATTAAAAGGAAACCCTAAGTTTTTGTAGCAACCACTTACAGTTACATTGAGTTTATCTTGATGATGGCCACCAACTGGCCAAATAAGGATAAATTCCTAATGTGGATCACATTTTACTGACTAGACAACACAGATGACAAAACCCTTTTAAAAATTAAAACAGTAAGATACAGCCATTTAGCACACATTTCAAGAAGTCTGAAGTATTATTGCTGCAACCTGCTTGTTACTGTTAGTATGCTAGAGATTACTTTCCTCTTAATTTAGCTGCAAAACAGAACCCATCAGATACAGTTCTAAACCCATATGCCTTGGCTGAAAATACAGACTGCTTTTTCCACTATAACCTGGCCCTTTAACTAGCCCTGTAGCTAAAGAAAAGTTCCAACTACTTCAACTCAATGAAGAGATACTATTGATCTTCCATACTCATATGGAATATTTATCCTTTCAAAGACATATTCTTAATATATTCTCTACGTACAAATGCAACCTACACAAACTCTTCTGCCTTGAGGCACAGTTTACACCATTTCCCCCCACAGCTACACAGCAGAGGAGACACACACAAAGCCTGAATTAATCATTTCCTTTGACACTGTGTGTAGGGAACCTTTCAATGAGTCCATTCTTTCAAAGAGTAAAACAATTCTCTGTAATATTCCAGCCAAATCCTGGGCAGCTGATGTAGGCCAATCTGGAAGTGAAACTACTACTAGTTATTAGATCATTTTACTTTCAGTAAAACGTGGGAAGGAGAAGATCCATGACATCCAGATGAAACAAATCTAGATTTACAATTACAGCAATACCAAAGAGCTCATTACATTTTTAGACCCATTTAAGAGAAATGTTGCTACACACTGACAATTGTGGAGTCCTTGATTTTTGTGAACACAGAGCAAACTTTGAACTTACTGTCGTATTTAAAGGTGATATTGAGTAGTCCATTGTTCCTGGTGACTGATGACAGCCCCTGCAGAGAAACATGAAGAACATAATTTGAATAAAGCTAGCTGCTTGGAACTTACAAAGATTTTCATTTTATAAACAATTTGTTGGCAGATGATCAAATCAATGGGTTTTCTTTTTTTCCTTTGGTTTGGGCACACCATCTGAACACAAAGACAGAACAAACACCTACACACACTCACCTGTCCTCAACTTTACAAATGTAATAGTTATAGTAAAAACAAAGAGAAATTAAGGTCTGAATGAAATTGTGACAAGTAGCATGACCTGACCAGTAGATTTGAAGCTTGTTTTTGAAATAAAGTTATGTGGAGTTCTCAACTTCTGCTGTCTATGTTAATCATGCCCATACAAAACCCATGCCTTCAATCAAGGTCTAATGACAAACCAAACTAGGTTTGCAAGGGCAAACACAGTACACACGAAGGGAAGAACGTCAGTCTGAAAAAGCTGATTTCAAATCTACAGTTAAAAGTGTGTCAGGAGTTCAGAGAGAAGGAATGTCACTGTAGTCACGGCAGCGGAGGTCTCTTGGTAATGGTCATTTTCAGGAGAGAAATTAAAAGTAGGAGCAAAACAGTAGAAGAACTGATTAAAGAGCACATTACCTCCTAGACACTCCTCATCTCATTAGCTACCTCAGAAGAAGTGCCTGAAGGACCTTGTTACCTATTTATCAATTGGGAAGACGAAGCCACAAAATTTTCAGCACACTCAGAACTCATCTAGAATCAAGTTGTCCTTTTTTCACAAGTCTAATATTATTCACTGGCCACAAGAACTATCCCTAAACTCAAAGTTTATGTTAAACTGAGGTACAATGTGCCAGGACACAAAACCTGTGCCCGGTTTCATCAGCATGCTTGAATTGTGTATGGGAGAAACTTATTACAGAGAGAGAATCAACAACAAGGATTTAACAGTTAAAGGAGAAAAGCAGAAGCAGTGGATTTCCAACTGGATAATTCAGAGAATTACACCCATACCTTTTCCAGTAGGAGTGTATATTGTAGAAATCCATTCTGCTACATCAGACATTTCCTGCCATCAAATACTATTAAAGCTGCTACTGCCACCCTTGCTGAGCGTCACAGAAACTGAGGACCAACCAAAGAACTGTTCGGGGTATCTCCCAGGGAGGAATCCAGACACATACACAGGCTGAGTAGTCTGATGCCTCTTCTAAACTTATAAAAAAGAACTTTGGAGATGCAATATCTTACCCTTCAGAAATCACTGACATGACTTGCTACACAAAATGTGCCATACCCTTCACCCTTACTAGACACCAAATTGAAAACTGCAGCATTGATTTGGATGGAGTAATAGATGTACCATTATTTTAAAAAACTAACAAAACCAAACCCACCACCCCATATAATTGTACCTGGGTTTACTGACAGAATGAAAAGAGCAGAAGTTAATAGTGAAAAGAGGGCTTAATCTAATGGGGACTTACTGTCTGGAGTTTTGTGGGTGTCAACAACATATTATACAGCTACAGACTTACTGTCTAGACTTTTGTAGATCCCAGTAACATATTTTGCAACAATGGCATTGTGGAATGTGTGTACCAGCAGGACTGTCTCAGAGAACAAGAAAACTCAAGGCTGCTGAGGGGCCCCAAGACCAGTCCTATGGCACTGGTAAACAAGAGAAAGATAAGGGCTACAGTTCACAGCAAAAACACAGTGATGAATATGAGTAGATCAAGTAAACCACCACCAAGGTCCTTGAAGACCACCTGTAGTACACATGCTGGAAAGGCTGGAAACCTATGATAATGAATTCTCTGAAAAATAATGAATATGATGATTAATTCCTAGAAAGGTCATGAATATGTGTGTATAACCTGCATATACACTGTGCAACTAATAGAGCATTAAAGGACTCAGTAATAAGGTGCTGTCAGGGTCATGCATAAACATCTGCTGTGTGTCACAGTCAGACACAGGTATTTTGGAAAAAACCCCAAAGCATGAGTTACGTTACCTTTAAGAAAAAAAATAAGGAAAACACTAGCCAAAGGATGAAAGCAAATCAGATCTCGATAGTATTGTTAGGAGTGAAATTTGTAATCTCGCTTTCTTCTTCAGTGGCTTTTCATTTGTTTAACTTGGATTTACTTTGGCATTAAACAAGCTGTTACACAAAAAGGTTTCCTGAAACAGGAAGGCATCAATTTTTTTTTCAGCCTTAACTTTCTATTAATACCTACCTGTTCTCTTCTGACTCATTTTCTGTTTCTTAAACTACATGTCATGTAACTTACTACTACAGCAAAACAAATACATTACGTGTTGGATTAAAAAATTACAAGAAGTAAACTATTGACTTTTAATATTTGTAAACAAAGGCAGAAAAAGCAAGTTAATGTTACCTGTCTTCCTTTTGTGTCCTAGAGCTGAAGTTTTGAGAGCTACATAAATTTCATTAAACTGCAGAGAAAATTAGCAGAAGCATTCTGATTCATTACACAGGATCTTTTATAGTCTATATTTACAAATGTATCTAATGCAGGAATGCTTGTCACAGCACCTTTCATTGCATTTCCACTGGCATTATGGTGACATCACAAAATATGTAACAGTACAAATCAGTATACCACAATCATTAATAAAGTAGATGCAAAAACTAAATGTAGCCATAAACCAAACTCTGCTAAGCTTAATCAGCATGTGAGACTTACTGGTTGTAAAATTTGCTCCCAAAGATGCCAGACAGCTGCAGTAATTTGCAAGGGTGACCTTAGAGTGTTGAACTAGATAATTGTCAACTATGTTAAAACATAAGCTAGCTGACAATTTTATCACGCTAAACTTTGGTATTGATCCTCCAAGTACTTACTGCTGTGAGTTTAAAAACACATTCTTCCAGGAAGCATTCCTATGTTTTTAAGGTATTAAGTAATTGTGTTCATTAAGTGGCTTACAGCTAGGACAACTTGTTTAGAGCATCTTACTTTAAAACTATAAATACTAATGCTATGGCCTTAGGGCACTACATTCTTGGTTAATTAGCCACTAACATTTGTTGAGTTTACATGCAGCTTTTAATTCATTCTGAACTTTACTAGAAAGCCAGGCTGCATTGCCTGGAGCTTTGTCTACAAAATCCCTTCCCTCCACATACTTCTTACACACTGACTGACAAGGAACACATAGGAAAGGAAGCAGCCAAAACATCTTTTATGAAGAACTGTAGACCACTGATCTTTAAACAGATAATCAAAGTTGAAACCAACTCAGATTAAATTACAAATAATCTTGTTTGTCAAAAAGAGGGGGTGGGGGACTGTTACCCACAGCAACATTAAATCTCACCTTATGTGAGCTCAAATCACAGTACTTCACAGAAAACCTCATGGTAAGATCCAAATCCTGCATCTATAGTGGGTAAGCAAGGCAAAAAGAACTGCCATCACACAGCACATACCTCAAATCACAGAGACCAATGTTGGATCTGTTCGTCAATCCACATGAACAGATTGAATAGCTACGGTTAAGACCCTAAGATACCTTAAATCTGAATAACATTAATACACATCATCTTCTGAGGAATTAATAACTCATTTTGATGGTCAAGGCATGTACAAACATTTCATTTAAATATCCATCTTTCAGCACAAAAGACCACAAGTATTAATAAGAGGCAAAGGGTATTACATGAAGTTAACCTGTAATTTTGTTTGTTTATATTTTTCCAACACCCACCCATCATTTATGGTAAGAATTTATTATTGAGAAGCACTTAAACCAACTCTTTCTACCCATTATTAGGCCAGAGAGGAAAAAAGTTAAGCTTATATTTCCAGAAATAAAGCTTAAGAGAAATTTTAACCACAGGAACTTATGGTGCCTCCAAGAAAAGATAAATTTAACTACTGTTTGCCACCAGAGGCAATACAATGAAATTTTAAAATCGGCCTAATTTTAAATGTTGAACATTTCCCTCTTCCTTTTAAATCTAGAAGACAGTGTTTCATAATTGAAAGTAGTATCTACTGTTTATATCTGTAGTTCCTGCCAGAAACTGAATCAGTAATTTCAGAATTGTCCTATGAATAAACATTTTTATAAATAATACTGATTTATACTCCAACATTCAGCTTCTGCAGAGCAAACACTCTAATGAAGGCAATACATGCATGTGAATAGGCACTGTCAGGCAACCAGTTTAACATCAATACTAGGAAACAGAGATAGATGCTAGCACTAATTACAGAGATCTGGCAAAGGAGGTAGGAAATCACTACCCCTCAAGCATAGCCTTGTGCACCAGACCAAAACAGTAATCATGATTCATTTTTCATATGTTGTTAATCAATGCACATATGGTCCTAATTTCATGCTCCCATGAGGCAAACTGAAGGGACAATTGTTTTTGAACTCTAACATCAAGATGAATAATCAATGTTTATCATACTCATTGCTCAGTAAACTAAAAGCTTTATATTTGACATCTGCTCTTTTCATTTGAAAAACTTTCTTGATGCTTTCAACCAAATTAAAATATTTTCTATTTCTACAGTCATCAGTACAAGATGAATTATCTGTACTATTATATGCCTGCATTTTGGATTGTTTCCAACAGAAAGCAACAAAATACATAACCCAAGCTAGCGTTTGCTATGTAACGTGTGTACTCCATTGACTGCAGAATGATTTCTAAATTGTGGGTGGATGGGTTTGTATCATCATTACTATACCCTTGGCATTACTGACAATTCCAACTATAAATTTTGTTCCTATTTGCTGTCTATTTTTATGTCCCTACATTGCATGCACAGAATATGGGAATAATATTTTTAAAAACATCTCAGTGACTCTGGAGAAGTAAGTTTTATTAAAAGTGAATTCAAGGAGCAACAGACTTCTTAGCAACTACTTCATGTTTGAAACAGGGACCTGTTTCAAAAGGGGTTTTTTAACTTCTTTAGACACATTGGCATCACTGGCACTTACTCTTACATGAGCAATGTAATGATTTACAAGAAATTACCAAATTTTGGTTGGTCCTTTGGGGTTATTTACTGTTTCTCTGTATCTTTAGAACCACTGCATGTGTTCAGCCATCAAATACTTTCATAGCCTTTGCACCTTGTACTTGGCTGGAGATACAAGAGGTGAAGCATTGATTTACTTCACTTAAACTGTGTATTTGGTGGAGAAATAAACCCATCATTTTTGTGCATGAAAGAACTTCATGCTCCATCTGACCTCTGATTATCCCTTCGTTATACAGGCTGGTTGGCTGGTTCTTCCCCAACATATCCCTGTCACGTCCAGAGATCCTGATTTCCCTTCCATGTCACTTTTTGAAAACTGAATGGTCCGTCTCCAGGTGTTAGCACATCAGCTGTACACAACTGTCCCTTTCAGACAGAGTATTAGGTTGCCTGGTAGATGAATTAGAACCTCTCTCTGAACTGGAAGAACTCTTGTTTCATGTGAAGGTACTTTCTCAGCACAGCTGAGCCTTCCAGGGAATTGATGCCTGGTGACCTGAGGCAGGCACAATACACCTCCCTTTGTGTAAAACTGTCAGGTATATTCACGTTTAGCATATTCCTCCTCCACCTCCCAGAACACCTCTTTCTACCCCACGTTAAGCCCTGCAACTTGGGAAAAAAGAGTGAAGCACCCACACTTGCCTCTTCTATAATATGTGAAACCTTAACCAGTAGCCAAACCCCCTATACAAAGTAAAAAATCCAAACCCATGGCTGTATAGATGGCCCAGACAGAGAGTTATAAACCAGCTACAACAGAAACAAAGCTACTTCACATAAAAATATGGGAAATTAGGCCTTTTTTTAAGGGTAATACGTCATGCTTATTTTCCTAAACTAAACATAAGGAACTCATACTTCATTTATATAAGAGCTGTCCTGACCTTTTATGATCATTAAATATCTCATTTTTCACAAAATCATGACATTATTCATGGTTTTATGGTTCACTTCCCACATTGGTAATTACATTTTGTTTGAACAAATTCTTCTGCCATTTCAACTAGACAAGGCTTTCTCAAGTTCCTCCTATCATGAAAGGATATTGAATTCAACAGCTGCTGCCTTAAATCCCGTCCAAGGATGAGGCGGTCCCTAAACCTACTCCTATGGCAGCTATTTTCACGGGGGTCTTTTCAGATATTTGAGGTGAAACGTGCTGACTAAAGATCACTAATTGCAGTGTATCCTATCATCATATCCCCCCCCCCCCAAAAAAAAATGAAAACCATTTAAAAAATACAGTAGAGATGCCTTTTCATTATGCATCATTCCAGGCTATGTCAGCTTCTGTTAAAAAATGCAGTGTGGAAGGTTACCTTGCACATTAATCAGTCTGACAGAGAGGTAAGAAATCGTTTTAAGGAAGAAATACTACAAAAATATTTACAGCATGACTCTTCGGTATATAACAGGGCTCTGTGCAGCTGTTCACTGAATGTATGTCAACTGGTTTACTTTAAAGAACAGCTCTTAAAGCCACAATTTCACAACAATAGAAGCAAGTCTAATCTATGCTGTTCACCTCCTACCGTGAAAATCTTAAATCTCTGAGTCAAGCCCAGGAATTCAATGCAGCAAAGCATGGCAGAAGGAGGGTACCAGCTCTTATTTCTCTCATGCAATTTACAAGTTAGCCTGAGAAGTTTTCTGTATCTTGCTCTGTTTGGTGAATTAAAAGCCTTCCAAAAAAATAGACAAAAAAGCCTCGAAGTAAAACAACAGAAGAAATATTTTCAAACAATCACATTTCCTAGAAACATGACAAATGTGCAAGTCTGAGGATACTTGGACAAAAGCCAGGAGTCTGTAGTTAAACCAGTGTTCTCTTAACTGTGGACATGACCCCTGGCAGGAGAGATGGGAGAAAAGATGAGGTGTTTGGGAAGGGGGAGAAAAAGCAGTGCCAGGACAGGTGCATGAATGACGACTGTGACCAGGAAGGAAGGAAGGAGGGTTGGAGGGTGAAAATGGCAAAGTTGTTTCTAGAGGGACCCCGGACAAATCAGTTTGAGAAGCGCTGACTTGTGTTATCAACAACAAACACACAGAGTAATTCATACCTGAAACAATGGAGGAGAAATTAATGAAGTATGCATGCTTACCACTTAACATACAACACAACTGGATTTTAGTTTATCCCACTGATGCACTTCTAACCCAACCTGTCTACAAAATAATTAATATATTTTCATGCATTTAATTGCCTGTCCACTTAACGTGCAGACATGCAAAGCCGTAAGCTGAGACGCAGAGTCTGTACCAATCAAAGATGTTCCAAAAGAGTTAGAATACAATCAATAAAAATATGGGCATGTTCTTTCATTCATTTTGCTTACCACATTATGAAATGATGTAGCTTTCAGAGTAGAGAACATCAGGGGGATGTCTCTTTAACGATTTCATGCACATACGGGTTTGTTGCTTCTCCTAAATCATTATTTTTAAGACAGACAAATACAAAAGGTTTTTTCTTTAAAGCTGAGCATATGCAGAGACACTAAGAACAATTAAAGGATTTTATTTCCAAAATCTTAAATGGTTCACTAATAATGTTCTGCAGCCAGATTCCTACTTTTCAGATGGGAAACTCCGAACATGAGCTCTTCCTTTGCTCCCAGATTTCATTCAAAGAAAGAGAAAAACTGCAAATGGAACTGGGGTTAACTTAATGGGTTCAGTTTTAAGCTTCAGACAGAACACAACTATGACTATTTCAGAGTATGAGTTGTTGTGTGTTTTTCTCTTTGCTTCTCAATCTATTGCCAAAGCGTGCACAGAAAACCCCCTAATGGCTCTGTGGGGAACTGTCATCCGGAGCGGATTACCTGCTTATCACTAACTGTTCTACCTAAAAAATTCACATCTGACATCTACTGCACTGCTGGAGATTTCCACTGCACACAAACTTAGAGCAAGCAGACTGGAGATACCCCACTTGTACTACAGGGTGAGTTTATCCAATTTGTAACTTTTGAGAATGGTAAGAACAGCTGCTTGTAAGGAAATCTTTAAAGCAGAACATCACATAAAGACGGGAATGTGAAAAATTCGACACAGCACATCTATTTGGCTTTGTGCGTATTCCCACAACGTCTATCCCGGTCCTAATCCTTCTCCTATATTATTTGAGAGAAAGCCACTGAAATTCTTCAAGAGCTTTGCAGATGGAAAATACAAAAAGCATCTTCTCAAAACTTAATTTTAGTTCTTATGTGAATGAAACATACAGACACAACTAAGGAAAGGTTTACATATTCACAAGAGCTGATGACTGTAAGGAAAACCAACACACACTGGTTTGTAGGACCAACATAAATACACCAGCTTTGATTCTAGAGGGCATGGAGGCAAGGTAATTTAACAGTAACTTCACTTTACTGATTAGAGTGCCACAGAACTCATAAAACTTTTGAAGTAGATAGGATTTGGGACTGTTCCATCTTAATCCCTCCCTTTGAAGTAATGCAATTATTTTGGACATAAAAACCTATTCTTGGGGATTTAGCAACACACAACTGTACTCATCCATAAGATTTTAAAACTGAGAATTTGTAAGCAGTATGGTTCAATTCCAGGCACAATCAATTTGCTTACCAAAATCCCATGTTCCAGCTTTAAAGATTCCTTCACCACTCCTCGAGCAACCCCAAGCAGTATTTTTAACACCTCACATGAAATTTGTTTGTGCAGGAGATGAGGTACAAAACCCCAACTTTCTTTACAATGCTACAGGCATGCCTTCCCAAAATTACCATTCTTGTGGGCTACAAAACTTACAAAGGCTCAGGCAAGGTGAAGCTAGGTCTTGAAATGTGATAGGCATCTACTCGGTGGCAATGCAAACGAACCTTTGGCAGTAAGTTCAGTATCCTGAGAGACATGAAGAGTCACACACCAAGGTGCATATACAGCCATCTTACACAGTCCCCTCATCAGAACTGAGGGGCTGATTACTATGGTTTCAGAAAAAAAACTGCTTAATTGTATTAGACATTATCTTACTCTGGATGGGAAAAAAACCAACAAAACCAGTAAAAAGGGAGGGACCATTATGTCAAACACAATGACTAAAAATACTTTCTGCTTAGAAGTCACAGTTCTTGTACATCAACTATGCTAATAAAATAAGTTACCTTTCTCTATAAAACTTCCCCTAGGAAGCAATCAAGAATTTCTCCCTTCTATTCACAAAGTTAATGACAAGCTGCATAAGCGTGCTTCCTGCAGAGTTAGAAACAAGTCCCAGTTATGCTGCCCTAGGCTTTAGTTCCTTCACTGCTACACGGTACTCCCACCTCCCTAAGACAAGCATGCAGAGATTCTTACTGCCTTTACCAAATTACATTTCTTCTTAGAGCTTTTGCCTAGCCCTGGTCCACAAAGATGAAAATGACTCCCACAGCTTAAGCAGTAATACAATCACCAGCGAGGATTAGAAGGTCCAGTGCTTAGTATGTGGTGAGGATCCACATGGTTGAATTGCAGAAACACAAGGCAGATACATTTGGTGGCTGCAGATTTAAAGCTTCAGCTGCCAGGGAATTTATACACTCCTGGTTACCCTCTCTGGAGTACAGCCATCATATATGCAGCCAAAAAACAGCCACTCAGAATGTGTCAGAAATATACACAAAGGAGCACAAACACTTCTGGTCCACCTGAAGGATACTTAGAAGAAACAGTACTCAAATATCCCAACTATACTGGCCCTTCTCTACAAGCAAACTGGAGCTTCCCCAATTACAGCCATTTAAGTAGGAAAAGTTCTGCCAAATGATGATTAATGCCAGGAATTTAATCACAACACAGTAACACCACACAAAACACCTCTTTCTAAGGGTACATTCACAAGATGAACACAAGTCTTGAGTAACATTTACACCTTGGAATTCACCTGATCATCAAGGCTGAATTCCTTCTCCTAAAGCTTTGATTTTCACACTCTCTAAATCCATATACTTTGTCCTTAATTGTGCCACTCAAATAATTTCTTTACACAGACTGGCTTCTGCCATCAAGATAGTTGATATTTTTCACAACGAAAAAAAGATGACAAGACAACAGAACACACTCCTGTTTGCTTACCTCTCTTCAGGACTTGGATTTGAAAAGCATTAAGTATTGCTAAATCTTACTGTTTGGGGGTAGGGGGAGATATCAAGGAAATGCATGTGTTTTAAGTATACCTGTACTGGCAAACTCTGCAGGCATTAAGTGCTATCAAGTCCCATGAGGTTTTCCCCTACTAAAACCAGGAACCTAAATACAATTTTAAAAATAGATTTGATGTTTGAAATGGTATTCGAAGTCCCTTCTGACTGCATTCAGTTTCCACTAATAAAAGTCACACCCTATGGATATCACACTTTATAACACACTTGAACAAGTAAAACTGTTTAAGAGATGCATTTTTCCTATGTATTTAATGTTAAGTGCTTTTGAAAGTAGGCCAAAGCAAAGGTTACCCGTTCTAGCTGTACAGCACATGGCTAGTTCATAACTGCCATTTTCATACTAATTAATACACTACCTGTCATGAAATGTGATATTTGCTAAAACACCGACAGAAACTATATCACAGCCTGCTCAGGCTTTAAATTACTTCACCAGTGCCATTTGCTTAACTACTATTTAAGGTCTTGCAATATTTTCATTCTAATCTTTTTCATGAAGGATTGCTCTTACCCAGTTCCTAGAACTTGGAGCACTTTTTGCTCAAAAACTATTGGTTAAAATTAGATTATCCAACTAAAAAAAATATGGTGAAGAAAATCTACATCTTGGTAACATTTAGTTTTTCTGTCAAAGCATCTTTCTTTTGAATGATAAAATTATATAACTCACTAGTAAATAATAGGAAATCACACCTTGGTAAAAATACCAGGAACCCTAAAATCAAAGCTTGATGTAGAAATACAGGCTTGGTATATGGGTCTACTCTTACATGGCCCACTCTGACAAAAGGCAGGAATGGTACAAAGTGCATTTTGCCTCAGGAAAAATACCATTGCTGTGCTGCTCTACAGAAATTCCTCTGGTTTCCATACAAGCAGCACCAATAGGATCCAGATTCATTCCTCACTAAGTCCTTACAAGCAAAGGCAACCTGAAGAGAAGATATCCTAAACTGTAATTTCATGTACCTCACACTAGAATTGCCAGGAAGAAAAAACCAGACACATAAGCTGTTCATGGGGGTAAGAAAATTCAGCTAAGACTTATTTTCTTACATAGCATTTCTATTATGGCAGCACCTGAAAGGTCAAGCTTGGGTAGGAGCCAGTATGCAAGAGACTGTAACTGATTATCACCAAGGCCTGCTTTGTAGCGTCTAGCTGTAGGCCCGCTTTGTAGTGTCCAGCCGTAGGCCCGCATGTTCCTGTGCACATACCCACAAGGAGGGCAGTGACAATCCTAAACCCTTCCTTAAGGTTCAAAACAGATTCTCCATTTCCCTTCTCGCCTGATTTTGTGTGGAACACCTTAGACATGAAGCAATGACAATTAAAACACACAAACACCTTTTGTACTATTTAGAATGGAAGAATCACCTTGTAATTTCTCCCTGCTCAGAGATTTGGGAAGCACAGACTCTTTTCCTGCTTTGTCCAGATCTACAACTTTGAGGAAGTAATTTAACAGCTTTTGTGCTTTGGCGTCTCATCTCTAAACTGGGGTAACAATTTCTTGTCCCCCAGTTGTCTATGAAATAATTTCAGAGAGCAAAGTACTCAGAGCAAGGACTTCCATTTATGCTGTGTACACATACATACCATATAATGAGATGCAGATTTCAGATCATGTCCTTTGGTGATGTTCACAATAACTAAGTTTTACATCAAATCCATAGTTTAAACTTTTCCTCTCTTTAAAAACGGAGTGCTTTTTTAAATACAGATTTAATTTTTTTTTTGTCTACAGCTCAGATGATAAAACCTTTCCAAACTGCCCAAGTAATAAATCCTGACCCTACCAAGGCTTGTTTTTCAGCCTCACAGGAACGAAAAACAGAAAAACAACCCCAAACCCATACACCTAAAACACTTGATGCAGAGTTGATACACAGAAGCTAAGGCTCACCTATAAAAATACCACACAGCTTTCCACATTATAATTATTTGCCTGAGTAGTTTTGATTAGTAATGAAGTATGAGGTTGTTATTACAATAGTATAATAAGGATAACTAGTAATAAGTGCTGATATAAATTTGACTTTAACAATTTGAAACCAAATTTATAATCCTTTGAGGCGTAGGAAGAAAAAAACTACTGACAAAGTTAATATATAAAGCATTTAAGGATGAACAAAAGTCACATTTACAGTGGCAGTACGCTGAGCTTTCTACAAGGCAATGTCCAAGACATTACATGACAACCTAGCAGAAACAGGGTGTCAAGTCAGGTAAAATAATAGTCTGCTCTGATTTTAGTGACAAGGTATATTAGCATTTCTCTCGATTTTTAAGTAAATAGTTAGCTTTGTGTAATAATTCTACCATGACTGGAGAGAAACCAGTGAAGTTCACACAGCAAGTATTATCTGAACCCTATTTAATCTCTGTCTAATCTGATGATCTTTATTACTCCAGCCCATATCCTCCAAGGCAGGAGACACATCAAATTTACTGTTACCATGTTCTACAAAATAACAATTTAAAAGCTTCAGAACAGATTTCTCAATTCACTGATTTCTCACCTGTGTCACATCAATGTATATACAGACCTAAAAGAAAAGCAATCATACTTCTATTATTTCCTTTTGAACACTACCATAAATACCTTTTTCCGTCCACCTCTTAGTCAAAGCATTATTTATACATAGATAAAAATTCATTAGTTACAAGAGAAAGGCTTCAAATGCAAATTATCAATCAGATTTAGCCATGGCCATGTTTTCTTCTTCTATGCTTTTCTCACCTGATTCTCTTCAAAGTAACACCTGTTTTGCACTGAAAAAGTTGAACTGACATCTTCAATACATAAACTTTAATCAGTCTCACACAGTATTTGTAAAAAAAAATACAAGGAAAACTTTTGCCTCTACTACATATCTTTTAGAAGAAATAACAATTGGTTCCAACTTTTTGTAACCACATACTAACACACAACAGTATGAAAATGAAAAATTGAATATTTAAAGATGTTAATACATGCTGAAGAGCTAAACATAAAATATTTTCCCCTCTCTGGTTATAATGTCCCCTAGACAAATATATCCACTGAAAATGTACAGTTGTTTGAACTGCTTTAAAAATGTAGAGATGCTCAAATACTATTCAACACATGAAAAATATACAGAAACTTCCATCTGACTGAAGTTTCCATTAATAAATTTACTCATTCATGGATCTCACACTTTATAATACATTTGAAAAGGAGACAAGTTGAAAAAATCCATTAATCTGGAAGAACCTAATCATCAGAGTCCATGGTCTTAAAAACACAACCAATTACAAATACGAAGGTCTGAGACTTTGAGACAGTTTGGCCACCATACAGTGACCCATCAAATTGCTGTTCACTTGGCACATACAGATATTTACCTGAAAATCTTTATCTTCCCATAAAACACTATACAGCAAAAAGGAATGTTTAAAAAAGATCTTACTCTTCTTAACTACAAAACTATCACAATGATATTCACAGTGATTTTTCTGAAATCAGACACTTTCGCCCGAGACCATAAGATTGAAGCGATTTGAAATGGAAATATTTCCTGTCCGCTCACTGCCAGTTTCTGTTCCCAGAGTGATATAACAGATGACATCCAGTACAATAAATTCTTTTATTAACCATAAATTTGAGACTGCTTTAGGGATTTGAAGTGTTCAGTTTCATGCTGAAAAAATGTAATGTTATCCACAGACCATCAGCATGTGTAACAAAAACAGAGCCACAGGTTATGCGACTTTGATCGAATTATGAAAAAAATTCTTTTGAATTTAGAAATACTTGAAAAAGCCTTTGCAATTATTTTTAACCTTTTTTTTTAAAGAGCCATGCACACTAACTGATCTTTTTTCTATAGAAATCCACTGCTAACAAAAGAGTCACTACACAGGAAGTCAGTACCATGAACAACTTTTTTTCCAGCAGTGATCTTAGTTAAGAAGCCAGAAATGCAACTTACTTTTTAAGAGCTTAAGCATTTAAATACATAGATTGACAAGTTAAATTGAAGCTGTATTTCTCTCAAACGTTTACTTGTCTTCCTTTTATCAAAGTTAAACTGGATAGCTAATCCTATAGCATTGAACAGGAAGATAAATACAATACAGAATATAAAGCTCAGTTTAAACCATCATCTCTATTAAAAGAAAATTCATTACAGCAATAAATTGAGAAGCAGATCTGAAGACCAGCAAGTTTGACTTCCAATTAAAATTATGACTTACAGCAGGAATACTACTTGGATTTGATCGCAAAATATAAAACCAGAAACAATTATTTTCTCTGCTGCAACAAAAACCTAACCATATTGGGTGGAGGTGGCGTGTGGGAATCTTACCTATAAGTACAAGTCAGCTTTCCATGTACGAGCATGCAGTAAACTACCAGAGTGCACATATTGCATGCTAACTTCTGTGGCTCAATGGAATATTATAAATAACTAAAACATATATACCAAATGGAATGTGGCTACAGTGAACAACAGTCATCCATATCTATCCACACTGGTAGGTGAAACCAGGAGCTATTGTACTACTTATTTTGTGGCTTTGATTCCTACATTTACTGCCAGAATGTAATAAAAAGAAAGTTCTGTCCCTGCAGCTCATTCTTTAGTGAGCTGAATGTCCCATTTTCAAACCTCTGCATGACATTTCACGGCTAGTGGTCCTTACTGAAAAAGAACCCCAAAAGTGAATGGCATGATTAGTGAATTACTCTTACAAATGCAACTATATGGAGAAACCTAAGCTATCCCAACTTGCTTTATTCCTAACTAATGAATAAAAGATAAAGGGTTTGTTTCCATTGATGTTCTGAAGAGGCACGGAATAATAACATTTCACCTGTTACGGGTCAGGCTGAGTTAGGTGTTTGTCTTTTTGATTCTTAACTTTTTTGTGGTTAACCTATTACTCCTGTCAGGAGGTAAACGAAGGTAATTGTTAAACACCACCTACAGAATTTGATGAAAAAACATATATAAAGCAAAGCTATAACTACTTTGGAATAGAGAAAGTTACTGCTTCTTGGAAAAGTATCTCAGCTGTGTATGACACAATAGAAAAAGCAAAACAGAAGACAGTCTTATATAACAAAAGCATCAGGCTACGCATCCAGCCCTTTCTTCTTTTGGGGCTTGTGAATTAGTATCAGGAGGCCTCGGATAAAATTCTGACACAATAAATAAAAATCAAAGCTCTTTATAATGGGGAATAATCCTTAACTGTAGTCCGTAACTACACACATTTGCTCATGGATACCCTACTAACAGAGGATGCTGCCTTCAAAACAGGGTAAGAAATAGTGTTATGTAAGACCTAGTGGATCATTCTTTAATTTCAGTGGTTGTCTGCCCAAATTCCATCCACAAACTTCAGGCTATATACAGTGAGGTCCCCCCCTCGGGTTACAAATGAATACACTGCTCTTCATTTCCTGGCAGGAAGGGTTGTATAGCGTTACCACGCACTCTGTATTCCACCACAGAGTTGGCTGCATTTCAAAAGGCACTGAAGTGATTTCTGAAACATTATCATTTTCTTGCTTGTGAAAAATTCACCATTTCAAATCTTTCACATGAAAAATCTTGCGTAATTTAGATTTTAAGGTTTCACATAGGCTCAGTATGCTAACCTCAAACTCTTTTGATCAGATAATTTAGACAACCTTTAAAAAAGTAACACACCCCAAGGGTGGAAATTTTAAAAGCATCTGAATAGTTACATGGCACACTGACCTAATCAGAAAATGAGTTTAGGGATGTCCTAAACTCCCCTGTCCAGTCCTTGGCTCTTCCTTTACACTGTAAATTCACCACTTCCAAACACACACTAACATAACTGCACAACGACTTCATTTCATCCATATCACTGAAATGACCCCGGTTATGAAAAGAAAAAGAAAACAAACAAAAAAGGATACTTTCAATTCAGACTGTTTTAATAATGTGATTTACAGTGCTGCTCAGACAGGTGTATTAGAACAGGTGGGGAAGGAAGGGCAAAACAGCAATACCAAAGTGGCAGGAAGCAGATGGGAGTGAAAATTTCACTAACCAGCTTCACTTCTGAGTCAATATAAAATGTAACTACACCCTGAGCCACAAAAGAGAACAAATCCCATTGAAAGATAATAGGAGTTAGGGCACTCCATTCTTTTCAGAATCTCACTCCAAGCTTCTAAGGATCTGCTCATACTTACAGGGTGAAGCTTAAATCACCCCTTTATACACCATGTATCTCTAAGACTTCAAGGGGAAAACCAGCACAAGCTTGAAAACTTTGCTAAAAGGGTTTGTGATTCACCAACTCCTCCTTCCCACACCGTATCTGAAGCTCATCCAGACAGAGCAGTCATTATGCTCGAAGTAAACTGCAAAATTTACGGGTTTCAACTTCCATCCTCATTTTGTTACTACTGCCTATAATTAGAGGCAAGCCCAGACAGGGAGATTGCACTGATCCCCACAGGAATCAGAGGAACATAAGGCAGTGCACACAGGCTTTACAAGGGCTTGGAGACAAGATACAGACTAGCAGCACTTTAATAGCTCAGACAGGGGAAAGGGATGGAATTTTTCATTGCCTGGGCAGCTATACTCAAAATTACTCTGGTAACATTTAAAATAAAGAAATAAATCTATTCCTAAGGGCCTGTTTGTAAAGGAAGTTATTACTATGTGATAAATTACAGTGTAACTTCACAGTGTACTACCTACTTTATGACAACACACTATGTGGGTTGTTCCAGCACACACCTACACAACACTGAGACTGATGATAGCAATTACCAAGAAAGCCGAAGCGTCGGAACCTGCCCTGCCAGCAAACTGTTCTGCTCTGGGTCAGCCAGGAACACAACCATGATGCCCCAATAACCCAGCCATCCCGCTTCTGACACTCAGCAAGGTTGTTCTGAGTGAATTCTGCTGTCTGCAGCACTGCCCTGTGCTGAGAAGATCCATCCAAACACCCCCCACGTGAGATGTTACTGCAAAGCGAACTGAACTCATGTCCTAGTTTGGCAGACAATAATATTCCTGTACACACAAAGCAGCAGCCAGAGAACAACCTTGTTCCTCAAGTGTGCAAAGCACCTAAATTTTGCTCCAAACTCAGTGCAGCTGCGCAGTGCTAGGTCATCACAAAACATCATGCCACTCAAGGCATAAAGGACAAAACCCCATCAAAGCCCAAGTCAAAGTTTTGCCAGTGATTTTAACAGGTAGGATTTTAGCTCTTGAAACAAAATACCACCATCACCCCGAAAAAACCCAACCAAAATAAAACCACCTGCAATCCCCTTGATATTCTGTGTTTAAAAGGAAAACAGATTGAGGTGGTGTTTCCACAAGCAGATGACAAAAAGATGTCCTTATATCATTTAAATCATTGGATAAAAGGATAATGTGACTATTAAAAATCTCTAAAGTTGTATTTTTTATGCTTTCTGATTCCAGGCCAGTCACACCTGGAATACAGATGTTTAACTGAGCAGTTGAGAGCTTCTAGTTTTAACAATTTAGATGAATGTTTGGACCTAAACATTCTCATATTATGCCCTTCTACTAGCTAAACTGAATTCACACATAATTTATCCTGCATTATTTTAAAAAAAAATCACTCTCTTTGAGCCTGTACAATTCAAATTATAAAAAAGGGACCTTCACAAATCAGATTACTCTTTGGAACCTTATATGTAAATAGATGAAACTGAACTTCACTATGGATATGCATGCAACACAGAATTTCCTTTCATGAACCCCTGAATCTAACCAAATAGCTGGTTTTAATCTGTAAAATTGAATTTTAATATTTCCAAGGAAAATATTAGAAACATACCTAAGTATTTTCTACATTATGAATAGAAAACTCAAAAAAATAAGTTTATTTCATAAAGGCAGGGTGCATTTTAAGGTGTATTATGAGTTCAGGATTCCCATGGAGGACCAAAATCCTCCATTTGAAAATACAAAGCAAAATTAATTAGAAAACAGTTTGAGTGAAAAGTATTCTTGCAAAGAGTTCTTAGAAAGGATCACCTTGAATGCGTTTGATGCTGAGGAGACGCCATAACTTTTCTTCACACAAAAGCAGTCATCAACAGAGCACAACCAGATGTTAAGTTTTCTTTTCTTAGTTTCTGTAAACCTCTGTGACCTCCCTCAAATTAAAAAAGGGAATAGCATTTTTAAAGCCACAGGAGCTATCATTAGTGAAGCATTCTAAGGATTTTCATTAATTCATAGCCAGCCAACCAGGAATTTTCCCACAGCCGTATACAAAAAAAGTCAGAGAAGTCACTGATTGCTTGGTTGGATTTGAATGTAGTCAGAAGTAAGATCAGAAATATCTAGTCCCTCCCACTGATATAAGAGTGAAGAACATCAGGAAGGTCAGAAATTAAAATCCAAGTCTGCCCACCAACCATGAAGAAAATCCAGCACTGCCATATTACAGTGGGTGTAGAAATAACCACATACAATTTTGTGAGGTAAGAGAATCACAAAGCTAGCTAGCTAGCAATCCATTATGTAGAGAACACATACTTCCAAGCAGAACTGCATGCCTATCATCTCCTCCCTCCAAAGAGCAGCCTCAAGACTTGGATGTTGTCTAGCTGCCAGTGTAATACCCAGTTTGTAACAATTTATGGCCCAATACACACGTTTAGTTGGAGCCCTTTGAACTCTGCATGCTCCTCATCTGTCCCTTACAGTTCCTGTCAACTCAGGGTTCCAGCACAGGAGGAGTTTGTATTTTCAACATGGGATCATCACAATACAAAGGTTTCAGAAACCAGAACACACCCAGCACTTCCCTTAGAGGCGTTACAGTGACCTCTGCAATACTGTAGGATGTTATGCTCTGTACAGCTGTTGTAAAAGAAAAGGCCAGGTACAGACTCGGAGACCACTGGCCTGCAGACTGCGTGCTGCCAACAAGATGCATCTGTCAACACAGAGGTCAGCATTTCACAGCCACCTCTGCACACTGTCAGATCACCACGTGGTACAAATTTCATTCAGATCAGTCATGGGCACACAACTCTAATTCTGTGGAATTAACTGGAACATACATTTTGGAGTTTATGCTTTCAGGCCTGCAGAGAGTGACACGATACCTGATCTAGCATGAAACCTCCTCTGAGAAGCTGCCTTTTACATTTGTTTAAGCACGTTAGAATAAGCAACACGTGTTATGTGCCCCAAAACTGCATTTACTGTCTTTCTGATTAACAGCCCAAGACCAGACCCACGAACAAGCAAAATAACGGATACTGGTGCACCATAACATGCATGTAACAGATCACTATGACACATTCTGTATACTCAGAAGATACTACTGGTAAGGTTTTGACACTTCTTTGAAAACATTGCTCACTTGTCATGTAGCCAGCATAGATGTGGTTTTTTCATGCTGTAGGTAAGCTATCAGTCATCTTCTTCCTACCTGCCCTAGAAGTGGTGCACAGCCCTCTCCTGAAAGATCTTGACAGCTATTCAGAGGTACAGTGTCCTACCAGTGAAATGAAAAAGCAAGTATTCTTTAGTCATCTAAAAGCAAGCAATCTTTACCCGTTACAATGTATATCATGCACATCTGCAGGTTGGTAGTTTAATCTTGTACTTCTTATTTTATATCTACATGAAGTTATTAAAAAGATTTTGCTGGCCACAATTCCAACCCTAATTACTGACAACATACTAGGAAAAAGATTTCATACTTAACTCTTTTAATGTGGTTATTCTAGATTAAGGAACTCAACTAGGGATTGTAATGGATTGTTTAACTTGGGTTGAAGGCGGAACTGGAGTTTCATGTACTGAATACCTGTTGCAGGAGCAGACAAGTACTTTTCTAAGCCAATAGAGGAAACAGAGAGACAGAAGCAGCCATTTAGTATGTGTCCTTTACTAGAATCTAACAAAGCATTTCGAGTTTCAAGTGTGAGAAAAATCCTTACAAACAGCCAAGAGATAAGAAAAAACTTGACCATTGAACAGGACAACAAATCGGGACACAGACCCTTCCTAGCCACAAGATTCGCTTCCTTTTGCTATCCCCTTATTACGTCAAGAATGCACCTAAAACAGAAGCAGTGTTCTGGCACAACCATAGGACTTTTACATCATTATCCACACAAAGAATAATAAAACAGGGTATCTGCAACAATTCTCCAATACTGATGTGACACTGTTACAGCTTTCAAGTGAGACAGAATTCCAAAGAATATAATATATACTGAAACACCACAATTGCCTGCTAAACCTCTCATCAAAGCCTTAATTATTTTTAATAACCAATTCAGACTTTGAGAGAACAATTCCCTACCTGCACATTTAATTTCCCTTGCCCTTCTGCAATCCGGCCACATAGTGGTGAGAGTTAACAGAAGAATTAGAATAAAGATGCGATTTGTACATAGGGCCTTGTGCACTCTTGCCTACATTCTCCTTTAAAGCACTTCATTAACATGAAACCCTCTTGCTAATCTGCAATTTCCCCTATATTGGTCTGGAATTTACTTCTCTTAAGCTTTATCAGAGGGTTCCCTAAGTTTGTCATTGGCTGTTTTTAAAGAAAAAATATTTATCTTTGAAATTTGCTCTTAGGACATCCTCTAGTTGGCCTGTCTAGGTGACTCATTCTAGAACTTACTCCAGAATCATCAGATGCACTTCATCTTGTTCTGCTTTTACCATGACAGGCTCCTCTGGTACTGTTTCCATCTCTTCTGCCTCCAGCTCATTGGAAGACTCTACTTTGAGCTGGGATGAGCATTTCATCAGAATCTGTGCAGATATGACCGACCGTTCCTGCTGGACTGGCAGCTGCCCTACCACACCTTGTCATACATGTTCCACTTTGTATTGCTCTCTCTCGTAGATGGGCTCCAGCTAAACTGACCTGTAACAGTTTCTGTGAGGTACTGTTAAACCACAGTAAGTTTCTTTCCTCAGAGTCATGTTCTTCATTGCAGTCTGACCATAAATTAACCAGAAGCCCACTGGTATTCTTCAGTCACGAAACCGAGTATTTGGACAGTATCTCCTCAGGGTATTTGACTCATACTACGGAACAAGCAGGCCCCATGGGGTTACCACACCAGGATCAGCAGCTGGCATTCTCAATGCTGGTGGCAAAGCAAGCAGTCTGTAAGACAGAAAGGCTGGCAAGCAGAGACCCCCCTGCAAGCTGGTGTTAGTAGAAGACTTAGGGAAAGCTCAAGACACTGATACAGAGTCATCAGCTGCAGCTCAGCTGTCAAGTACGTTACTCCAAGACCTGCTCTGAGACAAAACTCAGACCCTTATCTATACACGTGGCCAACCAAAAAACATGTTTGTGTTTTTAAGCCAGGTGTAAAAACACTGCTCAAGTTCATTACAAAGCTTTTCTTAATGGAACTTTCCTCAGTTCCTTAGAATTTATTGTCCACTCACTTCCAAAAACTACACCTGCTCATTTTAGACCCATTGACCCCTTTGATAAGGAGCATCTTCTCCAATTTGTGGATGTCACCAACACTTTTTTATAAACCCAGAAATTGTGTCTTAGATATGATCATGAAAGTAAAATTTATTAAGTGAAATATGTTAAAATACATGTTCAGATGCTGACTTGGCTGGCAGAATTTTGGATAACCAAAGTGACAACATATATGTTTCTGGTAAATAAATACTGTGGTAAAACTACAGAAATGAGTCTGTCCATTGCAGGTGTAAGCTTGCATTCGATACTTTATTTAGGATATATCTGGCAAAGTCTCCATGGGAAAACCACACAGAAGTTTTGGGTGTCAAGATGGGTGACTCCTGTTGAAGAGAGGTGGAAAAGGCAAATACCTGGACAGTGTAACAACTCTAAGATACCATATGCTTAACAGGATAAAATTCCTTGCACTTAGATAATTTTTTTAATAATATTGGATACAACAAATAAACATCCATGTAGATGATGCATCTTTTATGGTTTTTTTCCCTACGTGTGATGTATTTATGCATAACATTCACTTTTAAACCTAAAAGCAAGACACGATATAGAAAAATCAGCATTAACCTTGAGTTTTGGGGGTGGGGTGGGGGAGAAGGTATTTCAAACACACTTGATTATACAGGTAGCAATATAAATAAAACCAGAGCAACATACTTGAAAGTGTTTTTTATTATTATTTTTACTTCTGAAAATTAAGAATGGTGTTCAAGTTAAACAGTTCTCTGGTAATACTTTACACTCCTCTTACCTTGCTTGCTGCTAAAAAACATGCTAAATTTATGGGTAAAATTCAGCCTTTGAGCAGAATTAAGCAAGCAAATTCACATCAAAGCTTTGTTTCATCATCTTTGGCTTGATCTGGTGGAAAAGACAGCTGGTCCTTATTAAACACCCTTTAAATGTTGCAGTTTTAATTAAGTAACATCCCTGCCATATTAACATTACCAAATCATTAATTAAAGAAAAGCTAGTATCATCTAATCACAACTGCTTAACGTCTTTTTACCAGTGGACTATAAAGTATTGATCTATTAAAGCAGAACTTGTTCCTAAATAAGTGTCCCAAGACTTTAAATTAACAATGCTGATACAGTAGTTACTACACTTCTGCTTACTCAAAGCAGATTTTGAGAGGAAGACAGATAGGGAATGGAGTTCTAAACTAGGGGACACAATCTAGAGGGCGAAAACAAACCTCAAATAGTCCCAACAGACTTCAGCTGCAGAAATCTTGTAGGCCAGTATCTTATGAATTAGCATCACATTCAAATTTCCAAAGCTCATACTAACACACAAGGAGGTACACACTTTTGTTCTGAATACTTAAGAGTGACCCTCATTTACATAAGCAGGCTTATGTTTCCATAATTTTGTTCTCTATGTTGTGTGTCTGGATGCTCATACTGAAAACTCAGGATTGAAACCCTATAGCCTCATAGCTCCTGAAGAAACATTTAAAAATGCACCATGTAGCCTGTTAATGTGTAAGCAGATAAATTAAATAGGCAGACTGTCATAAATACTTTCTCAAACTAGAGTAAAAATGTGGTCACGTGCTCTGCTGCATTGCTTGATAAATGAAACTAAAAAACCCAAACCAAAAGCCAAAAAACACACAACCACAACCCTGGAGTGATCTCCAAGGCAAACTCTAAGATAAACAAAAGTAATACAGATACCTACCTGCATGACTGACCAAGCTTGCAAAGTCTTGCATTCAACATGCTGTATTATAACTAATCAGAGAAACACACTAAGCTTCAAATTACATCTAATCAATTCTAAAATACTATCGCATTGTTCTCTACACCTGTGGAGAGAATCTATTGATTCCAAAAATTCAGGGAAAATGGAGGATACAGAACTCCTGGCATCTGGTCTGCAGAGCATTCAACCAACTCTGGAACTATCTACAGAATAAGGAACCCCCGACAGCAAACATCAACACCTTCCATCACGCTTTATGTCAGGCTTGTCTTCTGCCCAATACCCCTAGATGTTTTTAAACATTCTGCAAGATAAATTCCAATTTATTTTTAGCTGTTGGAAAATAGTAAGAAATAAAGGGAGGAATTTAAAGTCCAGTAAATTATTTCTTACCATCTTACAAGATGTTCTTCCTCCTAAATACAGTTCCCAAAACGTATATTAGCTGGGAAAATTATTTCAGTATGACTTAGCTTTGTGCTTAGAAAAATCATAGCTGTAGAGAAGAATGAGTGTGTCTTGAGAGGGATGCTTGAAGAGATAAATGTAGACACATAGCAGCATGAGCCCAAAGAATAATGAGACAGGCAGAGAGCTCCTGATAGTGGAATGTTAGGAAATGAGGATCTTTAGTCTCTGCTATGAAAGAGAAAAGGAAATAAAAAGCTCCTTAAGAAAACAGTATAGAAGATGACACAGGGAGAGTTTCAGGGGAGAATGCACAGGAACAGAGACCTCTAGTATTTCTGATAAGCTTTGCTTAGCAGAGCAAAGGAAGGTACAACTCACTGCTAACAAGGGGAGAGGAGGGGAGAGGTTTGCTAAAATGCTGTATTATTTATTCTTTCTCATCATACGGTCTCATTAAATTTAAGCTTTATACTGCACATAGTTCAGTGCCAGGAACTTCAGAGGAATTAAACATATGAAAAAAATTACTCATGTGTGTAGTCCCATTAGAATCTAAAAAACAACTTGAGAGTAAAGTTGCTCATGTGTTTAACACTGAATAAATGCATCTGAAATATATTCAAAACATCAGAGCCCAAGCCTGCCTTCTCTGTACACCTCATGGCTTTTTTATAGGTTAAAAAAAATTCAGACTCTACTTTTCCAGAATAGCTCCCCATGTGGACATACTTATTCTAGGTTAAGGAGGGCCCTTTCCTGATTTATTTTTTCTGGATAAAAATACTCATATGATATGGTAAGACCATCCATATGGAAAGACCATCCATATGGAAAGCTACTTTGCAATACTATTCAGCTTTAAGAATGTTATTTCAGATTAAGGTAGAACGTTTAAGTGTATGAATGCATTAAAACCTCTACTAAATAGCAATGAAAGAAATCCTAGACTTAGCAAAATCAATCCAAATTGTGAAGTCCTGGGGCCACTGAAGCCACTGATAATTCTTAGCAGTAATGTTAAGTTACTTGTCCTGACATTAATGACTTTGCTGCTGCAGATGTGTTGAGCCTGCAAGACAATTACCAAAGCAATACTAGAGAAAGCAAGCAACACAGGCATATATTTTGCAACGGAATTTGTGGGAAAAAAAAAAAATCCCATCTAAAGACTTTAGTTTTTAAACAGTAACTATTAAGAACAATTTCAGGAGCTACGAATCAAAACCATCAAAATGTTCCTCATCATACTCTCTTAACCATAGTCCAGTTATATGCTCTCATCAAGTCAAGTTTTTACTGCCACAAAATATTGTGGAAATTTAGAGCAGCATTTTGTAGAGTGAAAGGAAAATGAGCATTACTTGTATGAACTTACCAAGATGGAACACAGGCTTTCAAAACCAACAAACGAGTAAAAAAAAAGAAAAAAAGAAGCCACTCATGAGGGTGGAAAGTGCATCATATGCACTCACTCACACATGGATATTTTCCTCTGCTAAAACTGTATTTAACAAACACACAGCTATCTAGATTTTACGTTTCCTAAAACAACTATTAACATTTAACAAATCTTTTTCTAAATTGATTATTTATGCCACTGAGAACGACTTCAATTCTTCGTTTAACGCACGAGGGAATTTTACTTTCTTTATACAATGTTAAGATTTATTCGCACCCTTAACATACATTAATTATACTACATATAAATAACCTGCAATAAGAATATCTATTTGAATAGGATACAATTACTTCAGGGCTTGTGTCTTTTCAATCAGTCAGTGTCCCTGCAGTGTTTAGAGTGGCAGAGGGGAAGTGGCCTGTGGTTAAACAGAGGAAATACCAAGGAATTTTAATAGAGCAAATAGTCTCTTTACTTCCTACAGGGTACTACTTCAAAGGCAACCCTGCTCCAGAGCAGACAATGTGTTAGAGGGGCCATCAGTCATTTAAGAGTATGTCAAGTCTACTCAAAACTTACATGCAGACCAAGATAAATACCACCTAACTGAGACAATGGGTACCATCCTGCAGTCATTACTCTAATAAATGCTGCCCCGCATTAGGTAGGCAATTGTAAACAAGACTGGCATGACAAAACCGGACTACCAAATTATAACTAAACAATCTGGTAAGATATTTAATAAATTGCCTAGGGAAGTTTGAACTTGAAGCTGAAAATACAATAAAACCAGAAACGAGGACAAATATTTGGTAAGCTAAAACGTTACTGTTGAGAGCAATAACGACTAAGGGGATTTTATGCTAGTTGTCAAGAGTATAACTTTTACTGATCTAAAGCCAGACAAAGTAATTGTATTAAAAGAATTACATTGTGGCACATCCAGATTAATGCTCACAGTGACATTCATTATGTAAGGAAAATAAATCCAATACAAACTGCATCTATAGACGTTAAAACACATCAGTCAAGTATTATGACTTTTAATGATAATTTACTTAACATCTGATGCAGAACTTGACAGAAATACACGCAGTGGTGGTTGTTAGCATGTGGAGTATGCTGCCTACGTCTGGTGAGACATTCAATACATACCGAGCCAAAACATTTTATTCCTAATTTTAAGTTAGAAAGACTTAACAGAGGAGTTTAAACATTCAACAGTTCCATCCAACACAAAGACTCAGGTCTTCAGCTTTACCGAAGTTTAAAGTTTGTTTTTCCACACTCTTCTTTTACGCATTTCCCAATGCTCTCTCCTTTCTAAACTGTGCCCTACAAACTCCTGAACTGTGTGTTCCAGTAACGTTCTCAAAGGATTTGATCTGAAACCAAGAAAATCCTTAGTGACAGTCTAACAAAAAAGAAAAGCAATGAAAGTCAGTTGTGTTCCCTCCGGTGTTCCTGGATCACCACGCTTCAGCTAAATTCCTAACTAGACACCAGGAGAAAGGGAAATAACAAAACAGAACACACAACCCCACAGTTATTTTAAAATGGCAAAGAAAAGGGAGGAAAAATCTAACGGCAAAACACACCAAAAACAGGACCAAAAGGTAACGACCAGTAACAAAATGTTTATCACCTTCCTCCCCCCCTCCCCCCTCCCGTAAATTTCCTACATCCTCTGTATAATGATCAGGCCTAAAGCTCAGACCCCGAGCAGGCCTCGAATCATTAAAATAACAAAGCCCAAGTGATCGCTTTTATCCTGCTCGCAGCGCAGGTCGACTTAAGGAAGGGGAGAGCGCTGGTGGTAAAAGACCTGTTGAGTGACTTCTTCACACTCGCCAGTTACAAGATGCCTCCCTGCCCCAGGCGAGAAACCAATAAAGATCCCTTCCCGGGAAATGCCACCCTCTCTCCCGGCCGCAAATTAACTACCAGCTGCAGAGCCCCGAGGCAGCTTTATTAGTTGCAGAAGACGTTTCTCTCCTCCATGGCAGCCCGCTCCCTCCTTGCACACTCGGGGAAGCGCCCGTCCCACCTGTACCGCTCGCACGGCCACTCACTAAGGGGACAGCGACCGCAACGTGAAGTTAGAAAACTCTCACAATCTCCCCTCAAACACTGCGGTCTGCAAAGAGCCCCCCTCCGCAGACACGCCCGCCTGCGAGGGGAACCGAGCAGCAGCGCTCCGCTGTACTCACCCTCCCTCCGCAAGCATCGGCCGCTGACCCCTTCCTGCCGCTGGCTCCTCCAGCGGCCCCAGCGAGCCGGTGACCACCGAGGCAGGCGACGAGGATGAAGAGGAAGGAGCCGAGCTTCATCCCAGGTGCCATGGTTCGCAGCGAGCCCGGCAGCGCCCGGAGAGCGGAGGCAGCCCAGCAGCACCGGGGGCGGAGGGCCGCCGCCGCTGCTGTGTGCATGCGCGCCGCCGACCCGGGGGCGGGGGGCTCCTCCTCGGCCGGGCCCGCGCCTGTGACCGGGCGCAGGGCTCGGCCCCGCCGCCAGCCCCCCCGCTTCCCCTGGCAGAGGCGCGGGCGGGGGGGCCGCTGTGGGCCGCGAAGGCACGGCAGGCTCTGCGAGTACCAACAATAGCAATTAGCGGGACGGGCTGCGGCCGCTTTCCCCACGTGTGCACCTTTCCCCAGGAGCGCTCCGGCCGCGGGGCCCCGCAGGAACACGAGCGGGGCGGTGCTGCTGCCCCGAAACAGAGCGGGTACCTGGCCGGCTCCCCACCTCTACGACACGCTGTGCAATACCCTAGTACAGATCCATTTACTACCCTGCACACAGGTCACAGTAGCCTGTGGACTTGGGCTGTCTTTTTTGTCCGCTCCAGAAACAACAGAAGAGGTGCCCCTTCACTGCTCTTGGTGACACCACAGCAGTACAGCCCAAGTCCTTTGCAAAATCAGAGGTATAGGCCAAAAATCAATCGTACATCTTCGACAATTAAAGAGAAATGCATGACAAGTTAAGATAGATATGCTGGAGGAATATGCTCCCCTAGAAGTTCCATTGCAGAAGATGCAACAGCAGTGGTACAGCAGTAAGTATTTGGGCTTTTTGAATTGGAGTCTCTACAGTTCATTTTATGCTGACCAAAAACACGCTCTGACCAAACATTTCTCTTCAAAAGAATATAAATTACATAGACTTCAAATGCAAGCTGCTCTGATAGATCAGTGAATTATATCAATTACAAAGCCTTTGCCTGAAAATCTCAAAATCATGTTAGAGACATGGAAGCCTGAGGCCCCTCTGAAGCACAGAATCACAGTACAATTTCGCATGGAAGGGACCTCTGGGGGGGGCCATTAAATCTAACTGCCAGCTCAAACTAGTACTAACTTCAATTTTATACCACGTAGCTCAGGACATCATATGTCACTTTTACTTATCACTTAACTCCAATTATTTTTGGTAAGTCTGACTTCAGTACATTCTGTTGCTATGATTAATATTGGACAACACCATCATGCTAATGGAATAGACAAACCCATCAGTGATTCGGAAGACACTATGGTTTGGGTTACAATAGCATGCAAAAGCACCAATAAGCCAATCAGTTGCAAGGAAACATAACCAGTTGGTAATTTTTAAACTGGTTTTACACCTACTGTAAGGTTTTCCATCCTATGTCACTACTGGTAGAAATAATATAATAAAACTACATTAACCTGCTTGTTTAAGGTGACGAATCACAGTTCTTGCACTCAGTTACCTCTGAAAACAGGTTTTGATTTCAGGATGGTCATCGCTCTTCATTGTGAAATGAACAGAAAGGCAATTCTCACCGTTAAACATCCTTTAGCACAAATTTGAGATTAGGCCACAGTCCTTCTAAGGCTCTGGGAACAAGTGATGCTTACTTTTGATCACCATTTTCCCCCGAGGCTGGAATTCTGAAACAGGGAATGTTAAGGCTATTCATACTATAGGTAGAATGTCACAGATTTTATTATATTTTCACTATCATTACAGACCATAATTAAAGTTTCACACCTGGTTTTTTTCACTGTACACCATACACTTTGATCTCTGTATTCTTACTTTACTTTCTCCTTGCATTATTCAGGAGTGACCAAACAGCCCTGAAAACTATAGAAGCCTTTTTTTTTTTTTTAAATCAAGTCAGGCTGCATAAAACTGAAGAACTAGCCCTTTTATGTTTCAATGCATTGCAAAGGACACAGCAGCATAACATTGTGGCTAAAGACAGACATATGTACAATTTATTTAAAGGATGGTGTCTCTGCTGCCCATAGTTGCTTATGACAAGCAATGAGTCCCTGCTGAACACATCTCCATTTATCTGCACACAGATCTCCTGAACTATGGGGAAGCCTGTTTGGTGTATTCTGCTAACACATTTCTAGACTGCTGGGGAAGCTGAAATTTTGAAGTGAGGAGGAAAATTAGCACTACGTGCTCTATTGGTGCATTAGCCTACACTGATTTTAATAGCAACAAAGATGCAGAGTAAACAGTGATGTATCCAAGGTAGCAGAACAACTGAAGAACTTTCAGCTACCACTACTTACACTGGCAGAACTCAGAAAGCATCTAAATGATTGATCTTATTTATTAAGACTTCAAACATTAACACAAAGCAATGATGCCATCTGCTAAAAAACAGCATCAATGGCCCCTTCCCAATAGTTAAGCTAATCACAAATTATCTCCACATTGCCACCATGGCCACCACCTTACTGATGTGGATGAACTGCCTGATTACAGAAGTATTTCATTGCTCTGCATGCAGTTAGAGTAACTTCCACTGAAATCTTTTGTGGAAAAAGGTAGGAGAGAGATGGGAATCAAATGACAGCAGTTAACATTTTTAGCTAGAGTCTCCAAAATACCACTAGCTAAAGTAAAAGTGGCTGTGGGGACCCTGCTTTTCTGTAGGCTCTTTTGTCCTTTTTACAACAGTCTCTTGTTTCCAAATAGCGTAGAACACATAATATCCAGAAGTCATGGGTATCAGTATCATGCATTCTACAGCTGGTTTTGGTTGCCATTCTACCTCCTCTCTTAAAGCTAAAAACCATTTTTTCCCTTCCCCTCTCTGAGCAGCTGTTCCCAGATGGAAAGGACAGTGAGAACTCAGCAGTTCCTATAAAAACATATAAGCTCATGTAATGAAAAGTTCTGATAATATGGTTTAAAGATTCCCTACCAAATTATTCTATCACTCAGCAAAAACTCCTTCTTAGACATGGAAGTTGTATACTCCACTTACGTCTAGCACTGAAATCTCTCCCAAGAGAGACTGACCTTGAATGCAAAAGGAGTTATGAAAATGGCTCACTTTTGGGCCAGAAAGTACACATGATGCTTGTAGAAGTATTCAGCTGACTCAGACGATCACAACTATTGCAATATCCAACTTCTGCTAAAGGTAAACACTACCCACTGTTTGAAAATAAGGATGAACTACGGTGAACCAAGCAGACAGTGTGATAAAAGTTCACAATCAAAAGTAACACCTCACACTCCATAAAAGCACATGTAAGATGCCAGAACAGAAAATTCAAAATCCAAGGGTCTTCTGAAACTTCCTCTGGCAGACAACTAGGAGGCAAAAAATTTTGGTAATAACCACTTTGCACTGAAGTATCCCACTTCCACAGGGATGGTTTACCTAGGAAACAAACACCTAGCATAAAAAAAGGAGGAAGATCTTCAGCATCAAACCTTAAGAACACAATTACAAAGAAAATAAAATCAATGTAAACACTCTCAGCAAGGGCATGAACATGTCCACCAGTGTCAAAGGTTCTAAAAATTGAATTTTACATATTATAACATGCCACAGTTTCAAAAGATCTAGCTAAGCTCAGGTGAAAGATTATCAAATGACAATACAGTGACCCCTGTCCATAAAGTTTAACTGGCATTTGAAACAAATCTATAAATCATTACAAATGTTTATCTTGTTCAAGACAACTTTAGATCACTAGGCCTTGAAAAACGTGCTGAGAATTCACAAAAAACACTGAGTTCTGAAAGGAAAATCTGTATTACTATTCTCATTTTATAGATGGGGTAACTTAAATGGAGTCATAAAGATGCCTGCTTTTATGTCCTGCACACATGCTCAAGGCTAAAGCAGTAATTAGATTTGGAGTCAGGAATGACTCTGCCCCCTAGTAAGGCAGGAAAAGACCCCTGGGTGTAATGTTTTTTGTTTTTAATTTGCTTCTTTCTATAGACGCACATTCTACTTCCTCAGGTCATCCAGACATTACCAGTGGGTACTTAAAATAGCACGGGCCATGGAGCCCAGATCCAGCCTCCAAACAATTCCATCCAACTGGCCACATGTATCTTGCAAGTGGCAAAGAGCCCAGCATGTTGTCCTGGCAGCCAACTGCCTCCTGCTGTGCCCAAACATTTATTGGCACTTCTAGATTAGCTGCTGCTGTGTCCAGATGGGACTTGAAAGTGGAATTAGATGCATGAGTTCTGCTTTGACACTGGCAGTCACCAATTCTATATACAGATGCTTTGCATCAAGTCCTTGAAATTGAGCATCCAGTCCTTAGTGGTAAGTAAGTTAGACCTTACTGAATCCCTTGTAGTGTACAGGCCACAAGAAAGTAAGCAGCAGAGAAATATTGTCTCACACTGACATGTCTGAGCATTTTTTTTCCCCCTCCAACATTTTGTCCATGTTCAGAATTTGAGGGCGTTTTGAGGCTTGTAGAGTGCAGAGGAGGGAGTGAATGGTCCTGTGACCTTTCTGGATGACTTAATGTCTGCTACAGGAAATTGCACTTAATGACTGAGGAAGTTTCAGCCATCTATTCCTAAAGGATCAAGTTAGCATCAGCTTCGAGTTATGGTAAAAAAGAACTGATTGAAACAAATGAAACAGTCATTATAGGAAAATTACCTCTGATCACTACCAAAATAATGATTTATCAGTGAACCATGGATGCAAATCTTCATATAATACCACCACTCGCCAGACCTCACAGCTCTCTGCAGTGTACACAAGCCAACTTGTTCTGCTGGCAGGGAATGCTTGCAGTCAAATGTCAAGTCTCTCTATTTCTGTTTAGTTTCTCATCCGTTTATTCATATAAATATAATAAAGGAACAGACAGCTCAGTTCTCTGAGATGATTCAGCTTACTCATGTGCCACCAAACACACTCCACCCTGCTCCTAAAGCACACTGAACTCACTCTGTGGTCACATGTCATCTCTGAGAGAGGAGGGAGCAGGGCAGGACCACATCTTTCAGCAGCAGTCTTCGGTTACGCAGGATTAGGTGCAACATGAAACTGCACTTTCCTCTAAAAGTAGATTTGTGATGCAAAGAAAATAAAAAATTGCATGGAAAAGTAATTTTTCAATAAAACATCTACAAATTTAACTAGAAATACTGCAAATCAACAACTATATCCCGAAAGTGATGCATGTTTTATTCTTTAGCAATAATTGAGTAACTATTGATGTTTTATTTTAAAATGTTTCTGCAATGTAGCATTTCCTCACAATCAACTCTTAAAAATAGAAAGCAAGATCCTCACAACGCAGTTTAATAATTCTAGAAGTTCTAGAAGGGTTTGTAAAGTAAGATATTTACAGAAGTTTGTCAGGTTTACTTCTATTCTCAACTCTCTTATTGCAGCACAATACCTTCCATCCTGACAGCTTGTAACTTTCCTTCTGCAGGGAAGTATGGCCAAGGGGGGGATGGTGGGGGTGGGGGGGAGGAACAACAATCCTAACCTGATTTAACAATCCATTCTGAAATTCAACAGCATCCTGTAGCAGTGTCTGCAGAATTAATCCTAGCACACTAAGCGACCCCTCACTGTGCATAACCTGCCTTAAACCCTTTCCCATTTAACTGGGGGAGAGCTATTTGCTCAAGCACTTCAGGATGACATCATCTGTTATTTGAGGCCAAAAGCTAAGGGTAATTAAGGCTAAAGAAAATGTTTTGAAGATTTTTGTAATTAAAATGTATAGAGACACTAGTAACAGATACCATTACAGAACAGCAACACAGCCAGAAGAATTAAAACAACCAAATAATCTTACTGTTTATAATGATTGGAGAAGATTGGGAAGCACTTTGTCAATAGCACCTCACTCAACTCCCACTAAAGGGAATAACAAACAAAAGAAAACAGGAAGGCTGGAAGCATATGAAAATGGCAATCTTTGTTTATATGGTAGATACATAATATTTCAGAGAATAATTTTAAAACATCTTATAGCAGATTTACAAGAGAACCCACAGCAATTCTACAAGACTGGGCTAAAAAACGAGAAAGGCCCTGTTAGGAATAACAGCTGTTGCTGGCAGCCCTACCTCTCAAACTCATTCTTCTAAAACAAAAACTTGAAGCAATCAGATATCAGGATTGAGTTAGCTGCTTCTTTTTCGACAGAGTAAGAAAAAGATGCAGATAATAATATAATAATAGCCTGATCAAAGGCAATGAACAAGATTTGCCAACGCCTACATAGGAAGTTTATGCATATGAATATGTTACAAAAGATAAGTATTTGTTTCTAATTGGATGAGAAACTGTAACAATCACAGAAAACACCATTCCTCCTAAAATGTAATTTGTGATGAAACTTATTCCCAGGACCATATGTGTACAGAGGAAACAAGGGACAGCTTGGGTCGGTTTTCTCATTTAAACAAGGATGTCTACAAGAAAAGGAAGTTTTCCACATAACTGACGTTTCACAAAAGCTGCCATACAAGGTGACCGTAGCCACCTGCATTCCACGGGCAATGCTAGTGCCTTGTTAGAACGCTTCCCTATGGCTTCCTTCCGCTTGTCAAAATGAATTAAAGCGGTTTGCAGTTATATGGTCAGATAGCTGCATCCTGTAACACAGAACAGGATGATGTTACAGTTACTAAGAACTGCATTCCACTGTATGCCTCATATCCAAATACCTCTCTGGTAACTTAGAGATATTTCAATCAAGAGAGAAGTTAAAGTGGATGCAATCACACTTTTTAATACCTTACCCTGACTGAACACTGAAATCCATGATGAACTATTAAGAGATGCACAGAATTTAAACAGCACAAAGCCCCTTCTTATCCTTCTACTGTGATACAACAATGATAAATTAAAAGACTGGGGGTAATTGTGCTTCTGTGTGGCAAACCTTTGAACTGTCAATACTGTATTTGTTATCACAGAAGAATGATATGAGTAGATACTGCCCCAGAAGGCATTCTGAGTCTTACACTATAAGGGGTAGGGTTTTTTAGAATTACTGGCCACTCTGGGAAATGCTTTCTGGAATGGAAAAAGATTCTGCTACTCTAAATTGACTGTGTTGAGCAGCCTTATAAACATGTACTCGTGGAAGTACCCGAAGTAACTTACAGAAGATTTGAAAAGGTTGGCTGCTCAAAACAGAATTTTTCAGGTAATAGCTGATTATTAATATATCTTCATACTATCAAAAATAGTAAGCAGCCACTAATTTTCAGTAGGTTCAGTTAAACATTGACCATTCAGAACTCTTCAAAATCAAGCCCAGAATCAGGCATTTTTATGCACATACAATACACATTTGATCAGAAAGTTTGTACAATTAAACCAGGCAGTCACCTGCTGGCCTAACTCATGACTTCAGATCTCGCTCATGTAGGACAGGAATTAAAACATACAGCCACAAGAGGGCAAAAGCAGCCCAGCCTTTTTCTAGGTATTCCCAACACAATTACCACTGTTTCAAGATTTATGAATATAAAGTCTGATTTAATATGAAAAAGCGAAGAGTTTAAGATGCAGCTTCTATATAGCCAACAATCTTTAATGCAGAATATTCATTCTGCTGTCTTCTTCATTTCCTTGCTATGGTATTATTCATAGAAACTGAATTCAATGATATTTTAGAATATTACTGTGATTGATGCAGTACAATTCTCAATATTAAAAGGGTGTGAAATCTATTATTAAAAGTACATATTCATTTAATAGTTAAAATATAATTAAGGTATACATATACAAGAGTGCTTCAAAATCTAGAAATTGCAGACAGGTTCTTATCTCAGAAGTAGTCAAGTGGCATGGACTGGTAAAATAAAAAACTTTGGTATTACAAGAGGAAGAAAGGAACAGGGAAAGGTGAGGTACAATAATTATGTTGGTGCAAGGTTACTGATTTTTTTTTTCAAGGTCACAGTGAGATAAGAAGTTTGAAATACAGGTTTACATAATCAATTTTAAAATAGCAAATTCCCCAAGTTTTATACTGATTAATAACAAGACTAATAATGTAGATAGATTTCAATGAAGGGGACTATCTTATACCACTAGCTAACGTTCATTTTGCTCCAAACTGCACATGACCAAGGAAAAGACTATACTTGCTGGGTTCTCCAGCCATCATAGTGGCAGAGGAAAACTTGGTTTAGGAGCTTGGGAAAACAAGATTAGACTGTAAATCCAAAGAGAAGGAAACTCTATTTCCCTCCCAATCCAAGTATGGCATCACATTTACAGGGCACACATACAATCCTTACAACATCAAGACACGTGACTGCTTGAAAACTGGTATCAGAAGCACTACTTACACACACACACACACACCGTGGAATAAACCAACAAGATACTCTGTTTGATAAAGACACTAGACCAAGTGATTTGCAACATGTATCAAAGCACTCTCGAAAAATACATCATTTCACTGTGTACTTCATTGCATTTTTTTCTTAGAGCACGGGCAATACAGCACTTGTTGTATCACTGTAATACACCCTCATACCACATTCCTATGATAATGTAACATCCAAGGCGGTATGAAAGTCACTTGCAATTATACCACAGCTACACCAAACCCTATATATCCCTAGGCATTTTTTGGTCATACTCCTTGTTATCACTGTTACTAAACAGTGTCCTGCAAAAACAAGTATTAGAAGAAATTCAACTCAAGGCTTTTCAACTAAAAACACGTGCTCAGTGTTCTATTCTGCTAGATTCTGAGATTCTTCTACTTCAGTCTAAGAAAATCCTTCTGGTCCATGCCAGTATCAACTTTTGGTGCCCAAAATAGAAAGACTGATCTTCCACATTTTCTCTCCCTCACGTCAAGTAAAAGGACTATTCCCCCACAAAGGAATCTAGAACTGATGGCTCTTCAACAGCCCCAGATTCCTCTTACTCACTAACAATCCTGTTTGCCCATTATGACCACAAGAAGTTCCTTTGTAATGCAATTACACGGATCCTTTCCCCCAAGACGCTGAACAGCCCCAGCTCCCCTCACATAAATATCATGACTGCTTTGCCTGTTACTGCCCCATTAACAAATAAGTACGAGATACTCTAATTAGTTCTAATAAAAGTACCAAAATATGAATTTGAGTCAAGCAGCATCCATGACACAAATAAAGGACATAAAATACTAGTTTAGGTCCATCACCAGCGTTCAAAGTATTTTTGAAAAATATATTTCCATCCAATTCTGTAATTAAGTCCTTTACAGTGAAGTAACAAAATTTAATCAGCCTAACAACTGACAGGGAAACCAAGTCACTCTCAAGAATTAAAACAAGCTATTTTACAACCAATTTTTACAAAGTTTGGATTTTGTGATTACTCGTTAACCCTGAGAGTTAATCTTCATTGTTTAAAATTAGCTTAATTTCATGTTAGGTAAACTGAGTGTGTTTGCTAACAATTTTCTTCTACTTTTGTGCAAGTCTTTTGTTAAATTCAGACACAAAACCACTGATTGATTTTTGAAGCCACATTTCCTTTCAATAATGTTATGAACATAGTGTTATTCTTCTTATATACAACTGTAAAGCCCTGGGGTTTGTTGCTTTAGCAGGATCTTCAATGCAAAACTTGGATCAGCTAGAAAAAAAATAGGCATTCCCACATACACCAAACTGTAACATGCAGTTGGCTGGTGTGCTACCCTACTATTGCTCAGTGCAGACTTGATAAACTAAATAATTGCAAATTCAAAGTTTTAAATGACAATGTAATGAATGGTGTTCTATATATCTAGGCTTTCAATGCTAACATTGGTAATTTGAAAACCAAGTTTCAAACTATGCTGTTAGGTACACTGCAAGTAATACTACAATAGGACTTTGAAGCATTGGTTCTTTGGTACAAATGAGCTCGAATCTGCTTTTACAACTTGAGCATGGGTCATCTTTTTTGGACAGCACTGGGCATTGCTGAAGTTTGTTTTCAAAAAAAAAAGTTAAGGTAACACACTAATGAAGAGAACATAAATAAACAATTATGCAGGCCAGTGTCCTGATTAGGGTCACAGGCACCGGACTTATTTGAGGAAAGCACTGCTAGGATGTTTAAGTGCCATTAAAGTCAATGAAGAAGCACACACATTATGAACTTGACCATAGCCTGAACTGTAGCTGTTAATGGATGCTGACATAACACTTTGTCAGTATTAAGAGTAAGAAGTCATACCACCAGCTAGGGTTTGTTTTTCTAGAGCAGTTTTTCACCATCCTAGTGAATTTATCATCTTATCCCAGGGTCTAATGATCACTGGAGCCAACGCAAAGCCACATGTCTGGAAGGAAAGGAGGTTGTGCCTTCACAAAACTTAAATCAGAATGGAAACCAAGGAAGAGACTTTTTTAGTCACAGTTCTGAAGGGTAGATATCCAAACAGAAACACTGCAAGGCAAAGTAGGCAAGGCTGGAACAGCATGCACAGTGGCCTCTTCTGTCACAGCCTCACCCACTGTTGTTTGGACTGGCTGTGCCTAGATATACAACATTATTTGCACAATGTATTACAAGCATTACAAAGGTAGCCCAGAAAGCTCCACAGTATCAGGATGTACAAGATTAGAAATTCCTGTGAAGTCCAGACTAATATCTTTCATAAAGGGAAAAAACAAATCATCTGTATTTCAGAAAGTGATGGCCACAATTTAAACTCGTGCTGCTCAATGTAGGTGTAAGTGTAAAGTCAGAAGCTCTCCTTTAAATTGTTGATGCATTAACTTTTGGAAGAACAAGCTCAGCCAAGACGAAGCAAATAATGCAATTATGCTATTAAACTTTTGCCCCGCAGCACTATGTTCAACACTAAGTACCTTACACCAGTCACCCTTCTGGTAACATTTGCTAATTGAGAGCTGGACACCAGGGCTGGTGCTATTATTATTCTGCCACTATTCTACTCCTTCTCTTAAATTGCTTTGTCAGACTTCCGACACTTGAGACAAGTTCCATTATAAGAGACATTAGGTGTATTTAGGTATTTGCCAGATAATAGAGTAAGGTTCTTAGGCATCAATCTGTACAGATTAGTCTAATCTGTTGCTGCTGGAAACCTTGTTTCCAGCAGTAAAGTAAACAGTAGTTTCAAATTACGTGCAATAAGGTTAAACTGTGGGCAATATATGTTCTGAGGTGAGAAGAAAAAGAAAATAGAAGTCATGCATTCCTAATATTGTCTTGAACTTTACCAGATCAGGTATGTGCTGAAGTGAGATTCCAGTTTCTCTAAGAACTATTTCAAATAGATTCATCTCCATTTAAATTGCTTTTATTGTGACTGCTCTCTAAAGTATTTATGAATGCAGGATAACTGAACTTCTGCTGTATTCCCCAAATCCAACAAAGAACAAATAATTAACATTTCAATCTGGGATAAAAGTTCGTTATTTTCACACAAAAATAGGATTTCCAGAAGCAAAGCGAAGCAATTAAAGATTTTAGGGATTCTATAAAAATTAAGGCAATGAGCTCATGAAGTTAAACACAAAATAGAAATACCTTTAGTCTGGTTCTAAAGTAATGCAGCTTTTCAGTAATATTTTTCAGAAAATACAGAAATAATTGTCATTTAAACTCATATCAACCTATTATCCAAAACATGAACTAAGGACTGAAGTCAAATCACCCTTCCCTTTCCTATCATCCCTTTTCTCAAACTTACCTTGAATGCCATAGGACAGCAGGTATCATGGATACAGGCATTGCAAAAAGAAGAGCAAGCAATACTTGGTTTGTTGATGATTAACAGGTACAATGTTGTCTTGTAAAAAACAAGAGCATGTTAGAAGAGATACAGACATTGAAAATTGGAAGTAGAGACAGGTCCTTAAAATTTTGACACCTACCTCTTCTAGAGACTATACTACATTGAAAGTAACCTGCCAGGACAAAAAAAGAAGTCTTTTCATTTTATTAAGAAAGTGCAAGTGAAACATAAGGTAACTGTCTTTGCACAACTAAAACACTACAAGTATCTATGGATTTTTCCCTTTCTGCTATTTGCATTTAGCCTGTATTAATGATGATACCCTGAGATCTATGTCATATTCTTCCTTCAGTGAATATCAAAGTACTTTGTATAAAACAAAACTGTTTCGACAAAAAATTGGGAAACAAACGTAATAGCTCAGTGTCCAGGCATTCACAGAATCACAGACTGGTTTGGATGGGAAGAGATATCAAAGCCTATCTTGTCCCAACACCCTGCCTTGGGCAGGGACACCCTCCACTGGCCCAGGGTGCCCAAAGCCCCATCCAATCTGGCTTTGCACTCTGCCACGGACCCAGGGACAGTGACAGCTTCTGTGGGAAAGCCATTGCAGCACCTCACCACCTTCAAAGTGAAGAATTTCTTATTAATATCTAATCTAAATCTCCCCTCCTTCTGCTAAGGCAAATACCCCTTGGTCCTATCATGCACAATCTGCTTCGGGTAAGAAAAATCCATTTTGCAGCATACTGTGTATTTCAGACTTAAAACAGATTTTTTTTTTTTTAAAAAAAAGACAAACATGAAACTTTAAGTCATTTTCATGAAGCTGCAGTAATTCATAGTAGGTTGAAAATCTTGTGCAACCAAATATTTGGATTTTTTTCAATTGCAAAAATATTTCAGCTTTCCTGAAAATAGTTATTAAAACATATAGAAGTTCCTTTTTTCCACAAAAATTAATAGATTGCAATAATACTTAAAGTATTTACAGTTTATTTGAAAGAAAATTATTATAAACTTTGAAATCTGGGGCTAAAATTATAATTAATATATCATTACTTAATACAAGTTATGAAAATTCTTCATGTGCTACTTTAGAAGCATAACAGCAAAACATCCTTCTTCCTACTCTAGCAGGCTGGAGGTGAAAGTGTTTTTCACCATGAGGAACTGAGATTCTCGGTGTGATCTTTTCAGCTTCGCACGCCGGTTCTGGAACCAGATCTACAATAGAAAGGGAAGAGCAGGCTTTTCAGAAACACAGCACTGGAAGCATTTCAGCTTTGACACTTGAAAACGTCCACAGGACTGTACAGTATTTCGTATGATGACAGTAGTTAGGAAGTTCCATACAAATGATGGCATGTAGCTACCTGCAATAGTTTTATCACAGGCAAGGAAAAGAATACCCCCAGTTTAGAAAGTGAGGACCAGCTTCTCTTTAATTAATATAAAATTTAATGTTAACTAACACTAATTTCAGATCCAAGATGCTTACGATCATCTAGGAATTCACTCAAGTTTTAAATTGCTATTTCTTCAGCTGCTTAATCACAGCATAAAACTTCCCATCAACCCCGATATAATGCTTGTATCAAAAGCTTAGTTAATATCAAGGTGAGGCCCAAATTCTTATGTTTATAGTATGTTTATCACATTGGACTACCTGAAAATCAATAATTAAAACCCCTGAGCAGATTTTGCTTTTGGTTAGATGAAGACATATGCTCAAACATCAGTTTACCATGTGTGCTCTACTGACAGCCTCACAGAATACTTAGACATTTGTACAAACTAATTCAATATTTGAAAAACAAATTTCAAACAAACATCATGACAAGTGTAATATAAACATGATTTTAAAACATGGCAGAATTTGGTAATTTTCTTCCATGATATCCAGAGATTAACTGAGCAGATATCATGGAAATATTACAGTGATTGCCCTCTTCAATACTAGGGAAGAAGGTTTAAGATTTCAGAAGGAATTCAATGATTTCATTTCACAAATGATTGCAGGCATACCACATGTATAAATGTACATTGGTTTACATGGAGATTATTAAAGTTATTACTGTTGTCAAGCTACTATTTTATATAACGAGCAAGTGCATATCTATGTAATTACAGAAAAGTTCAAAGAAGTTTTTCATTACCTGGATCCTGTCTTCATCTAAGTCTAATTTGCGAGCTAGGTCTTCTCTAATATCAATGCCAGGGTAGGAGTTCATTTTAAAAACATTTTCCAAGACTTCAATCTGAGGAGATTAAAACACACTTGTTGAATAGTTCTCTGCCTTCGCAGCAGTAATAAAGAAAATAAATACAAAACACAGTTTGGTTTGTTGAACAGGAGATTTCCACTGAAATTTGTGACATTACTGTTAATTTACACTAGTTCCTGATGTTCCTGACATTTCTCTCTGCAGAGGTACATCATATTAAATTAGGCAGCTATTCTAGGCTTCTACCAACATTTTACTAAACTGCATTGTTATTCATTTATCAGATACTGAGAAAACCCCCACCTGATTTCTAGTGAATGCAGTTCTTGGTCTTCTACCCCTGTACCAGCTCAACTCTCGTTTGAAAGAGAGCCTTTCGGTGACCGACAAGTATTTTTCACATTTCAAAACTTTCTCCTCTTGCACTGGGTTACTGTTAGCGTGAAATAATGGATTTTCGTAGCAAACAATGGGGATTTGCAGATGAGGATTACTGTCATCACCTAAAACTAGAAAAAAGCAAGCAACAAAGAGAAAGATGAAACGTATACTTTTTATAAAGGAGTAAAAGCTTGAGATGTTCCAAACCGAACTGCTGACTTACCCAGGCTGGTGCATGCATCCATCCATGGTCTGTGAGCTTTCACAGCTGGAATGCCATCTCTTTTCTGCTCCAATCCCAAAATACTTTCAATGGAAAAGGAGCACTGAGTGGGTTTATTTTCTACGAAACCAGCCACTTTCCGAAGGTTCTGAGACGCGGATGTGTTATCAGCACAGAGCGATGTACTTGCCATGCTTTCACCTTCAGCCAGCATAGCAGGTTATACTGTACTTGCATTTCTTCACAAGTCCTCCTTATAGCTATGTTGACAAGGGGGCTGGATTTGCAACGTCATTAATTAAAATCTTTTATTAGAAAGTTTTAGCATGTCAATGAAAACTCTCCCACCAAGAGGCACGAGGAGTTAATTGTTTATTTGTTTGCAAGTAATTAGCAACTAATGGTGACACTAGGGGGGCCACCAAGAGGGACAAAAAGTGTTATCTCTCCTAACCAGAACATCGACTTAACTTTCTCAAAAGCAGCTGTGCACAAATATAGTACTTCTCTTTTATTTGAAACCATTAATGTATAAAATCAGTTTTTAAAAAAACTTTATACTCTAATGGACTCCACTTACCTAAACACAGCAGCATGATAGGAAACCAGTCAAGTAATAAGTAATCTCATTTAAGTGAATTTCCTTCCAAGGAAATTTAAAAAATAATCTCTTAATGCTATTAGGGTAATCCCGATGAAAATGCCTCTGTTTTTTCATATGCATATGTAATGGTGAACGTGGTCAATAAAACAACAATAGCTTTTGGCATAAGGCACTGTGCAGTGGGTTGGCAGTGTTGTCAAAGCTCAGTGTAATTGCCTTCCAAGTGCCTGGATTAGTTAACAGGAACAGTTGCACCAACTATTTTAAATAATTCATGCATTCATTTTTCTTATTAAAATAACTTTGTTGCAGCTTTTTTGAAATGTACCATATGGGAAGCTTCCTGATCATTCCTTACAACATAAACCCAAAACTTAAAGTAATAGAAGCAGTACACTCAAACTTCCTGGTTTAAAACCATACTTTTACTGTTAGTCCCCCAGTAACCAGTAGAAATTTGTTTAAACACTATAAAGCAAAGACTTAAAACCACAAAAAATCGTGAGTAATGGGGAGAGAGGAACTAAAGGTTCTGAAAAGAGAATTCCAATTTCACTCATTATAGAGTATCAACTATAACATCTTTATATTCAAGGTCATGTGTCAGCCACACAGCAGTTTACATGTCACATGTTCAAGACCAGGTTCAGGATAACTTCTCTACAGAGATTCCTCCTGTTCCTTTGTGCTTTTCTGCACAAAGCTTTGTTTGATAGCATGCAAAAATTAAAATAATATTTTAATTTCAGGTTGGAAAAGTTACCTTTCTTAAATAAAACATAATTAGAGCATGTGAGCTACGAGCACATAATCATGTAGGACTGGGTGCTTTTAAAGGAAGAAATCTGACCCTCTATTTTTCCTTATTTAACCATTTTCTCATAGTTTATTCTGTATAATCACTCACAATTACATAGTTAGCAACTAATATTATGGGAATAAATAATTTTCTGTCCATTGGTAAACAATCAGACTAATCTTTAGGAATAAACAGAAGCAGGAAAATGGCAAAGGAGATGGCACAGTCTGGAATTGAAAATACCGTGCTGAGGGAGATTCTGCAGAGAAATAAACAATTCATATGGGGCTTTATATCAAAAAGACATTCAGATGAAAAATGTTGACATACTGGACTCATACTGTTGTGCAATGAGACTGTTGTCAAACCAAGCTAGCAAAAAGAAGGACAACTCAAGAAGTGATCTTACCAAGGACATATCAACATGTATCAATCAGTCTTGAAGTGGTGTCAGTATAACTGCAATGACCACCAGCCAGCTGACCTCCAACTGTTATAGAATCATAGAACTGTAGGGGTTGGAAGGGACCTTGAAAGATCACCGGATCCAACCCCCCTGCCAAAGCAGGCTCCTTGTCATTTGGCAGCCTTGCAGCCATGAAGTGCACCATTTAAAAAAAAGCCATAAGTACCTACATATGAAACTCCTGCCTGCTGGAATATTTGCTGTAAACTAGAGGTCAGTGGGAAGCAGTGTTAAGCAAGGGCTTTATAGCCCTGCATATCTCAGCACAGCTGTTGCCTCAGGACTCCTTTTCTTGACTGCAGGCAGTTAGTTTGAGTATTCAGACTTTGCACAGGTCCAGAGGTTACTAAAGAGAGAATTCAAAGCCTCTTCTATAGCAATGACTGGCAGATCAGTCTTCTGCCTCTACAGTCTGTACATGGAACTTCAGTTTTAAAAAAATAAATTCCCATAAAACTCATTGAGTCAAAAAGAAAACAATACAACTGAACTTGAGCTGCTTACTAAGCTCTCTTTCCCAGAGGTGGAAAGAATGATCTCTGATAGACAGGCAGCCTCTGAAATCCAGAAACTAACATGGACATTAACAATATAAAAAAACCTCTTAATAACTATAATATAGTTTCCAAATACAGCCCATTATTTTTTCAAAGAACTTAAAAATGCTGACACAAGAACTGGTAGAAATGTTTTCTGAAATGTGTTTTGTTTCTCCTGGATGAAAATGAATGAAATTAACCTGGGCCACACAGCTGGGACTCTGATTACCACATACTTCCCTAAGTGGTGAATACCTTCATAGGAGCTCCCTTCAGGAAGCTATCAAGAACTATCAACGCAGACAGGCATATGTGGCAGTAAGAGACTTTTATGACAGGCACATAACTTCCTAAAGCTAACCATTAAGTTAACCAAGTAATTCTAACTTTTGTGTCTCTCTCAGATTGTGGAGGATGGAAAAAAGTTTCTTCAGTATAGCCTGCTTTTAACCCCACTTAGAAACACTCATTCTTTCAGAGTTTTTAATGATTTTTCAGGGAAAAAAAGATCTTAGTAGGTCACAAAAAGGATTTTCATAAAATCCAGGTAAACTAACCGGCTAGGCACAGGTCAGCCGCTCACCAGACACTGCCATCTGGTGTTGAAGCTTGCCAAGCTCCTACATTTATTTGTTCATCTGTTTTTACCTGACTAAGAAACTGTTGTTATTAAAATAATCTTATTACATTCAATGCTGAACTGAATCAGACCTGGAGACCCTAATGTGGGCACTGAAATGTATCAACACACTTGGTTTTAAACAGACTTCATGGCTGCAACTGCACGAAGGAGCAGCAGTCCCAATTCTGAAGTTCACAGGGTAGATGCTCACACTGTGCTCTTTAATTTTGGAGAAATTAAGTGAAATGGAAACACGTATGTCTAAGAGACCTTCTAATGTTAATGCAGCTCCACATAAAAATTTCAGAAGAAAAGATAGCAAAATCCCATTATATCTATCCCTGGATGCATTCATGGTCAGGTAGGATGGGGCTTCCATAAGAAACAAGGATATGGCAGAAAAAAGTTTTAGATCCAAGAATACTCAGTAGCAAAGAACCAGATTAAAGTTCTAGGAAGTCCCACTCATGGTGTAAATGGACCCTGACCCTCCACTCAGAAACTATATTTCATTATTTTGGCCCATCAGAAATTATCAGTATTTCCCTTGCAACCCATTTGAAATTACCAACAGAACTTTAGCTAAATACCACTGCAGGGGCAATTTGGATTTTCAGTTTAATGTCTGTTGTGTACTTTAAGTAATCCATAATAGGAGAAATCACTGCTCCTTGGATACGCAAATCCAATCCTCTTAAAGCATCAGTGCTTGATGAGGCTGTAAACTAAGCTCCCTTTCAGATTTTGCATCACTGTTTTTGCCCAGGACAGTAGGCTCATCTATTTAGTAGGTGAATCTCTTCTTCTTTAGAGATGTGAAGCCTCTCAGGACTCTGTTAGTACCAGCTAGAGAGACCACACCAAGCGCTCCTGGTGGGTTTGGTTTGAAACCCCAATGGCTACTCGACTCCTGCTACCCTTTGCCACTGTCACCCATTGCTACTCCAATGCCAGGTCACCTTTTACAGTAGCCTGCACAATGTTTTCAACTTTAATAAAAAAGAATAAATGCTATATATAATCTTTCTTGATTACTTATCACACTCCAAACTTGCCTTTCACCTCACCTTTCCCACTGCTTCTTTACTAAACTATACCAGTATTTCAACCACCTCAGATATTCTGCTGCATGTAGCTCCTTTTCAAATAGGAGTTGAACATGAGTAACAAAGATTATATTCAAAGCCAACTTCAAAACTCAAAAGGTTTGGGTTCTTTTAAAGGCAAGAATACCTCAAAACTGTTAACACCAATTTTTACAAAACACGACTAAAAGCCAGTTAATATTTCTTGGCTGAGGTAAACACTATTTGACCCAGGGAGATTAAGTGAACACAAATAAATTCAAGGTAAATCCAAGGGTGGCACTAGGAAAGGTCTGAGAAACAGTACGTTAAGCAGTGCACAAGGTGCAAATAAAGCATACCTTAACATACAGCTACTTTCACCCTCCAGCACAGGCCAAAAATTCTGTCTGACAGGGGACATATCTGGAATCCTCTGAAGACCTGTTGGCTGTTCTTCTCCCTGTTTACATAACGAGTATTAGTTCCCCACATTTTTAAGGCCGCTTAGTATTTTGCAGGAAAGAAAAAAAAACAACAAAAAAACCCAACCCAGAAATCTAAAAACAAACAAACAACCCCTTCCAAAAACAAACCACAAAAAAAACCCCAACACACTAACAAAAAGCCTACAATGCTGAAAACAACTGTAACACTAAACCCACACTTATTAAAGGGTTTAGGGGGATTCTTCAATTCATTACTGTCAAACCTCATCTATTGATGTCTAATTTATATCTCAAAATTTTTGGGTGTCTTGTAGCATTTGTAAAAAAGTACATAAAAGGTAAGAACAAGGGTAATATCATCTTACAGAACGCTTCAATGTAAGGCATCTATTAAAAAGCTGACTACTGATTCAAAGAAGCCCTGGTACACTACAGAATTATTAGAGATGTATCCCTCCTGCTATTAAAGTGAACCAAATCATTAAACTGAATTACTAAGATCTACAGGAACAAGTCAGATTTTTATGCTATGTGCCAGTTGAGATATCAAAGCACATTTCTAAAATTAATTCCTGCTACCTTCCTGAATTCTGCTAGAGAAACGCGCGTTATAGTACAAGACAGAGAACATTTCTTATAGAAGACTACTGCAAAACTTAGTCACAAATTAGCTGATCTCAAAACCAGAAAGGTATGTGAATATATGTGTGTGTGATATGTGTGTTTGTCACGTGTTCTGTCACATATTAATTACAGATGTTAAGATTTAATCTTTAAAATCCCTTGTTAAGATAACTCCATAGTATTATCCTCATATGACAGGCAAAGAGAACAGTAGTGTGACTTGTTTCGGTCAGGTGAGTCACCAGCTGAGTTGCAACCTTGAAATTTTCTCACCACTCCCTACAACAAGAATCCCAAGATGAACACCCCACCCCCTCGCCCCCAAAAGGCCTTCAATATTTTTAAAATAAATACCGGCATGTTCCTTTGGATGCTTTTAAAGGTAAAACATGATCTGAGACAGCATAAAGAAAGGTCTCCATAGCAAGACTACACAGTCATTAATCATTTGCTCTGCTGATGACCTTGTATACTTTCTAACCTGCTTTTATACAGAGTACAATTAGCCACAGAAAGGCAAAACCAGCAAGGGAACAGTCTCTTTTCCTTTTTTAATAATAAAAAAGTATCTAAAAAGTTACTAATCATCTATTAAAATGCAAAAAGTAAATATCCTATAACTTCAGAGTTGAAGCAGCTTGCAAATTCAAACACGCTGGACAATTTGGTTTTGCTTTTGTTAAGAGTGAGAATTTTACGCAGCCTCTTGTTTGATACACAATGTGTTTTAATCGGTTTTTAAATAAATGGAAATGTAGACAAGATATTCCTGAGTAGAGCTTTGCATGTATTCAACGCCTCTTAAGGGGCCTACTCTTTAAAATATGAGTTGCTTAACATGCAGGGATAATTTAAAGTACATTAACTCTGGTCAAAACATACTAATCACATACCCAAGAATATGCTTTTTCTTAAACAGCACACAATTAGCTGGTTCAGTTTCAGTAAGCACACCCAGTGGTTTTAAGTTTTTAAAATTGGCCGCCAACCTATAGCACCGAGCATATCCAGCCTGAGGAAGCAGGGGGTCCAGTAGGACCAACTAAACTTTTGCTTCTGAAGGGAAAAAATTGTGGTCAGCAGCGGTTTGGGGTTTTCTAGACATAAGCAGAACACCAGGCCCTCGGTTGAAGCTGTGATATGGTTACAGAAACCACCAGGTAGCTAAGGCGCAAGTAGGAAACGTTTTCTTGGTAAAAGCCCTAGTGGATGTTGGAGAAGGGCACAAGGATAAGATTCCTTAGAAGGAACGCGCCAGGTAACAGGCGCTTCCACCGTGACAGGGACACAACAGCCTTAGTCCCACCGTAGTTTTGTCACCGAGATAATTACTTATCTGTTCTGATCAGACAGTAAAGCCAGAACAAACAGGCCTAGGGGGACATGCTGGTGTGTGACACGCAGCACGTACCTGCAAACGCAAAGAAAAAGTTTCCTCGTTTTTATTTTCCCCAGCAACTTGACTCCACAGCCACCACCTGTCCGCAGCCGCGCCGGGCAGACACCGCAGCGCGGAAACGGCCCTTTCTCTCTCCGCTCCCCACTCACCTCCCCGAACTGGGGGCGGCCCGGCGTAGCGGGTAACGGGACGCTCTCCCGAGAAGCGGGAGCCGGTCCGGCTGCCGAACAGCCGCTCTTCACCCCTCCCCATTTTACCAAGAGGACGAAGGACGGCGCGGCTGAGGCGGAGGAGCGCAACTCTCTCTCTCCGTGCCTGAGGCGCGGAGGCGCGCGCGCGCGCCCATTCCTCCCGCCAACCGCCACGGCGAGGGGCGAGAACGAAGCCGCGCGCCCACGCACGGGGGCAAAGCACTTCCACGGCGCCAACAGCCCCACGCGCGCGTCCAGGCAAACAGATCGTCCCGCTCACCAATAAGAAGCTGGGCGGGACGTGTGGAAGAACCAATAGAAAAACCAAGCGGGCGGGGAGGGGGGGGAGGAAGGGTGGGACATCCGGCGCGGGGCGGGGGTGCCTGTGTTGTGACTGGAGGGAGGAGGAGGGGTGCAGTCAGCTGGGCGTGAGGCGCGGCGCGGTGAGGTGCGGGAGCTCAGCGGCGCAGAATCGACCCCGGCGGCCGCCATGCCCGGCATCGACAAGCTCCCCATCGAGGAGACGCTGGAAGACAGCCCCCAGGTGAGAGAGGCATAGACGCAGCTCGGTGGGTGGGGGCCAGATCGGGCCCGACCTGTGGGCGACAGGCCTAGCGCTGCTCCCCGCACGCTCCCTCCCCCGTCTTTCCTCGGGGGGACGTGGGGGAGCCTCGGCGGCAGCCGGGAAGGAGGAGGGGGAACCCCTGCCCGTCATCGGGACACGGCTGCTGCGTGCGTGGCCAGGTGCCGTGTCTGTCGTGCTCGCCGCTGTGGCCTGGCGGGCTCGGGCCAGCAGTCACGGCTCTCGGGCTGTCAACTTCGGCAGTGCCCCCTGCGAGGTGTCGCCCGGTCTCCGCGGCGCCTTCGTCCCGCCTGTACCACCGTGTCTTCCCTCTCGGGTGTCCCGCGGGCTGTTGAGCTGTTTACAAGGCGGCGAGCTCGGCACTGTGCTTCAGCATCGGGCGCCGGGGCAGTAGCTCGCTGGCTCCCGCACATCGCCGCCCCCGCATTTGCATTCACGACTTAGTTCGGGGGCCTCGTGTTGCCAAGACCCGTCTTCACTTCTCGAGGCGATTTTTCTTATCTTTGTCTTTTACTAAAACCGCATTAAAGTTTAATATGTATGAAAAGCAGTTACGGGTTGAGGTTATCGCGGGTGTTGTTAATGCTTGAGTAGGTGGGAAACGCACGGTGCTGAGAGGCCTTTAATTGCTCCGATCTCTGGACTGCCATTTCTGCGGCTCGACCTTTGCCAGCGATGCCACACACTGCACGGGCAATGCCTTCATACTCCTGTCAAGCAGGAAATGCTTTATTCAGTCGCACCGGTTTCTCTTGCTGGCAGCGACAACAGCAAGTACTTCCTACTGCTCCTCCTAGATGGGGGGAGAAATAAGAAGTTTACAGTGTATTTCCTTTTAGTGCAGGCTTTTGAATTAAGATCCTTGTTTTGCTGCACTCTTTATATAGATGAGCAAGACTCCCTGTATTGTAAGGATGTATATACATTGGTAGTCGATTTCTCAGCGACAGGAAAAGAAACTTTCACTTGCTTGGAAGGGAATTTTAAGCCCTAAAATGACAACCATTTTAACATCTCTCCACCAAGTGCAAGGACGATTTAGAAAGAAGGCAGCCATGCAGAAAGTGTATCACTGCTTTCCGGAGGACAGTGCCCCATATAGCTCACGTGCTAGATGTTAAGATGAGATCTAGCCTGTTCTCTGGCCCAGAAACTGAACTGATGTACTCTCATGAAGAGGAAAGCGTACAGTAATGGTAATTTAACAAAATTAGAAGATCTGTTCTCAGTATATGGTATGTGGAAGTCAGAACATTTACAGGGAATGTCTAATGTAAGATAAATTTAGGATCCCTAAAAAGTGGGATGTAGCTTGGCTGTTTTAGGGTTTTTTCCAAGCACTTGAGACTGGAATGTGAGTTGGGAAGCACATACAAAAAAGTTACATGTTGGAACATAATTATAAATTCTAGAATCTTTCTTTTGAGATAATTTGTGATATAGTCCTGCAAAATGTAACTCAGCCCAATGAGTTTGATATGCTTAAACTATTAGATTTGCCAGTATTATCTTCCAATTTAGGTACAAAATTTTGCACCATTCAGTCAGTCTAATCTTTCAGGTGAATTTGGTTAATCACCATTTAGAACATAACCAAGACTCTGTAGTCTTCTATTACATTAGTTAATTTCTGTTATTTTGAAACCAGTGCAATGAAACTGGCAACAAATGTTGCTTGAAGAAGAAAGAAACCTTGCTCTGACTTTGATTGATGTGTTCATGCTGTAATATGGAAAAAGATCATCAGCTTAGGTCACTGTTTAGTGCTGAGTGTGTTTTGGACACAAACTTTAGAGACATCATATCAAACTTATTCTGCATCTGAGGGAAGGAAAGACTTTTCTAAAATGGCAAACCCCTTTCATTTCCTCTTGTTGCAGAATAAAAACCTAACCACTGTTATTTTAGACAAACCAAATGCCGTTTAACATTGTCTTTCACTATGCAAAGCAGACATCTTACACACGTACTCAAGAGTTCATGCCTGTATTTAGAGTTTCTGCTCAGGCTTATGTGCATTCCCAAAGCCTTGCACAATAAAAAAGCCAAGAGTATTGATGTCACTTGCACTGCCATACATACGATGTCATAGAATGTTTAACAGTTCACTGACTTCTAACTAGGTGGCTTCTTCGTGCAGCTTATCACTGCTGGTTTCTAGTGTACCTACTCATATATATGGAGTGAAAGCATCTTAAAGAACATGCAAAATTATGCACAGTTTTACTAAAAGTATGAATAAACAATTACTCTAACATTTTGCTAAGCAGTAGTCTGCCATGTGTAATGTCAGTTTGAAGTCCAGACATTGATAACTGCTATTTTTATCATAAAACACAGGCATAGATTTATTTTACAGCATTCCCTTTTAAAGAGTAAGAATCATCCAGAAACCTTACATGATATTCTTTTGAAATTACAAGTTCAAGTTTATTTTTGTTCAGGTTTAAAGGTCATGAGTATATAATTCAGTGGTTATGGTACTGTGTAATTTTTTCTTTTGCAGTCTCTCATGTATGTCTCTATGAGTCACAGCTATTAGGATGACACCACGTGTTGCCACACCAGGCAAACATTTGAGTTCTCGTCCACCTCTTTCCTCCACTTCACTTTTCCACTTGTTTTCTGAACTAGAACTGCCATTAAAGTGTTTTATTGTGTGGATGATGATGTTTGATTATATTTTTTAATGAAGTAGGCATTATATACTATGATCATATGTGTGAGACAAAGCCAGGCATCTAATTCAAGTTAAATAAAATAAATTAATGTCAAAAGAATGGTCAAATAATATACTTTATAAAGGTTTATACTCCTTGATTATCATTGAAAGCAGAAAATCAGAAGAGTAGCTGAAAAAGACATCCTTGTTTCAAGGGGAGATGGACTAAAGTCTCTGTCACTTTAATATAAGTCTTCAATGTCACAAGGACTTCTAATAATAAGCCCCCCACAATTCATATGTAGTACAGTCCAGTGCTTTTTGCTAATCTCTTCAGAGAGCCCTTCCTGATGTCCAGACTTCTCATGTCAGTCTTTCATTCTTTTCCCAGGTCCTTCTCTTACTCTTGAGGAAACTGCAGTTATTTAGCCTAGGGAAGACTAAGAGAATTTCCAATTTCAGGTCTTTAACAATCATAATTTTGGGGGGAAAAGACAGTTACATACTTATGATTCTTTCCATTTTCTGTCTGGGCATTTATTTTAGTGTAAATTATAACTAAAACACAGTCCTCTTGCCAAAACATTGCTTGAGTTAAAGGGTTTATTTTGTGTGTCTTGCAAGTGATGCTCCTGTTTCTGTATCCAGGTATCCCAACAAATATTTTGGATTAGGAAAAGCCAATGTAACCAGTGCAGAGTTATAGGTGCATTCTTTGCTCTTCCCCTTTGGGTGCCTTGGTGGAAGCAAGCTATTTGAGATCCTTGGGGTGAGGAGTAACACTGCTTCCAAGTGCAAAAAGGATGCAAGAACACTGAGTCAGCATCTCATTTAAGCTTCCGGGCAAATTATGCCTGAGCAGCTTGATTGCCTTCTCATCCGAGTCAGTCATTTCATCACAGGGAAGAGCTGTGAATGTCATTTACCTTGACTTAAGCAAGGATTCTGACACAGTCACATCCTTTTGGCCAAAATAGAGAGGTATGGACTGCAGCCTGGGTGGAAACACTGGCTGGACAGTTGGGTATAAAAAGCAGTGATTGGTGTTTTGAAGCCTAATTGGTAGACAGTGATAAAGAGGTTGATTTTGAGGTGGATACAGTTAAGCACAGTCAGCAGTGCAATAGGATGCAGTCATCAAGCTCGTTGGTGACATCAGTTAAGGAACAAGCTGACTGGCAAACTGGGGTAAGGACAGAAGGACAGATTTTTAGTGAAAAGATTACCCTGGAGTGGTGGTGGGAGAAACATACCTTTGGAACAACAAGACATAGGTTGTGCTGGTTTGGTTTGGCTTTTAGGGGTCACAGAATTGGTTCTTATTGCACAGGTCCAGGCTCAGCCAGCAGGGATGGGATGGTATCAGAAAGCCATGCCTTTGCTTTGATCTCACTGCAGAGGAATTGTGTATAACCAGGAATGCTATTTAATACCACTCATCTTTACACTCTTCCTTAGGGATGCACCATAGCAAATCCAGCAGTTGCCTACATCACTTTTTTATATACTTAGCATCTCCTTTGGTCCTTTCCTTTCCAAAAATGTACTTGTATTAACCATGAGAGGCTGACAGCAGAAGCGATGCTGAGCTCGGTTATCTTTATGATTCTCTGCAACATGTATCATTCCCTTAAACAGTTTTGGATGGTTTATAAACTCTTAAGTAATGAAACTCAGAACAAATTCTGTTACATTTAAATATGACTTTGCTCACTTGACATGTTTGTGTCTGGCTGTTTCATGTTTACAGACCCGGTCTTTGCTGGGAGTATTTGAAGAAGATGCTGCTGCAATTTCCAACTACATCAATCAGTTATTTCAAGCCATGCACAGAATATATGATGCACAGGTAGTGTTAATGAAATTCCTGAATGCATTAGGAGTTGGACTTAATGATCCTTCTGGGTCTCTTCCAGCTCAGGATATTCTCTGATTGGAAAGCTTCTGAACCACGTTTCACATCTTGGGGTTTTTTATATTACTATATGCAATATTTTTTAAACTTCCACATTTTTTAAATGTGCAAGTGAAATAAAATAAGAATTAAATGACTTTTTCTCCATGTTAGGGCGTTTTAAAGACTAAATTATTGTGATTTCTTTTGCAACAGAATTTCTAAAAAAACCAAAAAGTTTGTCTGGTCTTCTGGTAGATTTATTGTATTGCCCAAATGTTTCTAAAATGTTTCCCATTATGATCTTAGTGTGTATAATAATATAGTTTATAGTACCAAGTGGGAGATGATTTTTTACCCACAATATATTCATGCCTCGCTTATCATCTACAAGTAACACTAGAGGCAGAATCTCTTTTGTGTGTTTTTCTGAACAGTTGAATTTATGGCTGTATTTTTAATTTGCATATACTTAACTGTTTGACTTCTTTACTGATTTGTCACTCCTGCTTTTCAAATTCTTATTTTACTGTTGTTTTTACTTTGACTAGTGTGGTTACTGTAGGTTTGTTACTAAATAGTTTTATTTTACTGCCTTTATATTTAACTTTTAAGTTCTGTAGTTTCTCCTTCAACTGCATTATGAAAGATGAAGTTGTCCCATACCATGAATCTGCTAATTAGGTCCTGTCTGTGTACAAGTACAAAGCAGTTTGTAACCAGGTAGTACTGAGGGTGATTGTAATATTTTCTTTCCTTTACAGATAACAAATTCCTAATACTCAATAACTGGGACAGCTCATTTGAAATAATTAAATGCAAATACACACTGCATAACATGAAAAATCCAGAAACTGGATTCGCAGCACAGGCTGTGAACTTGCTATTTGTAAGCACTGGTTACCTTTAACTCTCAGTAATGTGACAGAAATGGATGGGCAGGATGCTTAGGTGTTGTGAAAATCTGTAGTCAGATTTCACGTTCCATCTGTAATAGTTTCCTCTTCAAATACCTGATTTTCAATTTTTTTTTTAAAATAACTTAAGTCAAAAAGTAACAAGTTTTTTTTTGTTTTCTTCTTGTTTTCATTTATTTTGGCTTCTGTTGTTCGTCTTGGTTTTTTTCTTAAATCAGAATGAATTAAGTGCAGCAACTCACCTGACTTCAAAGCTTCTGAAGGAGTATGAAAAACAGGTACTGTGATAAATCATTGCTGTTTCTGTGTGGTCAGGACTATGTATGTGTGAGGCCTTTTCTCTCCCAGAGCACAGTGTAGAATGTGTTGGGTTTGGTCTGGTTAGAACAAACTGCTGTAGATGGTGGTTCTGCTCTTTGCCAAAAGAATCTACTGTCTTTGCATTAGTTCTTCCAGCTAAACCAGAGTGAAGTTCCTTTTACCAGGATGAATATCTGGACTGTTTTACTTTTGGATCATTGTTTTGGGGATTCCTTAGGGTGATGGTGGGGGGTTATTTTTGTTCTATAGACCTGTTTACTGTTAAATGCTTCCGTTCTACTACTCAGAAAGAGAAGAGATTGCATAGCAGTCTCTATTTAATAACTATAATTTACTGTGAGAATAATTCCATCTCTGAAAGTGCAGATTGTGGAATCCAGAACTTTCTCTATGGCAGCCTGGATTATGAAGGTTTTTGTATGTGTAGCAAGGCAGCTGGGACCCTTTTTCAGAGATGCATCTTAAAAGCAAAAACTCCTTCCTAATGAGGAAGCTACCCTTTCCTCATTCTTAACCCAATGAGGTGAAGTGGAAAAAGTACAATTTATGAACAGTTTCAGTTTGCAAATCTTTCTGGAGCAGTGAGATTACATGTCATTTTTCCTTTGCTAATTGTTACTCCTGAGTAGGTGTAATGCAGACAGGATCAAAACCACAACGGTGCTGATGCAAAAGAACAGTTGAGCATTCGGACATCATAGAATTTCATCGTAGAATCTTTAAAGTTGGTAAAGGCCTCTAAGAGACCAACTGTCAGTCCAATGCCACTATGTCAACTAAACCATCTCCTGGAGTGCCATGTCTACATGCTTTTTTAACCCCTCCAGGGATGGTGACTCCACCTACTCCTTGGGCAGCTTTGCCCAATCCCTGACCACTCTTTCAATGAATCAATTTTTCTTAATACCCAATCTAAACCTCCCCTGATGCAACTTGAGACCATTTCCTCTCATCCTACCTTCAGTAGTCCCAGTAGGAAGAGCTGTAGAAAGAGAGATTTATAGTATCTTTAAAAAAAAATTCTTCCTAACAACAGACTGGAAATGCTTAGGATGTCTGTGCACACTCTGAATTGCAGCAGGAATTAATTTTTTTTTTCCTAACTTTTTTAGAAGCAGCTGCAGTACTGTCATTGTCATTGTTTTAACATTATTGGTGCAATGCCAAATTGACTTTAATGACAAAGCTATTTAGTGAATTGCACTGTTTCTGACATTTTCTAGCAAAATCTAGTATTTGCAAAATCCAAATGAAAAGAACTAGCTGGGTTTTTTAATTTGATTTTGTTTTTTTTAACACGAGAATTGTTTATAACTTTCCCCCCCTCCCATATTCCTTCTTCACAGGACAGTAAAGAAGTGCTTCAGTGTATCTTAGCTGTGTAGTATCTTAAAATAATGGAATACACAGTACAGTCATAGACACGATTAGCATAGCCTTGTGAATGGAGAAGACACTGCAAACATCATGCCTCTTTTTATTTCTTTTAGCGTTTTCCACTAGGAGGAGATGATGAAGTTATGACTTCTACTTTACAGCAATTTGCAAAAGTGATAGATGAGGCAAGTACTTACATTTGTTTCACTTAACTTTGCTAATGCTGTCACATATAGACTTTAACTTTGTTCATTATTCCAGCCTTTTTTAACATAGGAGGTGCAGAAATGGCTCTAATTTGTCACTAAGGCACCACTCAATTGTATATTGCAGCATACATTTGAAGTTATGTAACCTGAAGCTAAAGAATGAACTGGGCAAAGTGAGGCTACATAGTTGAGAAAGGATGTCCCTTTATGTATCTGCAGATACAGCCAGAACCCATTTCAGAATGGCAGTTAGAGACTGGTTTTCATGAGGGTGTTTGTATTGCCTGATATCAGATACCTGACTGACGAAGGGACCTCCTGCTCTCTGTATCCAGATAGAGACAGACTCTTCTCAAAGGCAGCCTAGCACCATTCAGATCTGAGTCAGGATTTTTTCTCCTCACTTTATACACAACTTGAACAGCATTTTGTGAGGAAATTTGTTCTACCCCAGTAATCTGGGCTGTGATGTAGCTGCAGAGAAACTGGAGAAATAAATTGATTACTCATCAGAATGCATGAGGCCATCATCTGGCATGATTCAGTAATTTGGAATGAAGTTGGAAAAGTAGGGACAAGTACTAGAATCTAAAGGTCTTCTGTAAAAAGGTAGTCAGGAGACCAGGGACCTAGAATACCTGCAAAAAACTGAATGGATGAAGTTATGTTTGAGTTGTACATACCATCTTTGAGTGAAACTCATGTCAACTTATTTTAATTTCATTTAATCTTTATTTTATTTTCTCAGTGGTTCCTAAAATTTCCTTCTTTCTTTTGTCTTTCACAGCTCAGCTCTTGTCATGCAGTACTTTCAACTCAACTTGCAGATGCCATGATGTTTCCTATTACCCAGTTTAAAGAAAGGGAGCTAAAAGGTAAAATGCTCAAACAAATACTGTTTTTTGTGAACAGCAGCAATAACAAAAATGTTGCATTTGATCTCCATAGCTCGTTTCACTAAATAGAATACACTGCTTATTTTCCAGCTCTCAAAAGTATTTACCTCCCAATTAAAAAAAGTTATTTGTATTCATGAGAGTATTACAGTTGAAGAACTTAACCTTATTATTGTTCCAACAAAAGTATTACTTAGGGAAGTGTATTATCTTCTACTTAAGATTAATATCTTGCAGTTACTGTAAACATTAGGAAGAATCATCTTGAGATAACTGGCATGTTCAGGAAATACTTGCATATGTTATAATACCACAGCATCAAGATAATGGCTGAACTAAGCTCAAAAGGCAGAGTGCCCAAGTTGCAGTACTTACTGTATTATTAAAATGTAGTAAGGTGGTTCTTCAGCCCTGCTGGTAATAGAGATGGCTTCTATGTGTGGGCTTAAAATGCTTCCAGCTTCTCATTTCTGTAACTGCCGGATCTTAGTCTGCCTGGTCATGTGTCTGAGTGTGACAGATCTTCCTCGAGATGCTGAAGTGAATAGACTGGTGTGGCAAATGGGCTTCAAATAGAAATTGTAAGAGTTCAAACCAAAGTAACTTAAATCCCTAATGTGAACATCCTAGAGTGGATATGCCTAACATGAACATTTTAAAGTCTATAGTGAAATAAAAAATACCACTCTTCAATGGCTGTCTATGAATTTTGGAAAATACTTCTTTGGCAATAGTGGATTAAATAGATTATCCTTTTGAGCAAGGGAACACGGCTGTCCCAAGGCTAGTATTACCCTCAGAACCTTGAAAAATCTCTTTATATTCACTGAAGAAGCACCCTTAAGGCAATAATTGCAAAATAAATTTTCACACTGCAAGTTTTTGACCACCAATCCATGTAGTATTCCATGATACCACACTTCTTTACAGATTTCCTAAGCGCTTTCCAGGAAACTTTTCCATACTTTCTTTTGTTGTTCTTTACCATAAGGTTGAAATAAATCTCTCTGCTTTTTTATGTCTTAATATGACATAAAAGCACAGTCAATACCAGAACAACTGCTAAGTATTGTACTGTGTTCAGTTTTCTGACACAGTGAGACAAAATAATGCTCTAGACCACAACTCATTTTAGGTAGAAACAATCACAGTGCGTTTGGGGCTTTCCTTTGATCCAGTGATACTTCCACCTCCTGTGCTTCCACTTCCCCAACTCAGACTAGAACTCTGACCAGAATTGCAGGTGACACATTGTATTGATCTCCTTCAAAGTCTCTTGAAAATACGTTAATCCTTAACTTACTACAGTATGTGTTACTATTTGGATATCTAGACAGCCACACAAATGATACTCGGGTACTAAGTATGAGCAAACTTTCTTGGCTACATAGTGTCACTGGTAATTCAGTGTGAACTGCAACTGTTCAGTAGTGAAACATTGCATGAGAAACCTTAACATATAATGTTAATATATAATGTTGCTATTAAATAGCAAGTTATTTAAATTGTGATATGTTGTTTTGTAGAGATATTAACTCTAAAAGAAGTTTTCCAAATTGCAAGCAATGGTAAGTGTAAAATACTTTGTTATAGATATTACAAGATGCCAATATTATTGTAAAGTATTTACTTAGTAAGCTATTGAAAATATTTGCACTGCTTAACATGACTAAAAGTGTAATTTTTTCAGTGATACTTACGAGTTCAGCTTTCCTTCATTGACTTGTAAATCCCAGCTTTGTGTTCCAAAGTGTTAAGGCAATTTGACAGTACTAGGGTTTTTTTACAGTACTTTAAATGTATCTATAAATATTAAAGAATTTAGGATTGTGCTACCAAAATTACTGAAAGTAATAAGGTGCTAGCTCACTTCTTAAAGTCAGAACTGAATTAATAAACAACTTTTAATCACCTTAAATTTCTTTTGATAGTTCTCTTCCTTTTTGTCAGAAGTATTTTAGCTAGCTCTCCTATATCCTTGGAGAGAACATATTCTTTAAGTAAGGATTTACCTTGACTTGATGGAAGTTGCTTCATTGCTTTAGAAGCAAGCAAGATTAGATGCAGGTTTTTATAATGGAAAGTTATGTTTGCTTATAGAAACTTTTTGTCTTTGGAAAATATTAGATGTTTAGGGAACTATGTAACAACTTGGCCATGCTTGCATCTGGTTAGAATTTTTTGTCAGCACAAGTATTTATGGCAGTGAAGTAATTATAAACAGGCAAGAACAGTTCTTAAAGGTTTTAGTAGGACAGAACTTTGTATCCAGCTGGATGTGTAACACACAGTGATTTAAAAGGTTTTCCACTGTATCATGAATATTTAATCAAAATGATAATAAATTCTCTCTTGATTGTTTAGACCATGATGCTGCCATTACCAGATACAGTCGTTTATCAAAAAGAAGAGAAAATGAAAAGGTTTGTAAACCAAAATGCTTAATGCAAAGATTTTTAGAGGACATAAATAATTGTGATCTAATGTATATATTTATGATGGGAGACAACATATGGCAGACTCCACCTGAGGGCTGATTGCTTATGTTTTAGTGGTCTAGAGAGTTTTCTTCAGAACAGAGGTTTCCGCAATACATGCCTGTCTTGTAACACGGAAAATACTCTTACGATGAAGGCTTTGTAAAGAAATAACCACACTTCCCAGGGAGAATGAATGCTGTGCTTGTTGTTTATGTATCTCCATGTGTAAGTTAGAGAAATGGAATTGTTGGGTAAAATACACGATGATTGATAATACCATGTCTCAAACATTCCTTTTTCTCCCCTCCCCCTGTCTGTGTCTCTTTAGGTCAAGGCTGAAGTTACAGAAGATGTATATACTTCCAGGAAAAAACAGCATCAAACTATGATGCATTATTTCTGTGCATTAAATACTCTTCAGTACAAAAAGAAAATTGCTATGCTAGAGCCCTTGCTAGGATACATGCAAGCTCAGGTAATTTCAGATTCTGAAAGCTGTAGGTCTGAAAGAAGATGTAAAAGTACTTCATGAAGGCTGATGTACTTGATGTCCTGAAATCCATTCCAAGACATCTCTTGCAATCCAAGGAAGGAAGTGGAGAAAAAGAAGTTCCCCCTATTCATCCCTGTAGCTGGCACAGCTGCTGCCGTGAACACTGTCACTAGTCATTTCCCACTCAATACAGGAATCTCAGCATGACATGCCCTCACTCCCATCAGAAGATCTTTTGGGAAAATCTGGGTGACAAATACAAATGTCTAATTCTGTCCCCAAGCCCGTATGGCTACATTTAGTGCACAGACTAAATTTTCTTTGCTGGATACTTTCCCATTGGATCGATAGTGGGAACAGCTGATTGAAAATTTCATGCCTGCAAGTCCATGTGGAAGTGTAGCTTCTTAGAGAGTAACATGGAGACAGTTTAACTCTCTCCTGTGGCATCTGTTCTGAGATAATCATCCAAGTCACATCACTGCTCATTTTCAAGGGTGTGGAAGAACTTGAATACAAAAAATCATTCTGGCTTGGATTTTTAATGTAAATATGTTCACAGCTGGTTTATTTGAGGATGGGCACTAGAGAATGTAACTACGAAAAAGTTCTTTGGAAAGACTTGATTTGTGTTTTCAGAAGTTATGCTGGTTTTTTGTGGGTTGTTTGTTTGTTTTTTTTTTTTTAAAAAAAAAGGAACAAAAGCCTCAGACATCTCTTCATCTGCCCACAGTATCCTGTGTGGAAATTAACTTGTACATGCTGTCTGAACGTTTTCCAGCACCAAGATGAACTCTGCTTCTTTTTGAAACTTTGCAGTTTGTATTTAAGAACTAAGTCTAAATATTTTCTGTAACAAACCAGATGATGTGACCTGTTGTTCAGATGCAGGTTTTTGCTGAATCTAATAATGGGAAGTGTAGGGCCATTCCCATGGCTTCCTGTTCTGACATTTCATATGGATAAATTCAGTTTAGATGTGGCAGTTTTTCTGTACCAATATGGAGTACCCTGGCAGGGTCCACAGTTGGTCCAGAGGATAGCCCCAGACAAGTCATCACAGGTTTCCCCTCTCCAATCCCCTCCCTAATAACTCCACCCATAGTACAACAGTTAGCAAACTGGTGGGCTTGAGAAGACCTTGGGATCACTGGAAGGTCAAACCTTGTTTCTTTTCCAGAACAGTTTCTGCCCATTTCTGTCTCTCGTCCAGGTGACTGTGCACTTCTCCTGACACACTGAAATACCACTGCAGTGTCAGCATCAGCCATCACTTGCAGACAACATGTGTTCTGCTCCTTTTATTGAGAGGCTTGGGTGGGAAAGAGGGACAAAACCAGATTTATCTGAGAAATTCAACCTTTTATGGTTTCATCTGTTAATTGCTACTGTAGTTCTATTAATGACTAAATTCTCCCTTTTCCTTCCCCTTTTTTTTAGATAAGTTTTTTTAAAATGGGTTCAGAAAATCTTACTGAGCAATTGGAAGAATTTTTGACCAATATTGGCACAAGTGTGCAGAAGTAAGTTGGTTTTGTTGAATCTTGAACTATTATCAAGATAATTATTTGTTCTGTTTCTATTTTTATTAATAAACTATCTTTGTTAATAACACTCTACTTACCTTAGTGTTCGCAGGGAAATGGAGTGTGAAGTAGAAAACATGCAACAGACTATAGAGGACTTGGAAGTAGCTAGTGATCCACTGTATTTGCCTGATCCTGATCCTACAAAATTCCCTGTTCATAGAAATCTAACCCGGAAAGCTGGCTATCTCAATGCAAGAAAGTAAGATTAACTTGGTACTTTAAAATTCCAGAATACTTAATTTTGGGAATGGAAAAATTTAGCTGTGCTGATTTTATGTACTGAGTTGCATAAGTCACAGTGGGGATGTTCTGCTTCTTTCTTTGGACTCCTTCAGTTAATACTCATTTAATTGTTACACTGACATAGTGCCATTCAGGTGCAAAGCACATAGTCACATTTTGCCTGAATTTTAACATTAAAAAGAAAGATTAAATTTTAGGAAAGGGTCATTTCACTGGATGGTAGTTGGAAAAGAAGAACATTGCAGCTGTCAGGATTGTTATGCAAGTATCTGTTAAAGCTTTGGGATTCGAGTTACTAATAAAATATGACAAGCCCGAGATAGCCAAGGCCAAACAGTCTCTGTTAAGTGTCTGGTGGACGCCTCTCGGTTCATGAAGTCGGGTTTTGTCCACGGGAGGGAGCTGTGGCTATTCAAATCCAGCAGCGAGTTATAAAGTAAGCTGTAATACTCAGATTTTTCCTGTCATTTATAAAATCAGCTCCAAGGAATTGAAAAAAACCCCAACTTTTACAGCAGTCAGAGTAACATACTGAATAAGGCATGAATTTCTGTAGTAGAACAGATATGCAGCAATTAATATTAAAGAAAATATCTGAACTAAAAGGGAGGCTGAACTACAAATGTTACTGATACTTGGTTTCAGATTGTTCCTCTGCTGTTATTCTGGGGGTGGTGGTGGGAAGAGACAGACAAAACCCAACAACATGCTGTAAGCAAAACTTTGAAAATGTTGTTGAATGGTACAGAATACTTGGAAAATTGAGGTACCTTCTGTGACTAAACTAATGCTTAACATGGAGTTCTTCCAAACTTAGTGTTAACCATGTAAATGCAGGGTACACAGGTCTTACCATTTATGTTGCTATTGCATATAATTTGAACGTACATACTGTGTAAAGCAATACCATAAATAACTGAAGTATTTATGCCTAAATTAAGTTTCATATAATCTAAGAAAGCATCTACTTAATGTATTCTTTGCCCAGCAACAAGTTTAGAATGAAAAAAACCCAACAGAGACTAATTTAAATGCAAAGCTAACCTAAAACATTAATTGGAGGAAAAAAATGTCTGAAGTGCCTGATGGTTTGTTCCAAGTAATTTTTTTGTAGTTTATACAGCTCAGCTGAACTCCTAATCTACTAAGAACCTCTTTTTTTCTTTTAGTAAGACAGGGCTGGTGTCTTCCAGTTGGGAGAGACAGTTTTACTTCACTCAAGGTGGAAATCTGATGAGCCAGGCAAGAGGTGACGTAGCTGGGGGCCTTGTCATGGATATAGACAATTGCTCTGTAATGGCTGTGGACTGTGAAGACAGACGGTACTGCTTCCAGATAACATCTTTTGATGGCAAAAAGTAAGTATTCTTCTCTTGCTGTTACCTGTAAGTAACACTGGACTCGCTAATTAAGGAAAGAAACCTGGGGCCAGATTATAGCTTCATAGATATTGGGGGTATTCAGAATAAATTCTGGCATGTCTTTTTAGCTTTGTCATGCCTGGGTTTTCTTAGTTTATCAGCTCTATGATGTAACTGAATGGTATTCAGAATAAAATTACCATACTCAGTTTACAGTAGTGTATTACTACATGTTGTGAGTGCTTAAGTATTACATGGGCACAACTAGAATTCTCACTTCACCCCTGATTAAATACTGACTGTGCTCAGCACGTACACAGAATCTTCAGCCTTTCTTAACTTGCTGTGCAGTCTACAAATGTGAAATGGAAACTCCTGCCTGCATGTGCTTGTGGGGTATTTTACACAGACAAAATTGTCTTTTCCGTTCTCTTCTTTCAGATCTTCAATCTTGCAGGCAGAAAGTAAAAAAGACTATGAAGAGGTAAGCTTATAGGAGGTTCTTGTGGAGTCCAGTGAGTTTCTGTTGCACAGAAGAAATACGTTTGTAGCAATAATTGGAGTGCTCATTTTATGTTCTCTAGGTGGTAAGCAGTGAACTTTTAATTCGTTCTCTCATTTGACAGGTTTCAGGACATCTGACAAAATATTACTGTGTTTAAATCCTAGAGAAAAAAATGCAACTCTGACTGCCACCAAGTCCTTTTCAGTGTTATGGAAGAAAGTCAAAAAGAAAAAATATAAACCAAAAATCCCACAGCAAAATAGCTGGCAGTAATGGGATCTCACTAGACAGAGCTTCTCCTTCCTTCTGTTCATCTTTCCCAACCTTTTCTTACTCCCAGTGTGTCAGGAATTAGAACTTAGGTTAGGACACAGGTGATGATACAGGCAGTTGAGAAATGAGGAAAAACATTTTTTGCCCTTGACTTATGATGGGAAACATGTTTATACTTCATGAACAAGTTGAATCAAGAAATGCGAAATGCTTTGGTTTTGGACTGCTTTCAGAGGTCCTTGTGTTGCCTTTTCCACATGGCTGCTAAGTCTGGTGATGCAGATTTGCTTGTCCATGCAGTGGATGAATACTGGCTGAGTTACAAAGAAAGTGGGAAAAATGCTGAAACTGGGCAATTCGGGTATTTAATCAAGGTTGTTTAAACAATGAAAAATTATATTTTTTCATTTTCTTTTTCAGTGGATATGCACCATAAACAACATCTCTAAGCAGATCTATCTAAGTGAAAACCCTGAGGTAACCACTAAAATGTATAGTATCAGTAATATGATAAGATGTAGATAAGTACAAAATTAAAAATTGATCAGTTGGATCTAATCGGATAGGATGGAATTAAGCTCAGTACTTCTATGTGTCTGATATCAGTCCATCATCTCCTCATTTAAATGCTTGTACAGAGAGCATTGAAAAGATGTGACTTCTACATTTGGCATAACTTTTTGCAATCTTCAAGATCCTTTGTTTTTATTTGTATATGATGCTTTGTTACAAATGAATATAATAAATGTTTGGATGCATACATTTTCATTGCTACTAGAGGGAACCGGCAGCCTTACAAATGTGAATCTTTTGATCATACCCATTTTTGGGAAAGTCCTATTTTCACTTCATTAAAGAATTATTTGCCTTTGGAAGAGTTAGAAATGGATTATTTGAAGGGAAGCCACCAACATTAAATACTGATAATTGATAATCAGTGATTGCATGAAAGGTTAAAATGGAATTCTTAACTGTAAATGGTCCATCATTTGCTTAAATAACATTGTGACACAGTCCTTCCTTGATCGTTGTTCATGTCTTGGTTTTTCAGAAACATTTACATGTTCCCAAATTTTAAGTGCAGACTTTTGAATCTTCATGTTTTCAGTTAGTAGGTGAGGATTGTGTTTCTCAAATGAGATTCTTTTTCTTCCCAGCTATATTTGCATATTTTGTCAGACTTACCGTTGGGACTCTTCTCTGTTACTGGCTTTTATTAATATTTGCTCTTGTGAGACTCCACCTGGAGTAATGTGTCCAGCACTGGGGTGCTCAGCCTAAGAAAGACATAGACTTGTTGAGTGAGTCCAGAGGAGGCCCTGAAGACGGTCAGAAGGCTGGAGCATGTCTCCTGTGAAGAGACTAAGAGAGTTGGTCTTGTTCTGCCTGGAGAAGGGAAGACTCCTTTAGCAGCCTTCCAGTACCAAAAGGGGTTATAGGAAAGCTGAAGAGGAGCTGTTTATCAGGGGGTGTAGTGATAGGACAAGGGGAGTGGGTTTAAACTGAAGGAGGGAAGATTTAGATCAGGTATTAGGAAGAGATTCTTCCCTGTGAAGTGGTGAGGCCCTGGCACAGGGTGCCCAGAGAAGCTGTGGGTGCCCCTAGATCCCTGGCAAGGTTCAAGGTCGGGTTGTATGGGGCTTGGGGCACCCTGGACCAGTGGAGGGTGTCCCTGCCTGTGGCAGGGGGTGGAACTGGATGGTTTTTGAGGTCCCTTCCAACCCAAGCCACTCTATGACTCTATTATAAAGCAAATGCATTCATTTAAATACAGAAAGTGAACAGCAGGCTGTGTGTTACAAGTCGGAAGAAAATACTACATCTGTGTTAGTGACAATTTAGGGACATAAGACTCACAGGAGTTTGAGTTTATAATTTTTGTCAGTTGCACAGAAACAAAACTGAAGTCTTAAAGCTTATTTTGAGGGACATGTTTTGAGTTATTTTTCCCATCCCTCTGTTGCAGGAAATTGCTGCTCGTGTTAATCAGTCAGCTCTGGAGGCTGTTACTCCATCTCCTTCTTTTCAGCAGAGGCACGAGAGCTTGCGGCCAGCTGTGTGAGTTAATCAGCCATAGGCCCTTTGAAGAGCACGTCTGTAAAGAGCGTCCTGGATAAAGTTCCAGGGGAAAAACAAAAACCCCCAAAACTTTCTGTGTTCAGAACAAAATCTTTTATAGGTAGAGGAAAAATTATTGAACCCACCTTTTCAGCATTCTTTAGCATCCACTGTTACAAGTAATCCTGGTTTACAGCTGACTGGACAGTTTTGTTGGTTGTCTCGATTTATAATGAGATTCTTCTTACTGTGTCGAGCGCCTGGAGTCAGACGTTTTCATTTCAGTGTATAATCACAACTGAAAGACAATACAACTTGATGCAGTTATTAATATAAGTAGTAACGTTAAACTTAAATTTGACTAAATGGTACGTAGACTCTGTTTAGTATACCCTGATCTTCTTCAGGTTTTTAGGTTTTCATTTTGGTTTACATCCAAATTCTGTAATACTGATTGGTCTCCCCTATGCTTTAATTTATTATCAACCAACCTGAAACTAAGATCTCTTAATTTTGACTTTTTGTTCTGTTTCAGACAATCCCGTCCTCCTGCAGCTCGTACCAGCAGCACAGGGTCACTGGGATCGGAATCAGCAGCTTTGTCCACACTTTCCTTGGATTCACTTGTCGCCCCTGACACTCCTATACAGTTTGACATAATATCTCCAGTTAGTGAAGATCTACCTGGTCAAGGAAAATCTTCAGGGCAAGCGGGCAGGTAGGAAACAGAGAGAAGGAGAAAATCCCTACAGTTGACATGACTCATTTAAAAACAAACAAACAAGAAAACCATGCTTAGGCTGCAGCTCCAGAACACACTTTGCCTTTGACCTGATTCATGTCACAAAATTTGCTGTGGCCAGTGAAGCAAAACAAGATTTGAAATTGTTAAATAGAGCTGTAAAAGGACGGCTTGATCATGCGCACTAGATTCAAGGTGTAGTTTTCTATTAGCAGTGGCTTTTCTTGCTTGAACAGCTAATGCTTTTATTAACTAGTTTATTTTAATCTTTTGGTTTCACAAAGTATTTTCCTTTCCTATTGCTTGCTTACCCAGCAGCTTGGGTTATTTCCTCTTGGAAACTCAAGAGAAATTTGGTAGCCCTGCCTCCAGGTGATGATGGCATATGATGACACTCTTCTTAACCTGAAAGGTGAGTGAAAATGATCTAGGCTTCTATACAGACAAGTTTAAATTGTGAACTTCCCACTCAAAAATAATAATTAAAACCCAGTAAATGTGTCCTGCGTTTCTGGAGCTATATATACAGCTTTCAGATATTAATAAAACATATTTGCAGATCCAGCTGCTCTTAAAAACAAAACAGCCAGAAAGCTGAAAAGTAATTTATGTGACTCTAGTCACAATAATGTGTTATATCCCCTTGCCCTATAGAAAAAGATTTGAATTTTCAGTTGCACCTCACAGATAGACAAGAGTTGAAATTAGATATATTCAGCTCTTTTTTTTTTTTTTAGTGTTTTATTTTTGTTGTGGTTTGGCATAGCAGGATTATCAATTGGCTGTTTAGATCCTCGAGAATACATTGATTTAAATTAGATTTGAAGTGTATTCTAGGAAGTGGGAAGGTTAATACCTCAGCTAAATTCATGTCATCAGTTGTAATTCCATTCTAGAAAATATTATTTTTCATAATAGAAATGATAGAGTTGTGCTCAATATTTTCAGTTACCCAGCACTGTCAGTGAAGAACTGCAGTTTGTGTAGATGGGCAGCACGCTATTTCAGAAGTAATTGTTATTAAGAAAGAAAAGGCTTTCCTTAGTTTCTCATACTGATGACATGTGTGTTTTGTTTTTTTTGCTTTTGTGAGATCTGTGAGATTTTTGCATTTACTGTTCCTGATGATTCTTAAATAACAAGAAAATCCCAAGGAATGAAAGATGATAAAGAAAGTATTTCCCTTCAGTGTTTTTACACTGGCCAACATTTGATGGGATGGTGATTTAACTCCATGTTACACGAACGTTGTAGCAATGTAATCCTGGCTTCAGAGTTCAACGTTTTGTACTTTAAAATAGATGTCTCTTCATTAAGAGCTTTGACTGACAAAAAAAAACTGTCAGTCAGTTACATGTAACTGAATGAGAGAATTGTACGTTTTTTCCCTTAGTTACGAAGTTTGTTTTAGAACACTAACTACTGGGAGATGACACTCATTACTTTCTGACATTTCATTACTCCCCAATAAAATCGACTTTGAAGTTTACCAAACCCCTGAAGTGGTTTTTCAGCTACCAGTTTGCCAAGGAGAAAGTGTTTCTTCCTCATTAGGAGTTTTAAATAAAATTGCCCTGTTTCCCAGCCTCTTTCCAGCATTGCTTTATCACTTTTGACAAATGTAGACTTGGAAGCCTAGAGTATTTTCACTTTTCATTTTAACTGATAGCATTTCTGTCTTTGAGAGCCAGAAACAGCCACATTTCTCTTGACCCTCTAGGAATAAAACCCCAGCAATATATTCAGAAAGCTGCACCTGAAACAAAACTAGTGATTTCAGTAATTCAACAACTTGAGACAGTGATGAGAACTGTGGTGCTCCCGGGGAGGACTGAAAGGACTGTTTTTCAGCTGTACTTCCCGAATCTGTTCTGCAAAATTTCTTCCCCTAAAACTATATCTTTTCAGATTCTAACAAGGTCTTGTTTTGGGCTGAATTCAGATATAAAAAAATAACTCTATAGCAGCAATAGGACAACGATACCTGGTATGTCCCATAATTTGAGCTTCAAATATAGCAGTTTATGTCTACTTCTGATTAAATTGCTTGTCCTTGTGATTTATTATACGTTATTCCTCCAGATTACAAGTCTGTGAAATCATCACATGCTCTTACTTGATGCAGCATGAGATTACTGTGGTATTCAGTAGCGGTTCCTACCTGACTCCTGGTTTAATGTTTTCATTTTTTAATAGACGCACAAATCCTTTCGGTGAATCTGGAGGCTCAAAATCTGAGACAGAAGGTAAAGCAAAACCTTTGTGTAATGCAAAATAGAAGTTGTAACTTAGAAATTATTTTCCTGTTCTCATCTGTGTCGTCTTTCTTCTAATTTAACACCAGTTTTAGAATTCTCAGATACATTAGCAGCATATTAGCCAAGGTGAGTTAAATCAGGCTACTGTCTGTTTCAAAAATAATTCGTTGCATCTTTTGTTCTTTAAACCATTGAAAAGATGTATGACTTGCTGATTAGGAATTGTACCTCTAATTCATAAGTATGAGCAATCTCTTCTACAAGTTACCAGAAGTTTGGAGTTGTCCTGACTGAAGTTCTCCTTTGGTTTTAAATGGGAAGCCCATGTTGGAGTTGACATTTTCAATGCTTTCCTTTTCTCTTAGATTCAATTCTGCATCAGTTATTTATTGTAAGATTTCTTGGCTCCATGGAGGTGAAGTCTGATGAAAGTCCAGATGTTGTTTATGAAACAATGCGTCAAATACTAGCAGCTCGGGCTATCCATAACATTTTCAGAATGACAGAATCACATTTATTAGTCACTTGTGACTGTTTAAAGTAAGTTTTCTTCCTGACTTCTGATGTTTACTTACAGAATTATGATCTTTCACTTGAGTAAAATTTACTTTCTGGTTTGTTTCTAAAAACAATATTTTAGGTTAATTGATCCACAGACACAAGTTACAAGACTACGAGTAAGTAACTTTACACTTTAAGATAAATACCCAGCTATGTAATTCTTTCACTGTAAAAATAATACTATTAGACCTCATCAGAAATTACTGACAGCATGAGATTTCCACATAAATTTCCACTGAAATTAGGAGATTAATGCATGCATTTAAAAACAGAAAAATACTAGCAAATCAGTGTTAGGAGGAGTGACTTCAAAGAATGCAAAATAGTTTTGCTGTAAGAAAATTATGGGGATACCTGGTTCATTTGGGTTTTTTTCTTACATAATTCAGAAAAGCTGAACTAATTGCAGTAAAGGTTTTGGAGAAGCAGCACCTTTGTATGGCAGCAAGTATTGAAATCTTAGTCACATATGTAATTTGTATGCATGATGTCTCCTTATAGAAAATAAAGGGTGTATTCAGACTCAGAAAGATGCCTGAATGGCATTGCAAACATGGTTCTCTTTCCTTATACCACGTGTGGGTTTAGAAGTTTCTTATCTTTTGAATAATTTTATCTTTGTCCTCTAATCTACTCTTTGTGGTTTATAACTGCACCTCGTTTGGGCAGGTTAAGGTCTGGTGTGGTTGGGCACTTGTGGTTCTGAAATAATTAATGTATTGAAACCTCATATGGAAAACAGTTGGAACCAGTTTTAATCTCTCCCTGTCTGATCCTTCCCGGCAGTTCCCCTTGCCTAATGTCGTCCTGTATGCCACGCACCAGGAGAATAAGCGCCTCTTTGGATTCGTGCTTCGAACGTCAGGAGGGAGAGTTGAGAGCCGCCAGACTTCTGTCTGCTATATATTTGAATCAAATAATGAAGGGGAAAAGGTATTGGTGATTGTAATACTCATATCAGTTTTGAACCTGACATGGATTCCAAGATGTTAGATCTGTTTGAGCTAAGGGATTTTTAAGGGAGGGTATTTTGGTTATGTACTGAACACAGTTAAACCTTACCCTCTGAGTACTTGTGAGTGTTCTGATCCACTATCATATCTACTTTGAGAATCTGGCTTAATTTAAAAGACATTTTTATTAGAGTCATTTATTACTTTGTGTCTGTTTTGTGTTTAGATTTGTGACTCTGTGGGACTGGCAAAACAGATAGCTTTTCATGCAGAACTGGTAAGAAACTTTTGGGGGCAAGGAACACTTGGGAAGGGGGAGGTATATTTAGCATGTGTAAGCAAAAATATTCTGCAAAATGCTTAGAGATGCAATAGTAGTGCTGTGGTGTATTTTAAGGGACTTGTTTTCTGAGAATTCAAACCCAAGATAACAAAAGACTGAGCAGTAATGTCCCCTGTAGAATAGAGTTCAAGATAAGATTCAGGTTGCTACCTTTACCAAACATATCAATCCTTTAAAGGAAAAATAATCAAAGCAGTGTTATCAGAGCAAACTAATACAAATCTGTGGTGTATCAAACCACAGGGGTTTTTTGAGGTTGTTTTTTTACATTTACATTTTTGCCCTTTAGGATCGAAAAGCATCAGAAAAGCAGAAGGAGATAGATAGAGTCAAAGAGAAACAACAAAAAGAACTGAATAAACAAAAGCAAATTGAAAAGGTACAGTTTGTCATTATTTTAAAATGTATTTTTTCTACTTACTTTCTTTTGCAGTTCTGTACTCCAAGCTCCACTATCATATTAAGACAAGTTCGTAGAACATTGTGGCGTTAATTATTAGAAGTAATTCCTGTGCAGATTTTGTTAACTCTGTATAGTCACTTTTACAAAGAGCTTTTTTGAGGAGATAAATCACATGACATCTTCAGAGGAACACTTACCAGCAGTGCTTGAAGGAACACCTCTCACAGGCCCAAAATTATTTTGTTTGCTGAGGAGGGGCCTTCACACAAGGATACTTGTTCTGACCTGCTGTGTTGGGTGGGTTATGGGTGCAGATGCATCAGTAACATGTTAGCTGTCAACAGTGCCAACTACTGAAACAAAGGCGTCTTAGTTTCCTATTCACTCTTTTAACTTCATCTGTACAGAAAGTTGCCCATGGATAGTGTTCAGCCATAGCTTACAGATCATAATAATGGCATCCTGTTCCACTTGTGGATGGCTTTAAAGTTAATATTAACTTTCTGATTTCTGACCCTCCCTTCTCAAATTAGGACTTAGAGGAGCAAAGCCGTTTGATAGCTGCTTCCAGCAGATCGAACCAGAGCAGCGGAGAAGGACAATTTGTAGTCCTTAGCAGTAGCCAGTCAGAAGACAGTGATTTAGGAGAAGATGGAAAGAAGAAAAGAGAATCTGAAGCCTGAAGTTGCCTACTTTATTAAAATTGGGATTGTGGATGTACCTGGTGAAACGGCACAAATTCTACAGGAAGTGAAATGTACGTGGAGGGTCTGTTGTATTATATAAAAGACTTCACCATATGTAGACCCTATTATGCCTTGATTTTTCTTTCTCAATTAAGTGATTTTCATGTCAGTATAATTTCCCTTCTGTAATCCAGCAAAGCATGGTGATGCCACCATGTTTATATAAAATTCTGTTTTCTCAAGGCTTCTCTGCAGTATGGAAAAAACTGTGGGGTATTTCCCCCCCCACTTACCTCTCTGTGCAATTGACTGCTCTAGGAGCAAAACTTACAACTTTCATTGGACTGCAGCAGTACACTGAAACTTGTTCTTAACACTGCAGTATGGAGAACACCTTGCTGGAAATAAAAAAGTAGATGTCCAAATAAGACAGTGCTAAGCTTTACCTAATTTGTTGCACATATCTGGTCTTAGATTTAGAAAGAAAAATCCTTATTAACGTCAGTGAGATGTGCAATAGTTCTAGACAGAAAGATCTTGGGTTTTGTTTCATATTGCACTGGCTAATACTCTGGTTTTTTGGTGAATAGAATGCTGAAAGACTTCTCTTAACAAGAGAGAAAGTACTGTCAGACCCAGACAAGAGCTGATGAGACACAGTTGCACCTTGCTGCATGAGGAATGTATAAAGCATTCCTTATCAAATAAAAGACTAATGTATATATTCTTGTAGCACAAGTGCCATGGTCTTGGTTTTCCCCAGTACAGGTAAGAGAAAGCTGTAGGCTTTGAGTTCACTTTTTACAAAACATGCTTAGAGTTGGAGGAACATATTGAATCCCATCATTTGAAAATTCTTCTGAATATGTAAATGCCTTGCCACCATTATGCTGCACCTACTGAAAATGAGTTGAAGCTCTTCAAGTCTTTTTATTCAATTTGATTTTGGAAATAGAATTTACTAGCTCTAAAGTACGAGATTATGCTAATCCTGTCAATCCCACAAAGCATTTTTCAAAGCAGTGTCTGTTTACAGCTTGTCACCTGAACTCCGTGTTCCATACCCTGTGTAATATTTATTTTGTATAGTACTAATTGTGCATTCACCTTTTGATCCAGAAGAGAAAACTTGTTTGAAGAGAAATATTTATTTTTGCACTAATAACTATAAATACTATAAATCCAGTGGAACAGAAAAATCTCTCTCTAGTAGTGGCATGAAAATAACAGGAAATGTAGAAAGAGAAGAATAGTTTATACTCCTAGTTATATTGTAACAGTTATAAGTGTTTTACAGTTCGTTGCAGGGCATTTCTGGTGTTCAGGAATGGAAGCAATGTTCAGAGAATGTCCCCAGGAGCTGGTGACAGCCCAGCCCTTCGTAGCTGGAGTTGCTCAGCACTGATAAAGGCAGGGAGGAGCCTCAGGCCCTCTCTGCTAGATACCTGTAGGTGCATTGAGAGATCAACATCCTTGGCTCTCCTCCTGCACGGGAGCTGCCCTGTGTGAGCTAAGGAACGCATTCTCCTCCTGCCCTTTATGCTTGAGATGCAAATTTATGTGCAGAGTTGATTGCATCTGGCTCTGGACGCAGAAGAAAAGGGGGGGCAGCGCCTCCTCTTGCAGTGCTGTGGCAGGCTGAGGGTGCTGGCCTGGGGCTGCTACTGCAGCAGGAGGTAGAGCAGCTCTGGAGCAGATGTTACAGCCCCACAGCCTTCAGAGACACAGCAGATGGGGAGGCTGAGCAGCAGAAAGCCTCCAGCTTCTCTTCTGGAGTGCGTTAGCACCTCCTGCTTCAGTCCATTTGTCATTCCCAGAGCAGCCTGACCCTTGCAGAAATACCTGGTTTTGCTGTTGTGCAGTCAGGCCAAATGGTGTGGGCCTGTGGCAATACCTGGCTAGCACACTGTCACACAGACCACACTGATCTGAGGCTTTTTAGTAAGAGAATGGTGTTTTTATTTCATACATAGTCTTCTAGTCTCATCTGTCATCCTTAAGAGACTTTATTCTTGCCAACAAAAATGTACAAAGAGGCAGCGACTCCTGTTCTTTCCCCTTTTTGTGCCTAAATCTAGGCTTACTGATAGGAGCATGGCAGGCAGCTTGTCTCTGCAAACAGTTCATCCTTCTTTCTCTTCCTTTTGTTTGTTTTCTCTTACTGAGATTTCTGGTTTCTATCAAATAGTGTGGCAGTATAGCACAAGGTTACTCTGCCTTCCTCAAGTACTTGCTGAAGATGATGTAGTTTTGAAACAGCACAGGCAGACTATGAGTGAAAGCAGTGAGTTTGTTTCTAAAATCTAGTCCTCCAGCTTGTCAGAGTAGGGTGACTGAAGTGTTAACTGGCTTATCTGCAGTAGCCCCACTTCCATATGGAAGACAGTTAATTAGCAACCTCAGCAAAAGCATCTCTGATGTGTAGCCTGTGTTGCATTGGCCTTACTTAAGAAATGTCAGAAAATTATTTTTTTTTCTTGAAGCCAGTACTGTTTTAGATCCAGATTGCAAAGATGAGGGGGGGAAAAAAGGGAACAAAGAGTTGGCAGTTGAATTTACTTTCATAGGGGATTTTTTCAGATTTAACATTGCATGATTAGAGTTACTGTTTGCTTCTCAGGTTTTCTATCTATGCCATTAAATGTCATTTTCTAAAACATACAGCATAGGAGTGAAATGCATCTTTTTTGTGTTGGATGATTCTCATCTTAACCACTAAAAAAATGGGAAATGAATTAAGAGAATGGTTAAAGAAAGTAGACTGACATGCATGAAGAAAATGAGGGTGGGTTTTTTTGCTTTTTTAGGAGAGTTTCACTGGTATAAAGTGAGCAAAAAGCTATATAAGGATTTGGGAGAGTGAAAAAAGCTGCAGGACCAAATGGCAGGTCAGAAAAGAGGAGGAAGTTAAACCAGAATGAATTAGTGGGCTGAGAATTCCAAAGTTTTGCATAAGGGGAGGAACCCCCAGCTCTGTAATTAGAGCTACCTCAAGGCAAAAGTAGCTGCTGAGGTTTTATCCATGCCCTCCTTCCCTAAATAAAAAAAACCCCTATTTGGTACCCTTCTTCCTATACGGTTTAGAATTACTTAACTGGAAAACATTTATTTTTTTAATCAAAAAAAAAAAATAAAATTAGAGTGCTCAGTATTTTCCTTGAGGGTATGACTTAACACCTCCTGTTCTCCTGGGAATGACTGCATTGAGATTTCACCACCCGAGTAATTTATTTCTCTAAGTAATTTAGTACTTCCTGTTGCCTTTTACTTACAGACTCCTCTTTCAGGCACATCCAGCTGAAGCTGCAGGCTTCTTGGGCATCTCCTACTATTTCAGATGCTCCTGAAAAAATTCTTTCAAGTACCTGGTTTTAAAGTGACTTTGCTTAGGTACTGAATCAGCACTCTTGTTCAGGACTACCTTCTTGTGTTGCTAATTGCAGCCTCATAGTTGGCGCCACGCTTCTTCCCTTCAGTAAGGGAATGCTGAGCTTGTTACTCAGTTGAGTTTGTGACTCTGTGTAGATTACACACTGCAGACCAAGCAAGTCTTGCTGTTGTTTCAGGCTACATGCATATTTTACCTGTGCTACCTACATTCTTTACCTGTGTAATGGCGTAAATATAAACATATATAAAGTGCTTATTGCGTTGTAGATAATACCTACTGCTCCCCTATGATCAGTTCCACATTGCTCCAAGTCTAAATCAGAGGACAAGTTAAGAGTCATATAAAACTTGGCCATATATAACTGGTTATGAGCTGGTAGTGTAAACTAATTTGACAGTCTATTACTTCCTTAATACATTTAGGTTTGAAATTGCATCAAGACAATTTATGATCTAACAGTAACATAAGACTTAAGGAATATTTTCTCCTTTAGAGTGCTGTCAGATGTCATCTTTTTATGGATGTAAACCCAGAGCTGAAAATCCTGAAACCACTGAAGCTGTTATAAAGATATAATTTAGGTACATTCATATAACTTAGGTACATTGATATAAAGAAGCAAATCTGTTTAAGATATACATTCTGATGAGTTGGTTGCACAGTATTTAGGAGAAGCCAATGCAAAACTGTTAAGATATAGTCTCTTGTTGTTTTAGAAGTAATTGACATAAAGAAAGCCTGCCCTCTGCTTAGTGACTGTAGTAGAGATGTTGTCTAGTGGAACAGCAAGAGCTGCTATTTTATATTCTTTCTGTTGCTCTATTTAACAACATTTATTGCAAGCCAGTCAGTCTCCAAGGCTTTCCATTTGAACCAAGCCGTAAGTTGATTTATTTTTTTTCCCCTGCCACGGTGGTATCTAAGTTGTTGTGACAAGAATCAGTCAGTGTGTCATTGTGAATGCACTTGTATTTCTAATGAAGTTTGTATTGCAAGCCAAGGATTTTGTACAATCTTTCAGGTCATTTTTATAAATTTGAGTGGTCAAATTCTTCCAACGATGTTCTGGACTGGTCCTGTTCTAGTGAAGTGTAAGTGATTTTTGCAATGTTTGAGACTGACTCACACATGTTCCCTGAACAGCTGTATTAAAAGCCCCCAGTGACATACTTCTGTCAACTTTGATTGTTGTGTCTTAATCCTGGAAACATGGATAGTGAGCATATTACACCAGGGCTTCAGTCAGCATTTTGTAGATTAAATAAAAGCTTAACTATAGGAACTTTCTGGGTGGGATTTGTACTGATCCAAAAGCTCCTGCATTTTCCAGAATACTGACTTCCAGGAAGTACCATTATTGGTGACAGTATGTGCTCCCTGCCATGAAACATTTTAACATACAGTAACATCCCTCTGCTGTTAACGTGTATCTCAGTTCTCCTGATTTTAATCCTATTACCCAATAACTGCAGCGGGAGTCAGTTATTGTACTTGGGAACACTAGCAACTTAGGTTTGCAACAATCAAAGACTGAATGGTAGAGGAAGAAAATCCTTACCATCCTAGCTGCCTGGTTAGTGCAGGTGGTGGTGTAGTCAGGACAGCGTGGAGCACTCTGCAGAGCTGTGCTTGCAACGCTCAGACGTGTACAGAGGCTACACCAGCACAACCATGAACGTGGGTACTGATAAGTATCTTCATGGGCTTCGTTATTTTACGGTATAATAAACACGATGTAAAAAGTAATGGGTCATAAATACATTATGGTTAAATTTGTATTTTATAAAGTTTGTAGATTTTTCTGGGGAAAAGCAGACTTTTGAATTATGTAACTTCCGTGATAAAGATGCATGTATAACTAGAAAGAAATAATCTATGCTTACTTGATAATGAAGGAATAAATACTATTAATGCCAAGTGTGTTGATGAACTTTTTTCTTCTCAAATCTGGACTGACATCTGCAGTATCCTTAGAAAGAACAGGCGTGCTGTGCGTCTGTGGGTACTGTGGACGGCTTCCTAAGACAACTGAGACAGCTGGCAGATGAGGACAAACTCCAAAACCCAGAAGTGTGCCTTGGGACAGCACTATAAAATGAAAACCTAGACTACAGAGCGCAATCAAAATATACAATGGATGCAATACCTAAGCAATAGAGCCTTCTTGTTGAAACATCTCTATTTCACACTAGCTGCTGTGATAAGTAGAAGTTTCTGTAGCTTTAATCCTGTTTCACTGATTAGAACATGGGCTTGCTTTAATTGGGTGAAAAAAATAAATCTACTTAGGCTGCTCTTTGGAACTTGAACACAGGACTTGGCAAAACCTCTAACTCTTGGCAAGAGAAAGGGAAGTACAAGATTAAAAAAGAACCCTGTCCCTTCCTGGTGAGAGGTAAATCCATGACTTTTCTAACTACACCCTGAGTTTACCCCTGCAGGCAGTGGGGGTAGTGTTATGTGTCAGGCCAGGCTTTAACTTTGCAGTAACACAGTTTGCAGCCCTCCCTTTAACAGTTCCTTCACTTTTCACAGTAAGCATTCCAAGTACTATTGCCATAGCTTTCAGATAGTTCATATTCCAGTAGATACGTAGAATGGGATCACCAATACTTACGTTTTGGGGTTCTCCCCATTATCTCCAGAGGGTAAGGGAGGGATGCTGGTATTCCTTAATATACATAGGAGATAAAATCCTGAAAGCAAGCAAGCTGTACAGTCAGCCTTGTCCAAGTCAACATTGCCTTCAAAACACAGAACTATTAGGTACAGTTGAGGCTGCAGGGTCCCCTGAAGCTTTCCTGTCCATAAAGATCATATTCCTTGTACAGAATGTAGTCTTTCAAGCAGTTTGGCAGTGGAAGGAAGGTCATGAAGACGGGACAACGGAGACGCAACCGGCCCATGCATTCCCGTATCTTCAGGCGACAAAGATGCTTCAGAGAACGAGGATTTGCTAGAGATGAGAAGGTGAGGTTGGTGTTATTTATAGGATTTTGTTCCATTTATTTATTCAATACTCTGCTACCTGGAAATCCAAACCTATCAGGAGTTCTCACTCCAGCCCATAATTTCGCAGTGTAATTTATAATTAGCAGATTTTATTTCTGTCAAGTTGGCTACATGTAGGTTTATGCAAATTTAAGTAGTAAAGTTTTGGGAATGTACATTAACCCCAAAGAAATGGTGCCAGTTCTCTGTCAACCTGAAGAAGCTACTGTAATAATTATTCTTAATCTATGTACAAGGAAAAATGACATAGAATTAATTAGATTAGAATTACATCACTCAAAAATAGTCATTTATTAGATGTGGTCCATCAACTTGAAGCAAGGGAAAAGCTTTTCGCCCCTTGAAGAGGACTGTCTTGTCCACGCTGTTGTAATTACAGTGCCCAAGTGCTCTACATAAATCAGGCAGTTACTGTCTAAAGACTTCTGAGAGAAACTTAGTTTAAATCCTGTACATACTGATTTTTAAGAGGTCTCTTACTGTCAAAACATAACTTTTCACCTAACAAGGGTCAAGAAAAGCACCAGTTTTAGATAAACAAAATTAAAACTAAAATACCACCCATAAAAAAGGCCCCAAATCAGCTTGTTTGACATGCAAATGTCAGTATCAGATACTTACTTAAAATCAAATGGATGTCTGGCCAGAGCTCCTGTTCTTTGAGAACAGCTTCTAGCTTCCAGCAGATACTAACGTGGTCGACATAATCTAACATCACTCGTACTACCTTCCCAGAGAGATGCTTCAACCATGTCAAGGTTATCACTTCACAGAACTGACAGAAACAAAACGTTTAACAGGATAACATTCAGTACTCCAGTAAGTGACTTCTGCATCTGCAGGACAAGAGCAGCTAAATAACTTGAACGCCATGTCAGGAAGGATGAGTGTTCTGTCAGTCAGGGAGCTTTAGAGGTTGGCACAGCTTGCATGAAGCCTCACTAGTAGAATCTGAAAAGCTGAGAGATGGTACTTTGTACTAAATCCAAAAATACACTTAAGCAGCTGTATATTTGGTAACTAAAGACTTAAAAGAAGTACTACCACTCCCTAAGTGGAATTTAGATTTGTGTCCCAGTGTGCTAAACCAGGGGATGCACCAGCCCAGGATATGCCACATCCCCTTATCTCTAGGTTAAGGTTCAAGTGGACTTTACAAACTGTAAAACAATGATGTTGATGGGTGTCTCTGCGAACCTCTTTAAGTCTGTCCACATTTCTTAATTTTTGGTCAGTGCTTACCATGCCAGGTCCAGGGTGTCCCTACAACTGCCTTCTAGTAGCCATGTTACGATACAAGACAACCCACTGAGCCAGGATGGAAGTCCCTGCTTTCACAGCACAGACAAGACTGCCCTGGAGAGCCAATTCTGTGTTGATCATTAGCATATAATTAGCTGTATTTTCACAGTTGAAAAATACTGTTTATGGATAATTTGCTGTCATGAGCCAGGCCTCATGGCACCACCTATTTATTTTGAAAGCCTTTTCGATTCCTACCTTTAAGTGTACACTGTCTTACAGTTTCAAAACTCCCTTGTCTGACACCACACTAAGAACATTTTCCTTTAGTTTTAAGAATGATACTGGTAGTAAAACAACTCATTAAGCCATCTGGCATGCTTACCATTGTATCTTTGATAACTGTAGAAGTCCATCCATCAGTCACATACTGGGAATGTGAACTGTTTCCCTGAGGGCAATCAAAGCAGCGGTGCACATCGTACCCATAGTTCATCAGCATCCTTAACATGACTTCATCTTTCAGAGCGTACTGTAGAGCTGATGGAAAATGCGTCGTATTCACTCTGCAGAAGTAATTGACATTAGCCCCATGTCGGAGCAGTAGATTCATTAACTCATAGTTGCCCATTCTCAAGGCTATTTGAAGACAGTTGATAGGATCCTGGTTTGGCAGGGCTCCAGCATTCAACAGCAGCTGTGTTGAACAGATATCCCCATTGGAAACTGCAAAGTACAGTGCTGATTTCCGGTGGTCATCGTAGCCTTTGCGAACTCTCTGATCCAGCATGAAATTGGCATCAAACCCAGATTTGAGGAGAAACTCAAGGCACTGAGGATGTGCTCCTGCTGCTGCTGAGTGAACTGGGCTTATACCACTTTCTTTAATGGCATCAAAATTAGTAACTGGAACTAAATTTTTTAGGGCTCTGAAGATTTAAAAAAAGAAAAAAATTTAGAATCTTAAACATACTGGTTCACCTAGCTCAATCTTCCAATTTCTTTGTGTTGCTGGGCTTCAGAATTCATCAAGACTGTATACAACTGTCCATATACCAAATTCGTACCATGGCTTGCTATAATGATTTCTTCTCAACAGAAGCTTTTCCTGAGTAACACTGTTATTGCTTAATATATAGGAAATGGGGAATTAGCATAATAAAATATAACGCGAATACATGTAATACACAATTTAATGGATACACGTGGTGGTTCAGCTCCAACCAGTGGCTGAGCACCACACGCCACTCGCTCATTCCCAGAGGAGAAACAGACAGAGCCCCCATGGGTTGGGATGAGGACAGTTTACTGACAAAATCATCACAAAAGGGGAACAATAACAGCCTGCAGCAACTTTCACTGACACTGGGTGATAACACAGAGTACACCTTACCAACACAATTACAGAGTATTGGACCACACGCAAGGACTGACCCAACACCCTGGCCACACTCAGACTGCCCTGGAGGCACCCCAGAGCACCCCTCCCTGACCAGTCCCTTTTATGGGGGAGTGATGTCGGGTGGTGTGGAAACAGCCTGGGCTAACTCAGCTCACCTGTGCTGACTGCTTGGCCTGGCCTGAACCAGGACTATACAATATATATAAGTTTAAATAGAATTTAATTAATATATATATAATACTAAAATGGGAATTAAGATACCTCAGATTCTTAAGCACCATACGACATTGCTAGTATTGAAGACCTGTGATTTTAACATAAATATCTATCAGAAATCTTTTCTGTCTTTAAAACAAGGATGACCCTTATTCCCTAAGTCTCTGTTCATTTAACACATTTACCTTCCTGTGATGGTGTGGAGATAAGGCACACCCAAAGAGAGTGAGGACATCCCAAAAAACCTCAACATCTGACTGGACAGTGTTACTATTTGTGACAAGTGAGGCAATACTACCGGAACTAGCATGTTCATCCTAACATGATGAAGATTTTACCCTTACCAGTCTTTTTTATCCTGACATTCAGACACATGGTCAAAATCAGTTCCTTCTATAAAACTACAGAATTGCTGCATGCTTTGAATAAGGTAGCATTAGCAAAATTAGTATTTCTGGTGTCACCATTACTTGAATTTAAGTTTATTAACTCACAGAAAGTGTCCTCTATATGCAGCTCTGTGGATTGGCAAATGACCCGAGTGCTTTGGTACATTGGCATCAGCCCCATATTCTAGTAAGAGAGTCAGAGAATCTGGATTTCCTCCTCCTGCTGCCTCAAATAGCACAGAAGCACAATCCATTGCCTGTGAAAGAACATCTGCACCTGGAAAGAAGCATCAAGGATTTTCACAGTAGTCACTGTAAATATCCAGCAGTAATTAGTATCTCCAACCCTTCAGTGACATGGCATCGTGAATACTACTTTTCACCAAATAACACCACAATGAGCATAAACTTTCATGGTGGATCCTTGATCCTCAGAATGAGAAGGTCCCAATTGTTTTGAACACAAGCAGACAGTAAGACTTGATGCTAGAACTGGGGAAGCAAGGGGTTTGGTTTTTATTCATACAAATAATTGGGTTTTTTGGCTTACACAGTGTGCATCTCAGTAGTTCCACTTTACAAAGACCAGACAGATCTAACTGTAGATCTGAGAGAACCTAGTATTAAAACAGTTTGTACAATTCAGTACCAGTACTGCTGAGCCATCATATAAAATTCTCCACTATACATATGGTCAGGCTTTCACCACAGTGACCTGCCTACATGAGAAAACAATATTGCATTTAAAAATTATTACAACTACTCACTGAAATACCAATACAGTATTTGAATATTATGAAAATGTAGTCTTTATCAGGCCTTAACTACATCACAACAATACTCTTGGAGCAGATAACATTTAAATTTCTTTAGTAAGGGAAGTTACTTCTGCTGTTTCCCAAGGTGTATCTTACAATAACCAGTTTTAATCCAATCACAGAACTTTCAGAGGACTAATAAAAATGTGTGTAAATAGGCTAACTACTTTAGAGGGAATATGTGTGTGTGTCTCATGAAATTGAGACACCATCAATTCTTCAGACAGGCCTCAACTCACAAGATTTGGGGGTCAAATTTTTCAAAAGAAATTAAGATGCCACAAAAATGTAAACAAAACATCTCTTGTGGTATATCAGATTTCCTTGTTGTTTTGCCAAGTATTCACTGATTAATAGCAGAGTTTGCTATACATAAACTCTAAAAATACTTTTCATGTATGTTAGAATCTATTTACACTACAGGCTATACACTTAGTAACATGATAACAGGTCACTTCCTTTCACTTCAGCAATGCAGTTTTATTGGCTACTGAGCCAAGAACAATATTTTGTGTCTGCATTTAGAAATAATTTTCTCTGTTGGAAATAGGATTCACTTTGCCTTGTTTGAGCTTTAAGCATTTCAGCACTAACACATGTGACTTACAATTTCTAATCACTTGAAGAACACCACCACTGACCCATTCCAATGTCCAATCACTCTCACAGAAGAAAAGTGTTTTAAGTTCAGACAGAATTTGAGAAGTTTTCATTAGTGCTCATTGCCTCCTGACCTGATATTGGGCATCACTGAGAAGAATCTGGCTCTGTTTTCTATACGCCATTCCATCAGATATGTAGGACACTGTTAGATAGACCACCCCACTCTGAGCCCTCTCTTCCTATAATATTGTACATAATAAAGTCTCACCTTTTTGCAGTAAGAGCTCCATAATTTCTGTGTGTCCAATCTGTGCAGCCAGTGCTAAAGGTGTGAGACCATATCCACTCCGAGGGTCAGGATCCGCTCCAGAACGAAGGAGAAGCTTCACCAGATCCTTCCTACCTAGTCTGGCTGCCTCATGTAAAGCAGTCCTCTTGTGGACACACTGCAAATTCACCTTTGCACCAGAATTTAGCAACAGGGAGGCCATCTCATACGAATCATTTTTAATTGCTGTAAGACATTAAGAGAAGTAACAGCCAGAATGTTATTCAATACTAGTCTAGGCTTCTGTTAACGTGGCGGGAAAGCTTGAGCTGTTCCTGGCAGTGCTATTTATACAATGAGAAATGTCACCTACACTGAAAGGTTTAACATACCAACAAGTCTGTTCTTTGTTTCTAGGATAACACTAAGTATACAAATGAATCGTTTTATAGTAATCTCTCTTCCTCTCTGTAATTCTGTTGTGTTTAGTAATGCAACAGTATGCAACTTTCCTTGCCGCTAGATGGAGATGATACACAGGGTCCCGGTGCAGTCAGGAGCTGCCCTCCTTAGGAAGCTCTATTTAATCTTCAGAGGCGGTTACCATTACATGAAACGACTGTGTCATTTGCTGCCTTAGCTTATTAAGCCTGATCTCTTAAGTCAGTAAGGATATTAAAAGGGTAATTTGCATTGGCTCCAGTGAATGGAATGCACAGGCAACACCTTTCCCTCCTCCTCTCTTTGATCTTCCAGCCTGTGCGGGCCAGAACAGAGAGTGCCCTTCACCGAGACAGATTACGCAGAGAAGCTTCATGTGTCAGAGCTGCTTGAAATACCACTGACAGCCTACTACAGCCTCTGATGTCCTATCATCTGTAACCTACATGGCTGCTTTAGATAAATCCCACACATCCTCCTCTTGGGGGATGGTGCATTTTAATATAGTGCACTACAAAAGCATCTAGGAATTCTCTGCATCTTTTCTAAGGTGTCACCTAAGAAAGACAGGGACAGACACATTTAATACTGAGATTAACATTTTTTACTCCACAGCAAAATATTTTAGATACTGAAGTCAAATATGTCAAATTGAAGCCTAAATACATCATGACAACCTCAGCTCACTCCTTCACCTCCCCACCCCTAAGGAAGGTACTCACCTATAACTAAAGGAGAATCTCCTTCTTCATTCTTAACATTGGGATTGCAACCATTGAGCAGGAGAAAGCGGACACTCTCTACAATGCAATTTCTTACAGCCACCAAGAGAGGTGTTTCCCCTTTCAGAGTCTTCTGTTCCCATGTAATGGCACGGGAGGCTGAAATATAGAAACGCAGAACACATTTGAAGCTGGAGAATTCAAAGTTTGGTTTGTACAACTTTTTGGTGGAAAACCAGAAAGACTCTGTACCTTTCAAAGTTATTTCAAGGATGTTCTTATTTAGCTGTGCCGCAGCTTCATGCAGAGGAAGCCAGCCTTGCTGATCAGCTTCTTCAAAAGCAGAACTGTGCCTCACCAACTTCATCAAGGCCTCTTCTTGGCCTGTGATATTTTAAGACAGACACATATCCCATCACTCTTCATATAACAAAATTCAGGCAACTAATATATTGAGTGCCATTTATCCCATCAATATATCCACAATAAACAACTTGCTTTATCAAAGAGTTTTTTTCTCAGAGGTCAGTGTACATGAATCAAACAATCAATGATTGACATTGCTCTGTGAGTCATTCTGAATTACACTAAGTAAGCTTTTTCAACGTATGGCTACAATATTTTAAGTGCAATCCTGTGATGAGCAGGAATGCATGTAAATTTAATGTATAAACCAGTGTCCTAGGGGAACTGTAGGGAAAAAGTAAAATAAAGCTGATTTAATGGATAAGATCTATCTTGTTATTCCCGGTTTTATTAACAATCTTATTGGGTCTTTAATCAAGATAAGTTATTACGTTTTCAATTTTATATATCATCAAGAAATAGCACAACTTGCTTAGCTGGAAAGGCTGTTTAAGTAGATGCCCAGTTTCTGCTTATTTTTTTTAATGCCATCATTGGTGGTAGAATGTAGTCTGACCTTCTATTAGTTACAACCACAAGGTGAGGGGACAGACTGCTCTCAATCTCTGCTTCTGAGGGTCTCCTACATATGGAAGAATTATATATTCAGAAAGCCATTTTGTATGAAACAGGTATAGCATTTGCTTTTCCAGAAAAGACTTGGTTTCTTGATTTCTGGTCCACTAGATTATCTCTGTAAATCACGTGATGTGTAAGTACTGAACCTAATGTTTCCCACAACTGTCCAAACAACTGTAGTACTTCTGCTCTTTGTTAAGCTATCTCTGTGACTCAATATATAAATTGATTATACCACACAAAACAGACATGTCAGAGGAGCAGACTAAGAGCATCTCATACTGGAATACAGTAATGTTTGGCCGTTAAGGAACAATTCCAGAACACTTTTCAGGTAGAGAAAGGATTTTAATCTGGATCTCACAAAGTGGTAAATGCTTCTGTAACTTAATTGACCAGGGGCCTTGCCATTGTGTGGTTTATTTTACAAGAAAGGCCTGGCATTTCCCCCTAATTCCAGGGGATTTACTCCTGGCACTGGAATCTCCGAGGGGAGTGACATTTGAACCCCTCCCATTACCATGTTCCAATCTAGTAAGTTAGCTTTTGGGTGTCTTGTTTTCCATTGCCTTACTCCTCCCAAGACCACATAAAGAAAAACTGCCCTTAGTTCAAGTGATCAAACACCTGTAGGCACTGCTCAATAATGCAATACCCAAGGGATTCCTAGGGGTACAAGCCTACTGCAGTGTACTTGTACTTAACTGTCCGAATTGCTGCAATTATCTTTCCATGTTCTTTACTTGTAGAATACTGGAAACTGCACAAAGAGATCAAAAATAAAGTGAGAAGCAAGAATCTGAAGTTCAGGATATAACTATACCTTAATTTAAACACTCAAGGTTAGACTGTGTATTACAACTTTTCTAAGTTACTTTCATACTAAAACACCTTTTTTGCTGATCTTCACCTGCCACTGTAAATAATGACTTTTTCCCCCAAAGGCTAGTAGTTAAATACTAAAATGAGGGAAAGCTACCACAGAAATCTATTTTTACGTCACATACATTCTTGATAAAGCCTTGTACTCATTTAGACATCGATGTAAAATATCACCTGAAAGTTTAATACATTCCATGTTTCTGTGAACACTGGTAGACCTTTTGAGGGAGATTTCAGAACAAGTGAACTACCAGTGGTTTTTATTATCCATGAGACAATATCAGAGTAATACAACATACAGAGTCACAAAGGCAAAGTTTACTACATGCTTATAACAATGGCAAGAAAACATCCAAAACAGAACTAATAACTTAGTACCTTTCATCTTCTGTTGAAGATCTGACACTTGTTTCAATTTTATGCCTATCTTGTAAGCTTTCCTGAATAGCTTGTTGGGTCGGGATTGCATCATCAGAATCCTCGTCGAACATATATATAGAATTATCCATGGCAAATCAGCACAATGTGGACCACCTCACATAAGGAAACGCTGCTTTTCAATGGGAATCTTTGGGTTAAATCTGGAGCAACAGAAATAGCAATCACTGTTTAAGTATCAGGAGAAATGAAACATAGTCTAAAATAAATGAATCACAACTTTTCTATGTCAGGCTCTGGCCTTCTTCCAAGTACTTAAGTTTGCCCTTCAAAGAGTTACTTAGAACAGAGTAAAGGTTTTCTATTCCAATGGCACGTGCTAGTTTTTATCTGTTTCACACACCAAACATACTTGTTATTAGAAAACAACAGAAATTAATAAAATTAATTTTCAGACAAATAGTCTTGCCCTCTTAAGTCTTTTAAACACCCAGATATCATCACATGTTTCCTTGCAGATGTGCAGTAAGAGTTGGGATGTTTTTTCACTTAGTTCACAAAGGGCCTGGAAAGAAAAGGCAGGTGAAGGACTGAAATTTTTCAATCATAGCTTTTGTTCAAGCTGTTTCAGGAAAGATAATGTTAGGGCCCTATCTTGTAGTCAGGGAAGTACTTCCACCTGAAACAACACCAAACTTCACATTTGAAATAAGACCAACTTTACCATGTTGTGTACATAATGCACAGCCACTTGGAACAAATCAACTTACAATTCTGCTCTCTTCATCAATGAATGCCTAATTTTTTCTAATACTTATAAAGGATATATATAAAATAACGCAACAGTGTATATCCAAATACAGGCAGAAATAAAACATACTGGTGTAACTACAATGGAGGTAATAGGAAAAAAACCCACCTTAAAAATAGCATTAGTTTTAAAAAAAAGCAAATTGAAAGGGTTCAATTAAAATATTTTTACTCCTTTAAGATTTCAATAAACAGAGCATAGAAATAAATCCCACTGATACTATCTGTTAAGTCTAAATGTTAAAATTTAAGAAGAAACAGAGAGGTGACCTGAAAAAAATAAACCCAACCAAAAATATAGCACAAAGTAGAATAAAATAAGTAAAACTGAAAGGAAATTAAGTGAATCAGCACAGCAAAATGAAGAAAGTTGTCAGCATGCTACTTACAAAGTTTGGAATAAATCTAGAAACATCTTACAGTTGAGCAGCAGCAATTAATTCATAGCAAACCTGCATCATTTAATTTGTTACCTGATCTACCCAATGTCTGATTGCAAGGCCTGGCTCTGTAATCACACATGTAACAAAAAAGAGAAATTTATTAACAAAATATGCAGACAAATAACTGTTTGTATTCAATTATACCTATAGTACAACAAGCAGATTAACATTTTAAATCTAGCCCGTTTCTTTTTGTGAAAAGACTACAACTTCTCTATTAATTGAGAAAAAGTACTGGTTTTCCTCACCTTCTGAAAGAGGGAAGACCTTACACTTTGGAGAAGCGATTATTAAGTTGAAAGTGTTATTTTCAGGATTGAAAATGATCTCAGTAGAGCCTATGTCCATTAATAGCTCACTATAAATACCCGATCATAAGATACTCTGGGACTTTCTCCATGTTTCTTACAAATAGGTTAGTTATGTTTAATAATATGACCTGACAAACAGTGTCAGCAAAAGAAGGAATTAAAAGTTCAATTTCTTTGTAAAAATATGCTAATAATAAAAAAAAGCTTTTGGAATAAGAATTTGAGAACTAGAACTTATAACTTATTATATTATGGATAGTATATTCTTTAGTGGTTTACTAAGAAAGTAAGAAGATACTGTTAGGAGCTTACTTAAAAGAGTAAAAAAATCAAACTAATAAAAGTACACATAAACAAGCATATAAATCAAGCAAGATTCTCTTAAAAATTACTATGTGTTTCTGTTTGCCTAATCACAGTTCACATTATTAATATAAATGGAAAAGGAAGCAAAGGATAAACATAAGAGAGTCTTCAAGGGGAAAAGCACAGTTTCAGAAAGACAGACCTATGCTAAAAACCTATGCTGGTGTAACACAGTAAGTGGGGAAATGAAGGACACAGAGTCCTAGTTATATCTGTGACGGTAAGATGGAGTGAGGCTTTCATGTGCTTAATTTACTCCTACCATATTTTACGGAGGGATCCTTACGAGGAAATGATTACGTCTGTGTCTGACTGCAAGGCAGAAAACATGTTTTATTTTTTTAAAACAAAACAAAAACGCAGAGCCAGTGAAGGAATGGAAACTGTGCTGTCCCTCTGGAGTAACAGGGAAACACAGCATTTTATGACAGGTGGTCATAAAACAGATTTCATTGTTTATTCTTCAAAGAAATTATTTGAAAAAAAACACCACCTTACAAAAATCAGGATATATCAACTAAATTCTGAAAATATAAATTTGCTGAGAAAGGACAGCATCAGAAGTAGCTACCACAGATAGTTAAATGATTTCTCATACTGCAGTCTTCACTGTTGCTATGACAGAACATAGGCTATATATAAATCCAGACTGAAATCCCAAAACTTACTACCTACTAGATTTCAGCAGTCTTAATGCTCATTAACTGTTCATTAACTCTAATGTTTCTCTCAGAAAATGCAGATTACTTGAATTTTACATTAAGATATATTCTGCGGTATTCAAGTAATGCATAAAATTGGTGTTTACACATTAATATTACTACAGACTAAAATCCTAGTTGTATCTTTTACAGATTGTAAGGATGCTAATAATAGTGCATACTAATTTAAGACAAAACATTGAGGATCAGAAAATGCATGCACGCCCTCTTTTAGATTAAAAAAGTCCAGATGTTTCTTTTTACACAGTATGTTCCACCTCCTCTGTCAGCCCAGAAAAGCACAGGATCTTGTGAAGGCTGTATCTGAACTGCCCAAAGCTAGTCATCCAGCTGGCAAAGCAAGGCAACACCTCGCTTGATCCAGTGCTGGACTGGTTTATCCGTGTTAAGCATCAAAGCAATGACAAAGTTAGTAGAATGTCCGGTGGTGGATAAGACTCCTTTACGCTCACTTGTCTTGTAGAGTGGGCAAACATATGCATTAGATTTCTTCATATCCGATTTTGGAGCTTAAAAAAAAAAACAAAACCCACATTCATCAGGTCTATTAATAGAAACACAAGCTACATAGAAATATTAAGCATTTACAGTAACATCCTTAAAGATAGGTAAGGCAGAATTGTTTTGTGAGCAACACAGTAAAATTGTCTGGCTTTTTTTGTGTTTTCTTACACTGTTTGTTTTGGTTTTAAACCCAACTCATTTAACTACCATTTCTTTTCAGGACTCAATACTTCTCTGTGATTCTACCAGCTTTGTAGAATCACTCACGTGCACATTAAAATCTGAATAGTAACATAGTCAAAGCATAGTTCACACACAAGCTTTTAACAGCTCCACAGGAACTTTAGTCCAACAGCCACAGAATCTAACTGCAATTCAAGTCACCTGAGATCCAAGCACACAACTCCACATGAACTGTTTGTATGCCTGGACTGCTCACATGCAACTTGTGCAGTCTTAACATCATGTGTGTCTGAACACGTGCAGCCTCAAGAGAAAGCAGAAAAAGTGGGAACTCTCTGCAACAGCCCACCAGTGACTAACAACTAAGTGTGAACAACTGCAGTAGAAAGTCCTGCTTCAGTGAATAAATAAAAACAGGGTTTTACTGCTCCCGAACAAAGAAAACAAGAGATATGGAAAATGTATTATCAGTATAACATGCTACTAGCATAACAGATAAAAGTAACCTGAGCAAAACATGCTAAATCATGTGAGGTAGAACACTAAGTCAATCATAAGTTCTCCTCAACTTGAGTGGAGACAGGACTTGAAATACCATGTGCTTTCCTACCCAAACAGATCAGGTAGCACCTAAACATATTTATGAAAAGATTCATTTAACTAGTCCTTCTGTCAGATGAATAATTATAAAAATCTGTGGGGAGAAGCCTGTTGCTCAGATGAAGTGAGACTGAGTCAAGGTAGCAGGCCAAACTTTTTATGTAAAAGTCATAGGTCACATGCACATTTGGGTACTTTTTGGTGAGGATAGGACCATTGATCTTCTGTAAAAAAGGAATTTCACTGTGCCAATTTCTTGCTGAACAGCTCATGCTTCAGAGAAGTTATACTCACTTGGCTTTATCCAAATGATCGGCATAGTATCGAAGAGCAATTTGGGATACTGCTCTGCTAACATTCCCCTGGTGAGAGAAAACAACAGGTAATTATTTGTGGCTTGGTGTTAAACCACAGGAGGTTTGGCATCTGTTTTTCAGTTGCTGCTTGCCTGCATTTTTTTTAATTCCTGCATGAAAAAAATGTTTTATTTGGCGTGTTATTTACACAACATGACAAGTAACACTTAAAACATTTAAACAAATCTTGTTTGAGCACCTAAGAAAGCTTTCCAGAACCATAGTAAAACACTTTGTTACTGACTTGTTCCTGTCCCAGCGAGCTCCATCTAAAAATAATCCACGGATATAAACACCATCTTCTGGTGCAGTCTCAGCTGTATCCTGAGGAATAACCTACAAGAAATAAGTGTTCCATGTAATTAAATTTTCATAACTGTTTGCTTTTTCTATTGTGCCAATAACAAATTTTCAGAAGATCAATCTAGAATGAAAATACCATCATAATACCTTCCTTTCAGTACTACTGTTACACAAAACTATAAAGGTAACAGATTTCTCTGAGTTTGTTAATTGCCTCTGTTGTAGTTTATAAAATGAGGCTTTACTCACACACAAACAAGTAAGTACTCTATAGGCTGTTTTCTTGAGTGGAAGTCCAGGTACAACTCATTTTAACAAACTACTTTTACAGATGTTATTTAACAGGCCTACCTTAGCAAAGAACTAAATGTATGTCTTCAAATTGCACGGAGTAATTTGCAAAATATAATATCCAGTCAGGATTTACTTACTATATCTTGTTGCAATATCAAGACACAGATTAATAAAATACACATTTATCATTCATCTCTACCTCAAATTCATATCCCAGAAGGTCAATAGGGATCCTGTGCTTCCTAGCATAGTTCTGCATAGCTCCAGTTAAGAAAGCTTGAGTAAAATAGAATCCTGACAGCCAAAAAACCGTGGGCTTCCCGAATTCATACCAATCCTGGAAAGAACAAAATGACACAGTCAATAATCAGGAAAAGACACATCCCATATTGTTCGAGCATTTTCTACATAACTGTACTCAGAAAATGTATCACACCTTTCCCAATACTCCAACATACAGGACAAATTATATGAAAAAGCAGATAAAACAATTGGTGGTACTGCCTCTTGTACATTACCTGTAAAAATTTCAGCCTTTCTAGAAAATCTAGAATATAGCTCCCTAATGGTTTTAGACTCGGGTATGAACGTCTTGCCCAACTCTCAGGAACTTTGCCAATAAGTAGACTGCCACACACTGCCTCCAGTTCAGCATCCATAACAACCAGTCCTTTAATGGCTTTTTTCAGGTTAGTGAGAGTAATACGAATAGTTCGGATTAAACTAGAATTAAAAAATAAAACAAGAATTTCACACATTTTGCATGACATCCTCACTGGGAAAAAAGAAAAAAAAAAGGATTATGGAGCCATCTATACAACTCCTATAGCTGATACATAACTGCACAATTAGCCATGTGTGTAAGGTCATGGATATGTGCATTTGTGCGGATTTATTTTAGGAACAGTCTAATAAATTGTCTTATCATCTCTGATATCCTCTTACATCTTATCCTTAATTTGAAACTCCAAATGTATACACTGCATACTAGATGAAGGAAAAAGGTTTAGATTACAAAAGAAGAGGTGGAAAGGGTCTGCAACAACGGAAAACTTGGAAACTGAAGGACAGTAAAGACACTTTTCCATCAAGAAAAAGGTTTCATAAACTACATGTGTGTGTAGTACAGTTTCCAACACTTTTACCCTACAGATCAGAAATAAAATATAATCAAAGATAAAGATAGTGAAAGACAAAATGAAGTTAAAACACATCTATCCCACATTCTGCCTTCCCACAAGGAGTCCTAGTGTTTGGACTGCAAATACCACTGCAGACAATTTAGAAGAATAAATATTTCACACAGCATCGGCTTTACAGTGTATGATTCATAGGGAGACTTTTTCTGTGAATGGAATTATTTTGGTTACATTTAATAAAATATGACACTTACTTGTTAAATCTTTCCATTTCTTGCACCAATACAGTGTTCATACTTTCTTCATATCGCACAGGATATTTAGTTAGGCAACTTTCAACGTCAAAATCATTTGGCAGCTGTAAACGACACGTATTTGGAAATCATTCTATGTATCATTATGCATCGATACTACATCAACAGTATGGATCTATGAAAAACTGCAGTGTAATAACTACCATTACATTTTCTTACAAGTAGATCAACTCATCATTTAGTAGGTTTTTTTCAAATAAACATTATGGGATTTTTAAAGTAATGTTTGTCCTTTAAAAACTACTGAGAATAATTTTTCGTACCATGAAATGTTATGAATACATTCGTTTTGTTAATTTTATTGTTCACATGAATGAATCAACTGTTCTTTTAACTTGTGTTTTCTCTGTTTTCTGTCTCTGTCTCCTACATATTTAATAAGACTTCTTTCAGCTGAAGTATAGCCATGGTCACACAAGTTTTTACTTTAACATTGGATTAAATTCCTCCCAGGAGGTTTTTCCTCCAACACAATTCAATTTGACACTGAAGATTGTAGATAAAATATGTTCTGCTTTGTAAAAAGGTAAGTTAGAGTCACTGGAATAATACAATACCTTGCTGAGAATATCATCTGCAATTTCATAAAGAGTACTGTCACCACCTCCAGAAGTTCCCTGAGTGCCTCCTCCTTGTGTTAAAAGCAGAGATTCAAAGAGGATCTTAGTTTGCTGAAGATCTTTTGAAATATCTACATTTTCATGCAAACCAAATATCTCTGGGTGCTGACTAAATGGAAGACTCTAGGACAAAATAAGCAATAAACATCTGCATGAGATAAAACAGCATACTAGGAATCAGATCCAAAGCTTTTTTAAGGAGTGAAAAGCTAATACTGACTTCAGTTGAAGGTGGATAAGGACCTTAGCAGTAGGTATGTCTAAGCCAGTAAGTATTACTGGTAATAGAGCTATCACCTCACAGAAAGAAATTCCCTCTCCCTCTCAGAAATATTCTAGATCATGGCAAGGATCATTCAAGGATGCTAGGCAACAAGCCAAGGACACAGTTTCATGTGCTGCAAAACTACCTGTTTAATGCATGCTAATCCATGACAGAAGCCTTCAAGGATTGCTTTATTAGTGCATCATAATTAAAACAGTTCAAAATCTTGATGCTGCTTTTTACCTTAATAAACTCAATGTAGTCCTCATATGTGCCTTTTGGTGGAGCATAATAGTTACCACTGGGAGAAAAAGTGTAAGAAGGATTTTCAATTATATCTGGATTGTAGAAGTCATCCAGCATTGTCAGCAGTAAACGTCTGTCCCAGTCATCTGTCACTCGACCTCCATAGTTGCACTCACCAGTGAGGTAAGATATAGCTTCAAAAGGAACATGGCTATATTCATTTATGAATAACTGAAACAGAAGATTTGGGTAATTACTGAAATATCTGCAGAACAACAGTGTGACCTACAGACCAAACAAAGAGCTGGAAGCTATAGCGAACGCAAAACTGCAGTTTATGGAGTTTTCTCCTTGAATGGTGGAAATTCAAATTCTGAAATCTTTTTCAGGTAAAAATTATAGTTTAAAAAAAAAAAGGAGTTAGTAGTAAAAGCCTCGTATGAATATCCAAATTAGTAAATTATCCAAATAATTATTGGATTATTTACAAGTGGATAGTATGTCCAGTCTAAATTTTCTAGATGGCCATTTTTCTATGTCATAAAGAAACTGTGCATTTCACATAATTTTTCAGAACCCTCTGACCTCTTTCACTGATATATGATTTAATGATAACTTCTCCAACTGTTCAGCCTCAACTTCTGCAACTAACACTTTTATCTCTCCTGCCTTTTCCACACAGTGTAATGTTGAAAATATTTATAATATGATTGAAATTCCTTGCTTTTGTAGTTGAAGTCATGAAAATCTATGAACAAGTGATGTAACTTAAGTGTATAGCTCTTTTGACTGTCAGCTATGTTTGGCAAAACCCGAGTTAAAGGCGGCAATAGGTGATTTTACCTGCAGCTGTCTGATACTGATTCGCAAGTCTGACTCATTAAATCCATAGGGTATGTTCCAACCAAGGGGCCCAAATTTTCTTCTCTCTTGAACAAGAGCATGGAAAAAACAAACTCCAAAGAGCAGTTTCTCCCATACCTTTGAGAAAAACAAACCCAAAAAGTATTATTAACTAGCCTATATTCTCATGGTGGTTTGTAACTTGTGCAGAGAACACACCATTCAATCACCACTCTCCATTGAGGGTACAAACATGGGCAACTCGAGTATGCTGTGGTTACTTGGTTTGGGCACAAATACACACACAGTCTCCACATATGCAAGCACATTTAGCTAGCTCAAGTACCATTACACAAGTTTTTTCTCTTCTTCCATTTAAAGAGCAGCTGACTTTGTACGAATTAAAATAGCAGCAGATACTTATTTTTAAGGTTCATTAGAAAATCATAGATTGCATATGTATTGTTTTATATAAGTCCTTAGATGTATCCACTTATACCTATGCATAATGATTACCATACTTGTATTTCTGAATAAATCCACTGCTTTTTCACTTTCTTCATGGGTAATGATTAGCTAGGTGGTTCATCACTTACCAGCAAGTCATATAGGCACCGCAATACTGGTCCCTGATCTTCTCAGCGTTTACCACCATCTCAACTAGAATACATATGCCCTACTAAGGAATTATCAGAGTTTCTGTGTGACATGTATGTACTTTAATGAAGCCTAAGAAACCATTTTAAATACTGCAACATGAAATTACCGGGCAACCTAACTCTTAACTAATATTTTTAGGCTGAAAACCCTAAACTCACAACCACAGTAAAAACTGTAGCTTATTGCATTTACTGGACAGAAATCAGTGTATCTGTGGATTAAAAAACAAAACGAAAAACACAAATTCCAACCATAAAAACAAGAAAACTGTCAAGAGATAGACACATTACCAGCTCCTTTTCAGGGCATCCAGAGAAGAATGCAGGATCAGAAATGGGATCAGAAAGAAATGACTGCAGTAGGTTTAATCGGAGACCAGTAGGAGGTTCATTTGTCATCTTCACTCCATTCTGCAGAATGGTTACTGGAAACTAAAAACAGCAAAACTGCACTCAAAGTCTGGAATAGATGTTAGATTGTTATAACAATATATTATTACTCTATTTATTATATAAACAATTTTCTCTAAGAAATTCTATTTTAAACATTTAAAAAATTCTCAAAGGTATCAAGAAAGCAAGACCTTGCTCTAAACTACAAACAGATTTTAAAACGTGTTCTTAGTATTCAACGCCATACAAATAAAATGCAAAATGAACCTCAATGACAGCAAAAAACTTCATAATTATATATTCTGGCAAAATGCAGTTCCATTCAGTAGCACACAAAATATCACACAATATAATATCAAAATATCACAAAGGAAGCTTGATGTAACCATCTTTATTTTTTAATATCCCTTCTTGATTAAATTATCTCTTCAACAGCCTTACTCTATCTCAGAGAGCTTTCCATTTTCAGCTCATTCAGGGATTTATTTCTCAAACATGTCATCAACTTTGTCTTTCCCCAAATACAGAATGTTTGGCAATGCACACACCTTTGGTGAAGGGTAACTAGTAAGCCAGAGTCTGAAGACTGGATGACATTTTTCACTGTTAAAGTCTTCACATATTTTCTCCAGTGTTGGCATCCAGGAGACAGCTAAATGACAATTTTGCAAACAAACCCAGGTTCCTTCTTCCATTGCTTTCTCAATCATTTTTGTAGCTATAGGTCCTTGTCCTTGTCCTAATGAGATGGACTGAAACTTATCTCCAATCATCTCTCTGTCTTTTGCAAATTTCAGAAGGCCTGGAACAGAAACAATAAGCTTTTAGTTTTTCTTGATTAAAAAGCAGTTATATCAGGAAAGAATAAATTTAAAATGTTCACTACTGTTTTGTAGTACTTGCACAAAGGTGTGTCCTGAAAGGGAAATTCAAGTCCCTAATCTGAAAAGCTGTACTATGCTTTTGTTTTCTCTTTCTGCATATACTTACTAGACATGGGATCCGCTCCTGGAGACAGCACAAATACTAAAGGGATTGTAGAATTTGAATCTGAGTAACTTTTTGTTAGATCAAAAGGTGGTGGCTCTACAAATTTCTTCCCCAGCTTATCAGTTACAAATGTTGTTACAGCTGGACCAATCTGATAAAACAAGTGCAGACAAACCATTAACAGCAATTAAACATAACTGCATATATGACAGCATGTGCCATGTACTAGTTAAATTCCTGACCCTACAGACACCACTGCTTGAGGCCAGTCTTGCAGAATGCTTCAGAAGCAAAGGTTGACAACCCCGTCTCTTTTTTTCCCTTACAAGATGAATAATAATCATAGAGTCATAGAATGGTTTCAGTTGGAAGAGGCCTCAAAGATCGCCTAGTTCCAACCACCATGCCAAGGGCAGGGACACAGAATCACAGAGTCGTAGGGGTTGGAAGGGACCTCCAGAGATCACTGGGTCCAAGCCCCCTGCCAAAGCAGGCTCCCTAGGACAGGTTGCACAGGTCGGTGTCCATGTGGGTCTTGAATATCTCCAGAGAAGGAGACTCCACACCCCCCTGAGCAGCCTGTTCCAGCGCTCTGTCACCCTCACTGTGAAAAAGTTCTTCTGCATATTGGTGCAGAACCTCCTGTGCTCCAAAAAGATCAGGTTGCCTAAAGCTTTTAGAAAATAAAAAATAACATACCTTGTGTAAACAATATTAAATTACAGTAAGACTTTAATTCAGACTTTACCTAGAGTGGAAAACCAGCACATTCCCCCTTAGTAAATATTAATGTAGTACGTCATTAAGGAGCAATAGCAATATGTACTTTAAATCCCAAGAGCCCTTGTTGTTAAGGTACATGCAATGCAACTTGCTAAGTGTACCAAAGGCAGAAGGTGGTAAAAGGTCACCTCGGCTGTTCAAATAAATACTTTGGATCTCTGCCTCAGAACCCTTTGTATACCAGCATACGGTACTGGATACTCCGTGTCTTTGTTCAGATGAATATGAACAAGCACTTGAAGAAAACTAGAACAATGACTATACTTTGAAAGATGCATGAAGTCATGTCAGACAAAAGATTTCAGCTGATGCCTGGTGTGTTTGCATTGCCTAATTGAAAAAGAAGAATAGCATTTACTTTCTTAATAAAACATGATGAAGAGTAGATTAGGTATTTTAACAACCAGTGCAAGGTATGCTACAAGACATGGAGCAGTCTACAAACACTTGACAACAGATCATTTTACCTTGTCAGGTCGTAAGCATCGAAGAATTATCATCCTTTGCAATTCATTTAATGTATTATTCAATTGTTCTGGTAACGGAAAGTTCTGTGGCTCCTTGCTGTCATACATTTTTTGCCATTCAGTTGTATTTTCAGAGATGTGACTCCTAGAGAAAAAAACCCAAACAAATCCACACTTAAAATACTGTGAGTACTCGGATTCCATTTTTTGATGTTTATCAAAAGTTAATTGCACTGCATTGCTATACAAGCCATTCTAATTGGCAAATAATCATACAGCTGAGCTTCTCCATGCTGACGAGTGAAAAAGAAATCTTTTCCCACCATGCTATTGCAAACATACATAACTCCAGCTGACAGGTTCTGAGTTGACAATAAATTCTGAGCATTCCTTCAGCCAGCATTACTTGTAGTTCACAGGCCGGGTGAATTTTTTACCTCCTATTTCAGGGAAACTCCATTCCTTAACCAAAGCAAATTAGCAGAAAATTCCATCAAGGAAAAAAGATTTCCTTCCTTCACACAACATGCACAGTACATACTCTGCAATGGGACAACTCTCAGACTATTTAAAGGCTAGATCATCATCCACATTGCTACTAAAACTCCAAAGGGAGATCAACACAGACAGCCCCAAACATTTTCTTCTAACAGGGCAGTGTTTCCATAGTCAGATCCAAATCCTCCAAGTATTTGGGCTCTGTCAACTATTTATTTGCAAGGCTCGTACAGCCACTACAGAATTTAGGGTTTAATTCCATTTAAACCCAGGGTGAAATTCTCCTGATTTCAGGAAATTAGATTTTACCATTGAAACACAGTTTCTTTACCATGGAGATACACCAAAAGAGAATTTTCCTTAGGGAATGCCTCAAATAATTTAGGAAAAGAGTTTAATTAAATAATATTATAAGTGAAGCAAACCTAATGATTAAATAAGGGACTCATTTTACCATGCTGGCATTTCAGTGCTGGTTTAGAAAACATATAGGAAACATTTATTTTAGCATGTTATGCATGCTTTAGTCAAAATTAATTAAGGGTAGTTCATATCAAAATTTTACTCTACCTCAGTTCTTTCAAAGCTGAGAATTCACTTGCACGACATAATTCATCCCAGCTCTTATCTGGTAGCCAAGATGGATCCGGATTCTTGTACTTATTTTTGAGACCTACACCCCCAGTTAGTAAGAACATAAACTCTTGATGTTCTATTTCATTTTTAGCCCTGTATAAAAAACAAAGATGGATAATATTCAGTTACCAAGATACAATTCTACATAATATAAAGAGTTGTTTAAAACTAATTACATTTCTCTTTCATTTAGTATCACTTCTACTTTAGTAATAGCTGACATCAGATCACAGTATTCTGTATTTTTAAAAACTGTGTAGTAAAAATGACTGATTAAGACTACATTAAGGGTTTAAAGAGCCAAATGGTATATATCTGCTTATTTCTTTTTAAAAAACACACTTATTGCTGATTTTTAAAGGCTTTACAGAAAAGAATGCATTCTGGGAATAGAGTAGCCTTACAAATCGGCCAAGGAAGAATGGACTATATATGGAAGCGTACACATCATGATTAAGTATGCACAGTGTGACTATTATTGCAATTCTGAATTTTTCTTTCACAATGTATTGACATAAAATTAAAAAAGGAAGTTGAAACTAAAAAGCTGGCAGGAAAGAGAAGTCTGCAACTGAGATCTCATGATGTACACAAAAGGATACAAGAAAGAGGAGAGGAAATTAAAAATATAGAAAGGCCTCGCTGTTGCTTTGATGGCACATTATTGTATAGATTTCTTTCTAAAATGTTTTCTTAAATAACAGTAATCATTTCTGACATAGGATGTTATGTAGAACTATCCTGACCCTTTAAAGGGAATCAAAGATTTATTACTGGCAAAACAATTGATTTTAATATGGACAGGAACATTCTTTCATTAACATGTCCAAGGCTATATACATAGTAGTGACACATGCACTCACATTCTCTTTTACTTGTAAATATTACTATTACCAAGTCCCAAACATTTATGATCTTACTCCAAAGATTATATTAATATGCACAAGAACATATCTCAATATTTTTCCATTACAAAAACACTAATAATAATTCTGTTATTAAAGAGATTTCTCAAAAATGAGCTTACATGAGAAGATTACAACACAGCAAAAACGAGAAGAGCAGCTTGTCCTTTTCAAAAAGTGAACGACACACATTGCAATACAAATTGTATGTAAAGTGGTCATTTAGATATCGAAGTCGCTTCTCCAAAATTTTGGATTTGTTACTAAAAGGAAAAGAAGTGAGAAACTGAGACTTCAAATTTAATAACTTAGGCAAATCAATTAAGAAATCTGAATCTATTTAGGGTTGCAGGGAAATGACATTAAGCTTACATAGTCCACGACATACTCAGATGCCCATTTCCCCCAAATTCCAAATATATTCAATGTTTTACAGCTGTTTTAAAAGTCTCATAAAAAATAATGACCTGAAATAATCTTTTCAGTTAAGTGGTGATGCTCTTAGTGAAATACACTTCACCCTTTCTGTAAGTCACATTCTTAAGAATAATTAAATAAAGCACACACGGTTCATTGCTTGCTCAAACCGTAGCTAAAAAGAGCATTTACTTTATTAACAAATCATATTTCATTTAAAAACCCTGCATTTAATGAGGGATAAGAGATAAACGGTTTCAAAAGGGAGTGAACTGTTCAGAGCAGAACAGTGGAAACACCTTATTTTACACCAGAAAGACTGTATTTACCTGTCATGAATAGAGTTGATGAAGAGGTTAACAAACCAAGTAAGGGAGTACTGGTACATGGGATCAATGTTTGCCAAGTCTGCAATACTAAAGAACAGCACTGACGAATGCTTTGCAATAGGTCGATAAGCTTCTCGAGATTCAGCAATTTTAAGTTCCGTTTTCTCTGCAACCTAAATATGAATAGCAGTTGATAAAGAAAAGCTTTCAATATTCTCTTTCTACAAGAAATATAACTACTTAATAACATTATTACAATACTTCTACACAGGACTTGATAATGTCAGAGTAAGACAACTTTTATATTCCAAAACTCATAACCGCAGTAGGTGACAACTACATTAGGTCAAATGAGTACTTGACTAGCGTAGTACAGCCACATCTATTTACCTACACTACAGGATGCAGTAGTCAAAGCAAAGGACAAAGAATGTACAAGAGTTCCACTGCATCATTTAGCATCGACAGTATCAACCTTTAAAGTTGTTAATATTGCAGAGATAATCAATCTGTAATTACCCAGGTATTTAAGCTCTAGTTATTATACTGTAAATCCACTCTATATATTCAAAGTATTGTTTTGTAAAGAGGTCTTTCAAAATTAGATTAGATGTATTCGGAGTTTACATTTAATAGGCATTAACAAATAGCAGGAAAGTCAACATCAGCTTAAAGAAACCACTACCACGGGATTTCTGTTAAATCTATAGTAATTTTTAAAAATTAAAAATCTTTATTTTTTTATCAATGTTATTTAGTTGTCATTGGCTTCAGCTGGTGTTTTATCCATTAAGTTCAACAAAAGAATCTGGATTGTCTCCCTGAATATTTTGTTGTTTTAAAAAATTAGTTCCTTTCTTTTATCTTAACATCACCTAAACTTCAGAATTTACTTTTATCTCTTTATAAATTGATAAATATTCTTTAAAATATTTTCAGTTAAAGATTGAATAAACAATCTGTGAAGATTTGAGAATAGATCCAGTTTTATTTCCCTTCACATTTCACAAGCACAGTTTCCTCACGCTTTATATTCCCTTTGCTAGCTTCTAATTTTCACATTTAATTTCCACTTATTGTTTTCAATTGTCAATTGAGAACACATATACATAGTCGTTACCTGCTGTTTTTTTGTGATCTCATTAGCCATTATTTTAGCAGAATCCAAGATCTCAATAGCAGTCTCATCTTCCAGAATATTTCCTTCAGATGAATGTAAGGTTTCTAAAATTTTCTTCTCAGTATCTTTTAGATGCTTTTTATTTGCTGCAGATTGGAGAATGAGAGCATTTCTTTTCTCTTCCAGTTCTGGCCTAATGAAAAAACCCACGCACAACACACAGAGTCAATGTTCATGTTCCATTGAATCTCATAAAGATACCTCCTCCTTCCTAGAACAAATGTTTGTGAATGTTCTCTTCAGTTTAAGAGACTGTTACTGTTCAGCATATGTTTATATTTCTGAGAACAGATTTCTTGGCATAACTTCCGTTCAGTATTTGGAAATGATGGTCTAAACTTCAACATCTTAACATTTTGCATGTTGGCACGTTCTAGTTTTCCTTTATTACATCTCTACTGTCTGGAAAAACACCATGTGATATGCAGAACTACATCCTAAGACTTTAAATGACTATTTGCCGTAAAGAGAGACTTACCTCTCTTTTGCTACAACAATACCCAGCAATTGGTCTTCAAGTCCCTCTGGCGTTATCATGAAATTGAGTAAAGAAACTTTTGTAGCAAGTTCAGGCATATAATGTGGATTTCTCAGTTTTGTGGTAATAAAAAACTTGAAATCACTGGAATACTCAATAACGATCTCTCCAAGCCTGATACACTCCACACCTCCTAAAGTTGAGATGAGAAAAGTTATGAAAACCATTATCTAGTTAAATTGCTTACAGAAAAAAACACTTGATATATTGTAAATGGCAAATTTCTTTAAAAGTAAATAAATAAATGTGATGGTCTGAAAAATTTCAGAGACTTCAATGAGGCTACGTAGAATACCAGAGATGGTAACAGAGCGCTGTGAAATTGTTCTCAAATATGATATTCTTACAGACTATTCTTTTCTTTAGTTACCTGTCGGAAATAAATAGTATGAACGTGAAAACCCTTAAAGCAGGAAGGAAAACTCAATGGGGTTTATCTGCATTTTTCTGTCGTTTTCCAGGACAAAATAAAAGTTGAAAGCCAAATTCATTGCTACTTTCCTATGCTTAAGAGAAACATAGGAAAGTTCTGTCTTAAGCAGAATACCTTAACAGCATTTCTTGCCTGTGCAAAATTTAGTAGGTATTAGTATTAGACTAAAACATATGAAAAACTTCATTTCATTGACAATCTTCCCTTTGCAGTAAAGTGTCTTTATTCAGTCTCCTACAGTGACATGGTGAAGGTCTTCACATTAAACAACTATCATGTGATGTATGAATGACAGCTATTTAAAAGATAATATAGAACTTGAAGATGTTATGAAATCACTTTCCCCTTGCCACAGACAGCAGTAAAACAGAGAGTAATAAGACAAACATTAGAGACTACCATAGACCGTAAGACGAACATTAATATCATCTACTTCGGGGTTCAAAATAATTATACTGTACCTTGTTTAAAAGTCTGTTTAAGTAGCAGAGGTTCAAGGGACGGGTCTAGATCTTCTCCAACATTTTCTAGCAGAAGTGGAGTTCCAAACTGAATGCAGTTCTCCACAGTTCTCATATAATCTGTGTCACTGACCTTGATAACATTCAGGTTGTTTTCCTTCTCAAAATTCTTGATCCATTTATTTGCTTGACCTTGAGGATCAATCATTAAGGGCCTAGAACACAGAAGACTGTTTTCTCAGTGATTGCAGGAGTTTTTAAAAATTCTAAACTATTTTAAGACATTCTTTGCCAGGCTGTCAAGGAAAAGGTTATATAATTTTGATTCTATAAAAAATGGATATATCAAGCTTATTATCATAACTTTAAAACACCAAAAATAGTTCTTAAAATTGAAAAAAGTTAATAAAATACACAATAATGCCAAAACATTGCTAAATCTTGTTCTGTCTCTCCCCTGGAGTTCTCATTATTTCAAATTTATTTATTTTTACATAGATATGAGTTTCACACTCAGTAAGTATCTGTAAAACACAAAAATGTCATCTGATAGCCATGTAAGTCTAAGAACCTGAAGTGGACTGCAGTATCTTGACCCTGCAATTTAAATAACTGAATCTATCATTGAACACAAATAACGAGTAACAGGACAGCAAGGTACAACATTTAAAAATACAGTTTTAAAAAAGCAAACAAACAAACAAAAAAAGAATGAGAAAGATGCAGGACCGCCCCGGTCCAACTTTATCTACTGAAAGGAAAACCTTCAAGTAACTATGTACACAGATCTCTACAGGGCTGCACTGTCTCTTGATGCTTTGTTTGTTTGTTTGTTTTTTTTTTGAAAAGCGAAAACTTGTTGGGATTAGAAAATTAAACCTCTTTGTTACCTACCAACGTCTTGAATTGTCAACAATTACCCCATTGTCTACAGAAAATACGTCAGTTGGCAAACCAGCAATATTCCAGGCTCTTATTTTTATTGGGTCACCAAGAGTCTTACTTAGAGAGAAATTCTCCGAACAAGGGATATTTTTCTCCTGGAAAAACAGAAGAAAAGCCAGTTTATCTTTACTGCATGTTTCTTTACATCTTTTATTAAATGCCACTTCAATCCAAACTGACATTGTGCATTTCCTTTTAAGAGCTTGAAACAGGTCAGGTAAAAAACCTGGGAAAATCATAGCTTTAATAGTTAACTTTATTTCACCACCAAATATTTACCCTCTCTCCCACTTTTGTAGGATTTGTCCATGTTTCTGCACACTGTAAATGTGGGGGTTTAGTTACCTAAAGTTATGACAATGCATTATTTTAAGAAACTCACACAGTTGGAAATCACCCATTAACTCCCTACAGCAATCCAATGCTGACTTGTTACTGTTTATTGTCATGGTCACAATCAGTGAATTCAAATCTCTTGATTTATGAATAACTACATAAATGCATAACTACATTGGAATGTCCCTTCGCAAACAACATAACCATTTGGTTAACATATATTTACATTATATGTAACTGCATTGTAAAACTAGTTCTTTCATCTAAAGGCAAAACAGAGAAAATTCTGAGATTTTATTTAATAATCAATCCTTACGAAGTCAATGATCCACTCTCATTTCTCATATGATACTTTAGGCCCAGAGTAAACTTGCTGATTTAATTAATTTCAAATTTACAGAATTCTGGATCCAAAGAATTTTGCCCATCGATTTATCAGGTTAATATTAAATAAACTGCCAAATGAATGAGTCAGCAGTGGGCCCAGGGGGCCAGGGAGGCCAATGGCATCCTGGCTTCTATCAAAAACAGTGTGGCCAGTAGGTCTAGGAATGTGATTGTGTCCCTGTACTTGGCATTGGTGAGGCTGCAACTCGAGTAATGTGTCCAGTTCTGGGCTCCTCACCATAAGAAGGACACTGAGGTCCTTGAACGAGTCCAGAGAAGGGCAACCAGTCCGGTGAAGGGGCTGAAGGGCAAATCATATGAGGGGCAGCTGAGGGAGCTGGGGATGTTTACAGTAGTCTGAAAAGTGAAACCAATTAGTTAAACTGAAGATAATTTTCTAACCTTGCACAGTTTGCTCCAATCTTTTATACATTCCTGTCGAAATCCAGCAGTAAAAACTCCCAGATAGGCTATCACACCAGCTGATATCAGAACATCTCCTGTCAAATTATCATATACATCCTGAAGATCATTTGCAGCATCATTCCATCTATGACAAGAGGAGAAAAACAGTGCTGAAACCTCCATATTAATGATACCAATAATAAAAATGGACCTTTTTTCATTGTTGCTTATTTTAACTTCAGGTGGAGAACAAGGACATTGGGTTTCTATGTTTTATTCTCACTGTGAAGACTTTCTCTACAATTCTCCCCATGTTGCTGCCCATATTTTACATTATAAAAAATTAGGAGTCTTTCAAGGGCCTAGACACAGCCCTCACTACAGTCTTAAAAGCTCAGACAACTGAAGCTCAAATTCTGTTTCTACAGTGGCTGTTACAACTGATATTTGAACTTTAACCTGACCTTGATCTCTCTCCACCAAGGCCTCCAATCAGCTTCTCTGCTCGCTCTAGTTTTTTAGCACACAGATCAACCTGGAATTCTAAACGAGCCTTTTCTTCAGTTTTCTCAGTGAACGTTCGTTCCAAACCAGTCAAACGACTTTCAACTGCTGCAAGTTCTTCTCTCTTCTGATTCAACAGTGTCATCGTCTCTGCTAAGGATTGCTGTGCCTCTCTTAAACGATCTTTTTTGGGTGCAACGACCTATTCAATTACAAGCAAGACACAAATGCTTAAAGCACATTCTTGTAATTTTACTATTTAATACAATGGGTAGGGTGAATGTACCACACAAAGGGAAGGTTTCAGAGCACTGAGGGACCAGGATCACAAACGCACCTTTGCAACCCTGTCATACACCTCCATCGCCATAATCCACTTGCATAAACCCTCTGCTGCCGAGGAAGCTTTAGCCACCTTTTGTGGATCAAACTCAGGATTAGTCAAGTATTCAGTCCGAATCCTCTGCATGACAGCTGCCTAGATAACAAAAGCATTAGAGCTCATATCTTAGGACTGACAGTTTGAAATTACACCAACTGACTGCTGTTTCTCTACACAATGAAACAGGACAACCCACTCAGTATTAATTGTGGCAGAAAACACTGCTCATTTGTTTCTTTTGATTTTCCTATCATGATTTGTGGTCTTCTCCTGTTTTCATCCTAATCCTCTCCTATCCTTCATAATCATGCATATGGTGTGTCTTGCATACAGCAGCTACCTAAGTGCTAAGAGCATTAGTCACATAGAAGCCTTAATTTGCACTGTCCCCTGTGCAAAACATGCTAATTTCACTATTTGCTATCTTTTCTCAAGACACAGCTGTGTGGGATCACTGTAAAAATGTGTTTCTACTAATGTAAGACAAAATCCAAGTGAATTACCAGTTCTATAAAAGGCAAAGCATATTCAGTTTCAACTGAACTAGGTAAAAGGCAAAACCCCACACTCTAGGATAGCAAGATTTCTGGGGGAGATGTTCGTATTTTAAATAGAGTTACCCAGGTTACATAGTTACATTCTGGCATTTATTGTATATCTTCTAGTACATTTAAAATATTGCCCATTTTTTCACCATTCATTCAAACAAAATAACACAATTAGAAACAGCCATTAAGAGCAGTACCAATAGGGGCAGTTATTTAAAAATAGGAAAAAAGTTTATAATGATGAGTAATTTAGAAAAATGAACACAAAGAAGGCACAGAAAGGTTGGACATGGATCAAATATTCACTGGTTCCATGAAAAAGCCCCACTTGAAAACAGAATACATGAGATGAGGCTAAAAGGACTCAGGTTCAGAAGAAACAGGAGATAGTTCTTTATACTAAAAAAGACCAAAAGTGGACTTCTGGAACATTTTGAGAAAGACACACAGGATTTAAGTGGACAAGACAAATTCCACAACAGACATCCACTGAAAGCTACCTAAGAGACATTAACCACATCTACCTTTAGAAGGCCTTCATTTAAAGTGCCAGAGACTGGAAGTACATTTGGAGAAATTACTAGATATACTGTTCCTAGTCCTTCCTAGGCACCTGCTTAGGCCATTTTTTGGGCACAGTTTTTTTATGAGCTATTTTTACCTTTTAATGAGATACCACCTAAACATTGCAAAGTTGGAAATACTTGTACGCAAGACAATTCATTCAGACAGAAGGGGAATTCTTGAGATGCCACTTAACAAGGCTTATCCCAAGGAGATTTGACTTGCTTGCCATGACCATATTCATCCTATAGAGATATCCTATCATATTGTAAAGATCCTCGGTCATAATAGAAGTTGACTGACATGTGACAAATGGGCCCTCTCATATAGTATTTTCTAATTATTTTTTTTCCCTACAAGGAAGTGTCTAGAGGGTAAAAATCACTGAAAAATTAGACAGAAGTCTTACTGGAATATTATCCTTGTCGTACTCTTTCAAATCTTTTAAGAAATTCATGTCACCAAGCAGTTTCTTGCTAGGACCCCAGTAATCCAAAATCTACAAAACACAGTAGGAAATGTCTTTAAAAACTTTAAAACAAGCATACAATCAAAAATAACAAATTTTTAAAATTAAATCTCCTGCATATTTAACACTGATTACCTTGCATCTCCTTGAGATGTTAATAAAGGAGAAAGTCTATCAGATCACTTATTTTCCCCAAACCATACTTAAAGCCAAAAATTGATCAGTGTGTCTGGGAAGAGTTACATATTATTATCAACATACAAGTCGAGCAAATTAAGTCTATTCTCTCTGCACATTACAAAACTTAGAAAATTTGGAATTCTGGAAGTTTTCAGTGGAATAGTGCATGGAGGCTGTAAGTACTTGCCTACTTCAGTGGACCTTGGGTGACCTTGTTTATTGAACAAGTGTTCTGTGTGGAGAATAACAGGAATCACACTTGTATTTGAAACTTCTGTCTGCAATTTTACCTTTCTTCCGCTCCCTGAAGGATCTGCAATTCTTTCAGGTTTTATGTCTTTCATGACACAGATAGCAGACATGACAAGCTTGACACCAGATGGAGGATTTTTCATTGATTTAACAATTGATATATCAGAAGGCTAAAATAAGAATCACATTAAATTATGATGAGTGTTATGCCTTTCTCACCACTAAAATAAATGAACTAACAGAAAAAAGGGGAATTATAACACCATTACCGATGAACATAATTACAGAAGACATTTAGAGGGGATGATACAGTGTTAACAAGACAATTAACAATATCCACCAATGTATCCTATGCAGGGGAAATAAAAATGAAATAAATGCTAGTAATGGTAAAATAATGATCAATTAAAAGTGTATTTTAAAAAGCCCAGGTCATAATATTGTTATATGTTTCTGTAAATGTAATCTAAGACATTTCATGTACTTAGTAACTCCTACTATACTAAATTCTTGCATGACTATTTCCAACAATATTGCTTTCATATCACATGTAAGTCATGACAAGGATAAAACCGTTAAACCAAAGACCCAGATAATTCTTAGTCATAAACAAATGCCTTGCTATTCTCTGGTGGCCAACATCAACTTAGCTGAAAGAGGAAATTCAGCTGATACCACTGCTGGTAACCTCAAGTTTTGGTTACTTTTCCCACGTCAGCTTTCTTGCAAACAAACAATTTTTTAAATGAACCCTTCCCACTTTGTATTCTGAGTACATCAAGAGGAAATACCCTGAACAATGACTGCAGAGGTCCCCTCTGTTGCTAAAACTGAGGAAATGTAACCCTTTTCCAACTCTTCTAATCTTGGTACATTTCCTAAATGAAGGGTTTCATGTTAGATTAGCTTGCCTTCAAAGTGTCAAGAGCATCAAGTGCCGCCTCCAGGGCTGGGATCGCCTCTGCCAGGTCACTCTCACATTCATTTTTCAAGGTCTGAGCTTCTGCAGCTTTTTCTGTAGCAATTTCTTCATCTACTTTTACAGTTTTTCTTATTTGTTCTACCTCTGCAGATTCTATTTCTATAGTCTAAAAAAAAATAAATGGGTGAGCTTCCTACTGCACAGTGACCAATGAAATAAAATGACATTATTTAGCACAGCACTTATGGAATGAAGTAAAATATAAAGAGAAAAATTAAGTATTTCAATATTTTCATATATTTTCAATTAATGTAAGGGAATATTTTGTTTCATAACATAATATAACATCACAAAGCATTAACAGTAGGTAAACTGCATAAAATAGAATTACTGTCACTAAAAGCTGTTAAGAATTTGTTTACATTCAGGAGGCAAGGAATTCTTCACGAATGTGCATCAGGCTGTAACTAAACAATTACTAGCTTTTATAGTGAGTTTTCATAGCTTCATAGTCTGTAACACTGACTACCAAAATTTATTTTTTTTCCAGTGATGAGTCAAGCCTTCACCCAAGTACTTCCTTTTCAGTTCTACACAAAAGTGACATCCAGTTTTCTTTGAGGTTTGTAAGAGGTAGCACTGTATCTGTAAAAATACTTAACAAATCAGAAGGAAGTGCATAACAGTGTCAATCAAATCATACTTTTTTTGTGATGCAACAGTAATATACCAGCTAAGTGTATTTTCACAAGTCAGAAATTTCAAAAACACCCAAGAAATTGGTTTCTGAATCCCACTATATTTCCATGAAGTTAATCCCTTTTAGGATCCTTTCAAAAATCAAGTGTTTAATTCCTGTGCATGCAAAGACAGACTGCAAAACGGTTCTGGTTTATTTTGTATACTGATAAACTATTTGTGGTTTTTGCAATGTTTGTGAATGATCTTGGGAAACCCAATCTAACCACTATTTGCATGAAAGTTATTCTGACACCTTTCAGTATGGAGCTCAAACAAGGACTGTATATCCAGGCTCTGTATCTTACATAAGGAATGCAATTATCTTCCAGGTCCAATGATATAAGCATGAATACAGCAAGTTCCACAACACTGCAAACTCCAGGAAGAATGAGGTGACTTCAAAGAATCTAAACTCAACTCTTGCTTTGTGAACGTCCCAAATCAGTGACATTGTATGAGCAAGTTCTTCAGACCCTGTCTACAATCAGCTGAACTATTAATGTAGAAATACATCGTACAATTAAGATTCCTCATTCAAAGCTAATTATTACAAAGGTGAAATTATGGATTACAAGTCTACATGATTAAAACCCACAAAGTTGTATTTGAATGACTCTACCTTCATCATGTGTGCGTTATCCAATTTAGCCTCTTCCAGTTTAGGCTGCAGCTGAACAAGTTCTTGTTTCATCTCACCAACCTGTAACACGTGAAAGCAACCAGGTAGAATTCAGAAGAGCCAAGTACAATTTCCAACAATCTCACCTAATGACTAATTTATCAATAGAAGGAAATAATACTCAGTTTCCAATCAAAACACTTCAGAGACTCATTTTTATTTCATACACACAGTCTCTAGTTTGAAGAGCTACACTCATTTCCAGTCACCATTCAGGAAAGGGAAGCTCTGTTCACACACTACTTAGCAATACATGCATGGAGGTCTGTGGCCTCCAGCACAACTGCTATGATTGTGGGAAAGAAATAGTAAAATACAATTCTTGTAGTTTACTCATAAAGTAATGTTTTTGACTGACTTCTTCATGAAAAGACCAGCTTTTGCCAAACACTTTCAAATGGAGTTTCAGGTCCATTTTTATCCTAACCTGTGATTCAGCAAAAGCTAGTTTATTTAGTCCATTCACATATTTCTTCTTGGCTTTCATTACAGCGTCTCTTTTCTGAGTAAGAAGTTTCCGAAATGCAGCAATAAGCTCAAGATAAGAAGTAGGAGTAACATAATTATGTCGTCCCAGACTTTGTAAGAACCTAAAAAAAATAGTGCCATTAAGTTTTGGTTTCTTTTTTTCAGTTTAACTACTGTTAGAAAAGTTACATAACTGTTTGACACAAAATAGCACTAAACAATATTGATGAGTATTTTTATGCAGGCAGATAAGTACATGTTAACTTTTAATATAGAAAACAGTAGAAATTAAAAACTCAATTGCCTGCTCTTTTGTTGTTTCTTCTAAAAATCCAACTTCAGTTCTCTGTTGCTCAGTTTACTACTTTCAACAACATAACCTTTAAATTAATTAGTTGCTTTCAAAAGAAACAGACTGACCTTACAGAGAGTGACAAAACTGAAGTATGAAAGTATTTACAGATGGGCACAACTTCCTGACGTTCACTGTCTGTGAGCTCAAGTGTTTCTAAGAACTTATTAGCTACACGTTCAAGGGCATCTTCAGGCCAAGGCTGAGAGAAAAATGAGGAAGAAAGCACTTGTAAAATTCAGCTGTTAGCAGCTTTTATAATGAAAAACTTTTATAATTCATAACAGGAGAATGAGTCATGCTAGACCCAAGCATGTCTCAAGAACAATGAGCTGACAGAAGGGTTAGATCAGGTAGCAAGGTCCCTAGCCATGCAATGATTTCTGGTGACAACTAGCTGATCTAGTTAAAAGCTACATACTGCCATTCTACCCAAACATTTCTGTGTCATCTTTTGGCAGAGAAATTGACATGAACACCAGGCCAAGCTATAGAGCTAACTACACTTTAAGGAAGAGTGATACTGTTTACATCGAGGATTGTTAACTACAGCAATTTTCCAAGTTTTATTCTGCTATAAAACATCTACTATAAACAACAGACATTGTATTTGCTACTAATTCCCATGATGCATGATCTGCCTAACAAGCATCAGAAGTTATAACCTTTTTACAGTCACACTGAAATGGTTTCTCTAGTTCTTTAAAACATGTGTTACACAATAAAATGAAAAATTACCATCAAAGACTATTCACTACTTCAGAAATGTAAAATTTTTAGGAACAAAAATTGTTTAGTGGTAGAGTTATGGAGATTGCCCATTATAGAGTTTCCAAAAATATTACAAAATGCCTATGCTATTTTAAAATTGTGAAAACCACTCAGTATTTCTATACAGAAGACAAGAGAAAAGGCTAATGGAAACTGAAAATACAGATTGCTATAAAACTGAAGTAGTTTGTTGAGGAAACAACATAAATACTTCCACATACCTGGAACCAATCTATAGTACAGCAGTTGATGAGTGAGGGAAACTGTCTCAGACGATTGCGGAAAGCATCTCCGATGGGGCTGAATGCTACCACAACATGGAGATTCTCTTTGCAGAGGTTCACAAAACACGCGAACAAGGCCAAAGGACTGAGCTCTTCATGTTTCTTGCCGGTCTGAACTACTGCACGAACACCCTTAGGAATAATAAAGTAACGGTGTTACTTAATTTCTCATTAGAATCAGAGAATCATAGAATCATAGAATGCCTGGTCAGAATTAAAGGTAGTAGTAGGCACAAGCTACTCCATAAGTTCACTAATAACTGGCTGATTTATCTAAGACCACCAAAATAGTCACAGAATTAATAGTATACACCCAAAAGCCACACTTCACACTGAAATGACAAAACAGGTTATAAGGAAGGTGACATTTAAGACAATTTCTAAATATACCTCTAAGATTTCTTGTTTTTCATCTGCTGCAAAAAGATTGGGTACCTCCCCAGTGTTGAGGACACTGTCAACATCTTCTAAAAAGCATTCTTCTTTAATTTGTGCATCCGTGAGTAGAAATACAGTTTTCAAACCTTTTACACCAGCATTCCTGAGAAGACTCTAAAAATGCAAGACAGTTAAAATCCTGCACATTCCAAAACATCCTTCCTCAAAACGAAGTCAAAATGCAGAGAGGGTATTAATACTCACTTTCAGATCTTCTCTCCACTCGTTTGTACCATAGGTCTTAGAAATCTCTGGTTGAAAAACACACATTTTTGCCATGAATGCTGCTAGACGAGTCAAAGACTGACGTCCACTTCCTCCCATTCCAACCAACAAAGCGTTACCCCCCGGCTGCTTCAGAATACGGCTTATACGGGACAAGTGTTCCAACATGTACCTGTGTTTGAAATATGCTGATTACCAGGAATAACAGGACTGCATATACATTTATGCATCTAATAATCTGTGAAACAAATATAGAGGTATCACCTTCAAAACAAATTTCTGAAGGAGGAAGGGGGGAAGAGGGAGAAGAAAGGAAATGGGTATGCACCACAAAGTAAAAAACCAAAACTCACAACACTTGTATTACACATACTTAGCTAAATTTCAAATGTCTACAAATTACTGAAATGAATGGGAAGTGGTGAGAACAGAAGCACTATATGAATAAAGTGTCAAAGAAAAACAACAGAAATTATCTCCCTCTAAAATCATAACAGTATTATCAGTATTAACTTTCTTCAAGTGTAACAGCTTAAATACTTTTTAAAGGAACAACTCAGGAAAATGGGTTATGCCAATAAACCTCTTTTAACCTCAAAAAAAAAAAAAAAGGTTAAAGCATTTCAAAGAAGATAAATTCTTGTTTATTTTAATTAGTTAGGGAAAAAAGGAGTCAAATCCAGGTATTATCCATGAGATCTGACTTTAAAGCTACAGTCAGACATGCTCTCCTGGATTCTGTTTGGTAACTAGGATATTACTTCTATGCTCAGGAAGCAGTCTCTGATCAGAGGCTGCCAGGTCTTCAAACTCCCAGCATAGATGTATATGCAGGTACTCAAAACCCAGCTTGTCAAAATGACCTAGACTGAAATAAGCTGCTATTAGAAGTGTTTAAACTAACTCTAATCACCTTCATGAAGTATCTACATGCCAAGTTACACTGGCAAATATGAAAAGGTAGTAATCTCTAGCAATAGGAAGGAGGAAGGAGTTGTGACCTCTTAATCTGTCTCAGCTGTAGCTCTGCCTGATCAATAATTCAGCTAACAGTAGCATCCTACAGAGACTAAAATTTCACAGTATTAGCTACAACACCAGGCTGGGTACATGCCCTAAAGTAGGGCATGGCTGTGCTATGTAATAACAGAGCAGACAGACAGCTATGATTGTGCTCTATCTCACTCTGAACCTCATAACCTTTGAATTCTTGTCCTTGGTGAAATGAAAGTTCAGTGGCTGCAGGCAAAATTGATGTTCACCTTCATGGGTAACAGAGGTCATAGGAGAAACAGAGCTCTCACTGGTACAACTTCTCTTTTACTTTTGGATAAGAAAAAGAGGACCACTGGAAAAAGGCGTAATGCCACAAACACTTCTGCAGATGCATTAAGGGAAAGAGATATAGAAAAAAACATATCCTACAAAGTTGAATATACTGAATTATCAACTACTGCTTAAAGTTCTTAACAATACAGACTGTATGCACCTGAAAACTACAAGGTTCATTCTTGTTTTGTGGATTTGGTTATATTCATCCAGGCACTGCTCCACGACATCACTGAACAGCTGAATGCTTGGAATTTCAACATAAAGTCTTTCATCTCCCTCAAGTTCTGGAATCATGTAGTCACCAAAAAACAAACTTCTCATATTTTCTTCTGTTACCTATAGTAAATATTCAACACATTATGAAGTCAAGTTCAATACTTAACAAACATATTCCTTGCTGAAATGTTAGAAAACAATGAAGAATTTAGACAAATATTCCAGAGACAAGAACAAGCCCTCTGAAATATGGAGACTCACAGACAACACTCACCTCAAAATTCTCTATTCCATGTATTATACTTGTTCTTTTTTTGTTATGGAGAAAATAGCTCAAATAGCCATTAACAGTCTCATAATTAGGACCTTTAGATTACATCAAATTTGTACAGATGTATTTTTAGCAATTTTCAATATATTATGGAATGGATTACTAAGACCACAAAGCTATTTCTTCTAAATGTCAATGAAATGACAGGGGGAGAAAAAAAGAAACACATAAAAAGGAAGACAAGTCATACAGTATAACAGGATTAAACCACAACTTAAATACTATCACACAGTAACAGGCTAAATTTAAAAAGGCAATGTTTCTTTATGTTGTAAATCAGATCTCTGGAAGTCCATTAGAGAGTATTCATACTTGTATTTATCTCTGTAGGCACAGGGCTATGTGCAGATCCCAGCTACTGTTGTGGTAGTGGTTTATAAATCACTCTGTTTTTTTCTGTTACCTTATCTCCCCCTGCCCAAAGATTAGTATTTGCTGCTATGCCTCCAAAATTATGAGAAAGAATTTTTTTGAAAAGTTGTTGTGATACGATCATCCAGGAGCTTAATAAACCACTAAGCTTGATATTTAAATAAGAGATGAATTCCCCGGCGAGTGAGGGGTGGAGGTCTAGATCTGAAAAAGCATTGCACTTCTTTTTCACTGAATAAAAAACAAGTTTTTGTTTCACTATCAGAAGCACAACATTATTTAATGGAAAAGTACTAAGTTGACCCACACTTTACATCAAGTATTTTTTGAAAAGGATGCTTCCATGCAACAGTTAAATACTTTCAAAAAGATTTTTACTTTTTTTTTCCAAAGAAAACATCTTGCCAAATCCAGCTCAAATTTCTCAAGCACATTTGATCCAAAATTGATTGAGAAACTTCCTAGTCCTAAGCTTATAATGAAAGCAGTTGCTTTGCAACAGGTTAAAAGTTATACTCACAGGTGTGTTTCCTTCCTTCAGGTGTGCAAAAACTGAATCAAATGCTTCTTTGAAATGTTCTTTCACAATATCTTTCATTAAATTGAACAACCAGGTTCTATCATTATCTTCCACTAGACGGTCGTAGAAGACACGAAATACCTCGTGTACAAAGAGCCGAACCATTACGTGTTTGCTTTCGACTGACTGTCTCCTAATGAGCAAGCAGCCATGGATAACACGTGAGAAGTCACGCAGGTTGAATGTATAGTGAGATTTGGTTGGTGTGGGCAAAAGATTTTTGATGGCTTTCTTATACACCTTAAAATAAAAGCAACAAAGAAGAAAATCAACAAAATAGTAACACTATGTTATTGTAATAAATACAAAATGTCTTCTAAAATAGTGTCTCTCTAAGAAAAGCATTTCACATTTAATAAATGCCAATAATATCTAAAGATCTCTAAATCTTCTGAATGTATCAGATGGATACAAACCATTAGTAGCTTCTACTAGTGATTACTATTATAGAAACATTATTCTGTGTTTAAAGCAGCAAAACATGCAAATTATTTTTTTGTTTGTATGTTTTGGAAGGATTAATTGAACCTTAAAAAAAAATTCTAATGGCAGCTGTCAGTCAGTCTTGTGAACCACACACTGTATGTATTATCTAACAAGAGCTCTGAAATACCAGCTCTGAAAGTCCTTGGACTGAGATGGGTTTGGTCTTGAATACGTCCTTGGTAATAAGCAGAACTAACACAAATTTAAAGGCTATTTTCTAGAATAAGATTACTGCAGCAATAAAACTAAGACAATTTTGTCAAAGCAGATGAGGATGTATATAAAAAGTAATAGGGAACAAAACATCTGAAATCTCTGTTTCACCAATTAAATTATCACAGAGCCAGTGGAACTTTAGAACAAAGTAAAGAAAACTTCCATGAAGGTATTTGCTTCTTACCTCTAAAGTGGCAGTGACAATTTGATTTCCAGTTGTGAAAAACTCTGAAGAAAATTCACTAGCCCTCAGGTAGAACCCTACCACAGTAGAGAAGATGCGCACCATTGTTTCGTCGCTAAAAGAATTAATAGTGCAAATGTTGAAATGTCGCAAAAACCGAGGGGTAACAGGATTCCTCCCACCGCCTGGGGGCCCCATAGCAGCAAGTAACTGTACGTCAACAAGTGTAATTTTAGATGTATCCTTTAGATCATACCTTCAAAATAAAATCGAAACATGACATTTAGTTACAGACACAACACATTTGTTAAGGCTTAGATATATCTATATTAGAGGGTACTTTCTGCATGCATAATGTATGTACAAGGAAGTACACTAAAAAAATAAACCAATGAAAAATGCAGACAAAAAAATCCACGTGTAAGAGAATAATTTTTATTTACATATAAATATTGCTGATGTTCAGCAATAAGACCTTCTAAAAAAACTTGAAGTGAATCTGATGATCCATTTCCTAAATTGAAAAGTCACTTAAATAGCAACACAGAAGTTGCTTCTACTGGATAATAATACATTTTTATATAAACCAGAGTTATCTTAGCATTTACAAAGCACTTAAAAAAAGTTTTCAGTGTCAAATTCAAGTGAATAAATAATTACGACAGGAAATGCAGCAGCAAAGAATTTTCAGTTGTATTTCAAATAATTACCAAAATCCATGGTCAAAGAACTGTCTTAAAAGCTCTATAGGAGGCTGTGCACCATACGTCTCCAAAGCAGGCATATTCATATCATCTACAAAAATGATGCACTTTTTTCCCATTGGAGGGCCAAAGACTCCTTTGCGCCTCTTGTCCAGCCTGGCCATAATAATGTTCTATAATGCAGACAAGGAATATTCAAAACACAGTTTACATTGGTATATGTTATCTTTTTGAAAGATGAATATCATGGTTTCAACGGGGATAGAGTTCATATTATTTCCAGCAGCTGGTACAGTGCTGTGATTTGGGTTTAGGATGTGAATAACACTGATAACACCCTGATGGTTTTGGTCATTGCCAAGCAGCCAAGGACTTTTACGTGTCTTGTACGGCCCTGCTAATAAGAAGAAGGGGGGGGCACCCAGGAAGCTGGAAGGGGACACAGCCAGGACAGCTGGCCCTAACTGGCCAAAGGAATATTCCATACCATATCATGTCACATTCTGTTTATAACTGGGGGTGGGCTGAGGGACTGACCGGCAGCTGGGGGCCTGGCGCAGCAGCAGGGGTGTTGCACAGCACCAACTTCGGGGTGATCCCTGGATACCTGACTGCTCCTGGCTAAACCACAACAATAAATTATCTTCTCTACTGACCTGGGTCTGGTTGGCGCTGGTTCGAGCTGAAAAATTAATGAAGAAAGGCAAGTAGTGCTCCTTTTCCAAGTTATTCGTTAATTTGTCCTTGACATACACCGACTTCCCAGTACCTGTTGGTCCCACTAAAAGAAGTGGTCTTCACAAAGAGAGAAATAACATATACGGAGTGCACAAATCTAACCAACTATAAGGTAAATGAAATTATAAGCCAAAGGTTTAACTGACTTGCCCTGCTTGTACTACCTCTAAAAACACTGCATGCCTCAAGAGCAAACTAAAACTGTTTTGATCTACTCACACAACCCTCTCAGAATTTCAGTTTGGTCCCACCACCAAGATAAAGGAGACAAGGGGAGAGACATTTCTTATTCCTTTATTCTATTGGCTTTGGAGTATGTATGAACATACATGGGAGTTAAATTTCTCCTGGTAGGTCTTGCAGTAGTTTAAACCTCATAAATTTTTCAAGCTTTGAAATTTTGCTGGAGGCTGGCTTATGTTTCATTCTCTTGTGTGATTTGACCATAGCTAATGTAATTGATTTTTATATGACTAATTAAAGAAAAAAATTAACAAAGAAGAAAGAAATTTGCAGTGGAGTGACATAACTTACTTTCCGTGGGTAACGAACAGATCTATCAAAAAGGTATAGCGGACTGTTTCCATAGTTGGGACTATAATATCTTGAATCTTCACATTTTTATCACTGCAATTAATATTTTTAATAAATTTATTCCAATGTACCCAACATCCTCTGCCTTTCAGCTAGAAAGAAATAGATGCAAAATAGAACAGCATTACTTCTATACATATGGAAGGTTTTCTCTACTACTGCACTTTTGAAAAATGAAGCTAATGAATTTTAACAAATATTAAATGTTTCAGAAGTTCATATATTTAGGGTTTTTTCTCTTACTATGTCCTCAAGAACATTTCTAAACTTAAGAATACTTAAGGATTCCATTCAGCCAAAACAAATAAAAATACAAAACCACCCAAAAGAGCATATGCAGAAATTAAAGAGTGTAACTGTAATCTAACCTTTCTAATGGATACTATAAACAAAACTGGAATATAAGCAAACTGCCTGTGGGCTCAACATCCTGATTTCTTTCTACGCAGTCCACATCTTCCCTTCTATACAAAACCAGATTTGAGTCCATCAGTTTAGTTTTAGCCATAGAATAACTATAATGTTGCAATATTATATACATAACTGATGTGTACATCCTGGTATTTTCTTTAAAAAAATTGGTCAGCACATTAATTATCAAAACCAAAAAATAAATGAAAAATGCACAGTGGGATTTAATCCAACACTATCCCTCTACAACATCCAACCTGTTCGGTAAAGTGAAAATATCCATCTAGCTATATTTTCCTTCCATTCACACTTTAAGAACCTACTTCAGTCAATGCAGAAGCAATCAATCAATACCTCATACATATAGTCATAGACCAAGCCTTCCTCTTCAAAAGGACACTCCCATTTTCCCACACTTGTTGGTACAGGATTTGTTCCAGATTTCCCAGCCAAAGTTTCCCTCAAGAAATTATCAAAAATTATCCTGCTGTCACCATCACAAGTTGCACCAATGGACCAGACTGTGGCAAAAGCAAAGCAACCCTACAAGGGTAAAAAGACAAGCAACTGTCCAAAAAGTTGACATATTGTATGAACCTTCTACAGTCTGATAAACAAACATAATTCTGAAAATATACTGCTAAGGGATAGGTGCTACAAGTTACCCTTGATTAGCCCTGCGCTGAAGATATTTAGAAATTTAATTAAAGACAGAATAAACAAACAAAAAATCTTATTCAAGGATATACCTATATACAATGAGACACATAAATATATATGTATGAGACAAAATATACACACACACATATATACCGGAGACTATTATACAGAGAAAAAAATAAAACCCACTGATAAAAGCATTATGTCACATGACAAAGCCTGAGAAGAGTTCAATCATATCATCTCAGGATTTTCTAATTGCAAACCCAGATCTAGAAATTTTCTAATTCAGTTTTAAATAAAGGCTTCTACATTCTGTTTTCTTCAGTTTTTCATAGGAACAATCATATAAGATCAGACAGGGTGTCCAACTAATGTAACTCTATGAAAACACTCTTCCCAATTAAATCTTGCTCAAATGAGCCAATCAGTATCACATGAACACTTGCTTCCTTTAAGAGAAACAGTACAATTTTGCTTTTCCTAATTACTCGGTTAAAAAGCACATTTAACAAAAACTATCCCAGAAAAATAGCCTAAATATTTAATCATATTTGTTACATCTAAGACTTGTGTCTCATCTAGGCATCTCCAAAGTTTGGGAGAGGAGGGAGCAGGGAGGTAGTGAAACTGTTTCACATCTGATATCCCAGATTAAAGTTGTTTTGGTTAGTCCAATTTCTTTTGAAGATCAGCATATTCAGAAACAGATACGCGTTTCTCTACAGGTTAAAAACCAACCATAATCCACACATGGATGTTTTTGTTGGTGGGGTCTTCTTTCACAGTTTGGCAAATCAACATTTCAAAAAGCCGTGTAAGAGCTACTACAACGTTGATATTGCTTGCAGGTACCAGTTCCTAAAAGATATAAAAGGATGGATATTTTACTTAGAGGTGTTCAATTAGTTTATCTTTTGGATCTAAAATAATAAAATAATGAGATAATTAGCTAATTATGAATATTTGAAGGCAAAGCTTACACTGAATTTATTCAGAAGATGATTTGCCCTCCTTTATCACTGAAACATCAAGACACTTAGCTTGTTAGCAGTGTTCATGGCTACCATGTGAGTGCTACAATCATACACACTGAAACAAAAACCTCCATGGAAGTAACTACAGCAACACACAAGCAAAAGCCTATGCAGTGTATCAGCAGAGTTTGCAAGGAACTGCACACACTTTTCCTAAAACACAAAGTGCTTTCCTATTCAACATGACAGCTTTAAAGAAAAAAATGTGTAAGAAATTCTCTTGGGAAGACTTTTCTCTCAGAGTTTTAAATAGTTTACTTTTGAAAAGAACAAAGTGGAAACTATGATCAACCTACAAGTCTTACCTAAGATTCTCATTTTAACTTTCCAAAATGGACCAAGAAAATCCCCTCTCAAAACAAGGGGAGGATGATGCATATTAATGCTAATTGTACTTGTCATGAGACAATAGTCCCTCCTTACCAAGGGTAAATGGAAACCACCACCTACCTACTGCAGAAAAAATGGCAAAAAATACCTTGCACTGTTTCTGGCGGAGTCTTAATGCTGGTGGTATCAACCAATCAAACAGTTCCTGCAAAAGATCTTGATGTGCCTTTAAGTTAAGAGGTTCGGGCAGCTTATTCAACCAAGAGGTAACAATTGGTCTCCAGCCCAGTTGAGAGGGCTCCAAATAAATCATGCCACAACGACTGACTGTAGCAGGCTAGGGAGAAAACGTAAACACTTTTTAAAATACATTTAGTATTGATGCCTTGGAAAGCCAGAATCAGAACTCCCTAGCCTTGGTGACTATCAAGCAGGTATCCTTTACTGCAGCGCTGGGCACACAGGGGATTGCTTCTCCCAATGTGTGCGCCTATTAAAGCCAAATTTCTCGTATTTATACAGATTAACTATACATAATCTTTATAATTTCTAAGAAAAGGCAGGGTTATGCAAATTATTTCCAGGAAATCATTTACATTAACTTCTCCCAGATAGAGCATGCTCAGTGTTGCTTAGGGAGTGTCTTCCAGTGGTCTTCAGGGATAAAGGCTAAATGTCTTCCTCACTCTCAGCGCATGCTCTTTATGTGGTTATCTGAGCTCCAAAACACGTTCCTTTTTGCTGAAAACAAGATACAATCCGTCTCCCAATTGGTCGTCAGTCTCACCACCCCTGACTCCCCTATCTTCTGTTTCCTCCAGCTTCAAGTCTGCTACCCTATTGTTATGACTAAGTTTTGCAGACGCTTTCGCAAAACAGCTCATGTGATTACAGCCAGATTCTGCTAAAATCAAAACTAACCTATTCCTAAAAACACACAAATTCTTACTTCTTTATCTTCAAGGCTGTTACTATTGCATTGCTATGGTTAAGTTTTGCAGCTGCTCTCGCAAGCAGCTTAGACAGTTACAGCTTTCTCTTAGACTAATCTATTCTTAAAACCAGGAAAATTCTTACATCAAAGTTATGTTAATTGTCTCTTAAGCTACTCCTACGTCAATCCACTCAGCATGATTACATTTCATTGAGTCAGTATATTGAACTTCATTGTATATTTTCATTAAATACAAGACTTACTGATGCCTGGGAGAGATCCATCGTTTCAAAAATAAGATTCATCTGAAGGGACATTTGGATGATTTCCCCACTCATCAAACAAAGCTTTAATAATAATAAATTTTTTAAAAAGTTAGAAAAACAATTAGCTGTAAATTATGGTACCTGTTACAGGAGTGATCTATATGAAAATCAGCAAAACCCACTATAACCAAGGCAAGGTCAACCACATAAAATGCTTAATTACTTAGAGCAACAATTATTTTTCTTCATACTTTAGCTGAATTCTTCACTTGAAGCATAGTACTAAATTATCCTACCAGTAGGTTCACTACAGTTAACTACTGTGCATGTGGCAGGGTAAAGAAAAGACAGCAACAGAAAGGAGAAATTATATCTGCTGCTTATTGCTGCTAATACTGAAGCATTCCAGCTGGAGATTTGTATAGGTGCTATATTTTTAATATATAGAGAGATATAGATATAGATACATATTTCTACTTAATAAAGTCCAGTTTGAACATTTGACAATTAAAAAAGTTGTACCTAACTTTTATATTAACTTTGTCTCTAATTTTTATATTCACTCTAATTTTTATATTCCTAAGGCCCATTTTGAAAAGCATTGTATGGTTTAATAACTTCATCCTCAGAAGTCATTATTTTTGAAAATATAGACCTTTGTGTCTTCGGATTTTCTTTGTGTGCTTAAGTTTGTGTAGTTTTTGAAACCATGGGATTAACATTAAATATAATTAAATGCCTTTCTTGAAATTTCAGATTACAATTATTTCTGTTACAAACTTACAATATGGCATTATGGAAATACTGTACATTTAATGTCTTACAGGAGTTAATTGACTCTGTGATTATGATTAAAATAAATTAAAAAAATTTTGAAAAGGTTACAACTTGTTACCAAACCCACACTGCTTTTGTCTTTTTCAAATGCTAGCCACTGTTGTTTGCATTTGAGATTTTATATGCAGAAGCATACTTTCAAAACATCACATTATTTTATTTATGCATTTATTTCCACTGACTGATACCTTTTTGTTGTCATCCAGAACTGTGTTCAGGCTTTCTATCCAGAGAGTATCAACCGGCCCATCAAAGATAACCCATTTGCGTTCAGGTGTCTCAGATAGTGCAAATTCTCTGAAAGTATTAGCAATTATACCATCTGTCCACTAGAGGAGAACGTAGGAATGGAAAGTAAGACAGAATATATAGTTCAGTTAAAACTACAAGTTAGAGAAAAAACTTCCTTTTCTTTTTCATTATTCCTCTCTTCTAAGTATTCATCTCTTGTTCTGCAAAGAGCAGAACACACTTCGGCAGTTTCACTCAGGTTCAGGTAACATCAGCACATTTTAAGATAGTGTTTTTTTCAGTTTAAAAGTATATTGCTACAAAGAGAAGACTAGCAATGCAATTTACAGAAACTCAGAAACGCTTCCACTCTGCCTGGCATCTGTTTCTTCCCAGAGCCACCCCAAGTTTCACTACTTCACATGTACTTCATCATTGTTTCTTCTCCAAACCTAAGTTTCACACTTAGAACCCACGAGTTCTTAAGTTTTGCTAGATAGCTTTTGTATTTCTTTGATTATGCTGATTAGGAATAGATAGATAAATGAATAATTTCAGTATGATTTCCAAGCATGAACGCAACAATACTAGGACAATGACCCTCAAAACCCTATTGGTTTGGTATTTTTCTTCTCATATTTATACCTACATAACACGTGATACTGCATTTTTTAAACAATAATTTAAAACAAGCCATAGAAGTATTAGCTAAAATAAATTACAATTGTGTTCAAATCATAACATCATTAATTCAGTGGGATATAATCCAGAATAACAGAGGTCTGACACATGTATGTTAGAAAACAAACAAACAAAAAGCACTAGAAATACTACAAAGCAGAAAAAAACAGAGAGGATTATTAGCTCCTAGTCTTGAACCCATACTGGTATGTTTGCTTCTTTTTCTTACAACCAAACCAGTAATTTAATTCATAGCAGAGCCCCATAAACACTGTCTGGAGTGCAGGGAACAGAATTTGGACTTAAACAGAAGCATGAACCCGGTAAACTGCTTTTCCTGTCCCTGAAAACAACTGTGGAATGACACCATGAGTTAACTGGAAGTTGGAACACATGTAACTACACACATACAATCCCCATGAAAGCCACAGCAGGCGAGAAGAAGAAACAAATAAAGGTGAGCAATTAGTGTACATTATTTTTAAAACATACATTACCTCATGGGATACCATATCAAACTGCCCAAAAAGCTGACCCATAGTGATCGATTTAGGATTCACAGTTCTAAAAATCACTTTTTCTTCTTCACCATAACCACGCTCTTTCATAAGAGACAGCGTATCTGCCAACACATGCAGAACTTTGGTCTTCCCAGAAAATGATTCCCCTACCAGCATAAAGCTGAGAGATGGAAAAAAACCCCACTATTAATAAAGTTGTCTTGAAATTCTGGCTTTTACACCCCACACAACAGCCAACGGCATCATTCATAGACCTAAAGCTAATTTGCAGCAAGTTTTCCAAAAACAGAGCAAATAAATCTGGTTTGTCCTTTAGGAAAAACCATTCTCTTTGCACACACAGAGCCAGAAACACAGACTTACCACCACACTACTTCAGTTATTTGCTGAGTCAAGATTACTTTCTAGTTTTTTTTTTCCTGACTAGACAGAGTTTGTACAAAGTTTTGGAAGCACATAGGCAGAAGGAGCATGTACTACACATACAAAAAATCCCAACTATCATCTCCCACGATTCAAAGTAACTTCTTAGTCACCCAGTAGAGGGATGTGACTGTAACACTGTCACACTGAAAAGATTATTTAATGAGGTGAATATTAACAATCCTATGAATAGTGTCATATTGTATATACTTTCTCCACATAGTTGCTATTCAGTAATAAATGAATAAAGTTGCAGAGAACTGATAATGAATACTTAAATACAGACAAACTTTTACAGTCTTAATTCTTCACCATACTGATACCCACATCTAAAATTGTTACCCAGGTGAGGTTATTTCTGATCTCAAGAGCAGTACAATTCCCCAGAGATGCATTTACAAGAACTTTGTTACATGTAAAAGCAGTACTGGTTCAATAGAAACATTTTGCTACCCTTACGACCTTTTATATTTGATACAAATAACCACTGCAGTTTAAGTCAAACTCACAACAAATGCTGCTTGTGAAACAGCAATGAGACTCTTACCCGTGTCTAACAATCATCATTTCATATGTCTGTATCATTTTCTCCAGAAAAGCTTTTACAGGTTGGACATTATGTTGAATGCAACATTCCCTGGCACATTCCAGAAAATCCTAAAATCAAAGCAGATCATTACCTTAGCTCTACAATTTTAATTACTATCTCAAACTACAGTAAGAGAGTTAAATCCTTCATGATAAGCATTCAAATTAATTAGTAACTGAAATGCTATTAAACAGAATATAGCCAACATCCCAAGGGAAAAAGCCAAACAAAAAAATCACTTCTTTACTTCACATGCAGGACATAAGTATAATTTTTATCTTGAAGAGAAGGCATATCACCATCAGAAAACCAACAGTGTGCCTGGACCAATAGTCTTTTAACAGGACTCTAGTATTCTTACTGGAAATTTTAAAAAAAGTTCATCTAATTTGCCTTTTCCAACATCCTTATCTTCTTCCCAGCCATGCTCCTACAAGGGAGCTATACTTTAGCTATTGTTATAAACAAAAGAAAATACAAACTTCTTTCTGGTTGTAAAGAAACTCAGATGTAGATTATACTCGGTACCAAAAAAAATTCTTGTTCCAAGTTTCACTGGAAAAGTTCGGTAGTTTTCCTTATTTTACAACAGCTCACAGATAACTGTATTACTTACACCTAGTTAAAAACAGAATAACACAAAACAACACACAATAGTTAAGACCAATGAAAAGTTACGAGTGTATTTACATTGTAGTCTGCATCAGGAGGCTTGATTCCAGGAAATAAATCACTAGTTATACCCATGAACAGAGGTATATCATGCGCCAAAAATTTGGGTTCGTTCACATCCTTAATTGACCTAAGAAGCTAGAGGAAAGAAATATATATTTTACTGTTCCTATTAATCTAGCACATAATAAAGATTGATTGATTAATTAATTAAATGGTGTCTTTAGTAAGCAGTTAAGCACAATTGCACAGACATCAGCATAGCACTGGAAAGCTCAGCATGTACTTTGTCTTCGATTCACATATAGAGAAAAATAAGACACGTGGATCAGAGATATGACAAGACGTGGTGGAACTGTCTTCAGAAATCGGAACTGTGGGCATCTATAAAATTCCTTAAGAACTATTCCCACAGGAACTCACCAATATATCTTCATCTTCCGTGGGAAATTTCAGTTTTAGATTTCCAGCCGCCACCAACACAGCTTTAACCGCTCGCATACCATAGTCATAGTGATACTGAGAGGAAAGCTGTTCTGAACAAAGCCTGTAGGTCATGACTATCTTCACTGACAGGGACTTGGCATTCAAAAATCCGTATGAATACAGTGAAATTTCTGCTATCTGAGCATAGTTAGGAACCATCATGGCTACTGTTCGGAAAAGAACCTGAAACACACACCCAAAGAAATAGCTTTAATTAATGCAGGAATAGAAAGTAATTCAGAACTTTTGCAGGTGCTAGATCAGTATTCATCCCATCACAGCATTTCTAACTGAAAATAGTAACATAATTTTAAATGAAGTACTGATTAATATGATTAAGTAATGTGTGGATCATTTAAAACTGTTAGGCTGGGAAACGTTGGCCTGCAGAACATTTGAGAGTTAACAAAATGGAAGAATTATCTATGTTTGCAGCTTGTGACTCACTAGGGAAGCTAACCAAGCTCCCATCAAATTCATCTCATTGTACAATGTGGTACAGCAAAGACTGTCTTGCCCAGCTCCTTTCCCTCATCACAGTCTCAAGAATGCATTTTGCTCCTTACACTGATACATCGAACACAGCAGTAAGCAAAGGAAGGTGTTGTACACAGCAGGTGAGAGAATGCACATCCCTTCATTAAGTGATTTACAGCTGGTGTACTCTTCATGCTGCACTCACTCTGCTTTAATTAGCAGTGTACTTCCCACACAGGTGACCTGCTCTGGCCCAGGAGATCTGTGCCATGTTGAGTCTTAAGGAGCTCCAAAAGGCTCCAGAGAACTTTGCTAAAGCCATGCCTTCTCAATGAAACAGATAATCTAGTCCAACAAATAATCTCCAAGATTTTATTTCATCAGGTTATCTAAGCAAATTCACTGCATGTATTAAGCTGATTGATAATACCTCTTTTAAATAAGGGTACAATAAATTCAGTGTAAAAATACTTTCTCAAAGCATTTTTTCCAACATATACCTGTCTTAAAAATGTTAGTATCTAAATCTAATAATATACCCATGGCCTGACACTTGACAATTTACTTGCTACAGCACTTCATGATTATTTTCACGGCCAAAGACTGAAGAACACTAATAGACATAAAAAAATAAATATTTCAAATTCCTTCAAAAAACTCTAAGTACTTAGAAAAAAAGAAAGAGGAAAAAAAGGAGGCTTGGTATGTGTAAATTGTGCGACAAGTATTTCATATTCCATGTGGTACATAATGAATTAATACCAGCAATACATGTGCCCAAATTAGTTCCTAAGCAGAAGTATGTCTTTTGTTATCTTACCTTCAAGTTATCTGGAAGTTCAGAACGTCCTGCATAACCTGGATTCATAGTAATAGCTACAAAACAGTTAGGGTTAAGCTTCAGTTCAGTTCCTTCAAAAACAAATGTTTCTACTTTTATCTGTATAGCCCTCTGGATGCAGAGGATCTGCTGTGCCACAACAGACAGGACTTCCAGTTCAATGCGATTGAATTCATCAAAACACGCCCATGCACCTGATGAAGCCAAACCCTTGAAAAACTGGAAATGAAGAAAGATAGCAATAGTATCACCAACAGAATCTTAGGAGATTCAAGAGAAACTAAGTATCATGTTGGAAGTTGAATTACATGAAAGAGACCATTATGATAATAATGTCTAAGCCTGTTTAGAGCAAAGATCAGTGATGTACTGAAAAACGAAGTATTTTCTTGGTTCTGAAGGAAGCTAAATCATAAGATCCTGATCCTGTGAACTCTTTTTAATGTTTTAATTAGTAACTTAATAGGATTTCATAAAGCACAGAAAATGCAGTGACCAGTATATAACGTCCAAGGGCAGCAGACCAAAGGTACCACATTTATTTGATTCTGCAACGTAAGAAGACCCTACAATTTTCATCCTAAAAAAATAAAATACCTTTATTTTCTACTTACCTTTCCCATGGCCAGGTAATCAAGGCCATCAGAGCAGTTGAAGACAACACACTGAACAGCAAGAGCTTTAGCCAGATCTTTGGTTGTCTCTGTTTTACCTGTCCCTGCTGGACCCTCTGGGGCACCACCGAGGTTTAAATAAAAGGCTCCAATCTAAGAAACAGAAATAGTTTATGGACATCACCATTATTTCATTCATATTAAATTATTCTGAATGAAAACGTTAAATTGACCAGCACTATAGAGTTTTATATAGTCATTGTATCTAACATAAAAAGTATGGTGACACTAATTAAACCCAGTAATTAAAAATAGTCTGAAATTTACTTACAGCATGGAAATATATTAGAGAGAACTGAATTTTGACCCTAACAGAGAATATCTTCAGATGCATCAGTCAGGTCTCTTAAGACCATTTCTTTCTTAAACTCTACAGAGTTTGTGGTTAGGTTTCCACAGCATGAAAGTTACCATTTTACAACAGGAGGATGGGTGCCTTGAAGCCATACTTCAGCCAAGTAAACTGCAGTAAATGATAAGTCAGAAAAGCCATATCTGAGATGACTTTGGTAACTCTCGGTTGTCAGCTTGGCTGAGGATAGACCAGCACGATAATAAAGAAATGATAAACTCTGCTAACAAAAGCACAGATACTACAAGGTTGCCAACCTTTTGTACTAGTCTTAGGAACAATATTTTCAAAAGTGAATCCTCCTCCACTTTATTTAGCAACTACAGAACATCAGCAAAGTATTTTATGTTCTTGTAAGCTAGATAGGGTGTTTTTTCTGTTTGTTTTCTAAAAAACACAACCACAGCAGAATAATCCCCTAATGTTTCAGTCACATTGGTGGGCTGCCCAGATTGTTGCTATAGCTCAGTTTCATGTTCAATATTCCACATTTGAAAACTGTATATTAATAGAACTACCAGAGCCTTGACAGCAACTGCAAGCCCTAAAAGCATGGCTGAAATGAAGAGTGTAAAAAATACTATATTACAGTAAATATTTCTTTTAGTATTTATTAGCACTGGTGGAAGATCATACCAAGGTGCGGTAACACCTGTCTGTAAGAGGAGTAATGACCAGGCGCGGTGAGTTTCCGAGGTACTCATAGGCATATTTTACATTGCAGTTAATGATGCAGACACGAACGTTCTCAGATTCCCAGTAGTATCGCAGTTGTGCAAGCCACTGAAAGTCTGTTTCCCTCTGCACGCCTGATAAACACAGAATGGAAAGCAACCATAAAAGGCATCTTAGATAACTGGATTTTCTATTGAGTTTTAGAACAGCTTTGAAATTGTTAGTGTTGATGCTCACATCCAAATGCTCTCACACATAACTTAATACTATTGTGTTTCAGGCAGCAAAATCAGATTGGTTAACCATTGTTGATTAGCTATGTATTAAGACACACATGAAGAAAAAAACCCATTATAATCACCACTTTCAATCATTTCCATGAGGACGTCTCTAGCATGAACATCAATAGTAACCAAAGCACCCAATGTAGTCCTTGTTTGCTTTGACAGTTTTCCTCTTACCAACTCCACAATATCATTAAGTTGAAGCTGAAGTGTATCATAATAATCCTTTAAACCCTAAGAGAAAAAAGGTAATTAGGAAACGACAGTTTCAAGCATTCCAGACTTCTTCATGTTGATTAAAACTCTTAATGGAAATTGCTTATTAAGCCACTCTTGTATATTTTTGTGGTTTCGCATCTACTTCTCTCTCTCAGTTATGCATTTACATTGTGAAGCTACATTTTAATCTACAAGTGCTCTAAACAAGAGCATTCAAGTACCTGAATCACAGGTATAAATTACTGTACATAAATTCATACAAATCAAACTCACATGCTGATCCTTTTTCAAATTTTGATTGTAGAGAAATACTTCATTAAGCAAAATACATTTGATGAAACAAAAAAATAATATTTTTTTGAAAAAAGACTGCATTACAAAGTACCTCTGGTCCACTGCAAAGAACTTCATGTACCTCACTTGTCCAGAACATTTGAGACACACATAATACTACTTGTCCAGGCCACTCCAGAACCCACCTTTTCCTCTCAGTCTCCAGATATGCCTGAGAGGTAAATAAAATATATAGATACACTGCCAGTGCACACATGTCATATAGTAATACAGAAACTTATACTGTGACCCCATTACTATTTTTTACCCCTCTTTCTTTTTCTTGGCTATAAAGTCCAAATGAACTTTTAACTCTCATTCGCCCTTAGATTTGCAATTTGTTATCAAATAATTTTAAAGATTCTTGCAATTATCTTTCCATATTATGCAAACACTCCCACTCATAACAAAGAAACATTTTCTGGCTAATGATTTTCTATCAGGAGGAAGCAAGCATACTTCAAGTGTTGTATGTCTACCTTGCACTTAAATAAAAAACCCTGAATAATATATCCTGAAAAATATCTCTTATAATATAGGATATAATATAGATGATATATCCTATAAATGCAGTATTGCTGCCAAGCTTTTAAAGTAATTTATAGCCAGTGTTACAGGAAAACATCTTGATCCTTACTCAAAATTAACTCTTACTTCTCTCCCTGATCTATAAATACAAGTCTTGGTTAACTTGGTCCTGGCCCCATAACTTCATCAACTCATGTTCAGGAAGAATGTCAGGAAGCCAGGAGACAGCCTTAAAATAAAGGGCCATTTTTGCCACAGCTATTAAATAATTACAAAGCCCATACCATTCTTGATCTAGCAATAACATCATGAATACTCTTCAGCATAATATCTTCCACTTGAATTAACCACTTCTCCACTGCACCTCGAGCTTCAGAAGTAGAAATCGTTGAAATCAGTTCTACACACTCGCCTTCAGAACTATACATTGCCTTAATATCCAAATTGGGTAGGAAATGTAGCTTAGCAATGCCTTCAAAACACTTCTTCAAGTGAGGCTGAACTCTGAGAGGATCCTTAGTCTCTGACAGGATCTCCAACATTTCATCATTAGACAAGAAAAAGAAGCTAAAAAAAAGTAGGAAAATGGAAAAAGCCAACTTTATTATCAAGCTATTTTGAAGTATGACCTTCTTCATAACAAAATAAACATTCAGAATCTTTGTTTTTTCAATGGCCAAAACTCATCGTACCGAGGAAAGAAGAGTCGTTTTTTCTCAAGATAAGCATTAAGCCCTCTCAGGATTTTGTCGAGAAGCTCGTTGCAGCTCTGAAGCTTCTCCAGTAACCCTATCAAGGAAGTAGCAACAAGAACCTGCAACAATGAATACATGCAAACTGTAAGCTATAAATAAGATACTTCAAACAGTAGGTTTTTCAAATAATATTTTCTTTCAGTACCATACACTTCCCCTACCTTTGGGTCTTTGGCACAATGCTTCATAATATCTTTCCAGTGTCTGTCCACAGTCTGAAAGAGACGCCCCTCTTCTGGCATCTGTTGCATAATATCCTCAGAAGAGAAAATGGGTTCCAAATACAGCCACTGTGCTTGCACTCTCAGCCATTCATCAATAATCTCCTGAATTGTAATTAAGCGATTTTCCCATTCCTTAATAAATATTTAAAGAATGTCACCTTAGTATTTACAAACAATGCAAGAGAAATAGAGAAAAGGCAGATGCTTTGCTACTCTAGTTCCCAAGGAGAAAATGAAAAATGTCTAACAGTAAACAAAATAAATTAAAAATATTTAGGAGTATTTAGTTTCTTCCACGTATATAGATGGCCAAAAAATGTTCAGGAAGTCTAATGTACCTGGAAATTACTTTTCCAAAACGCAGTTAGCACTTTTGTGCTATGACCTTTTAATGTCTTAATGGTTAAGTAATACCAGGAGGTTATCATTGACAAACTGTTTTATGTCTCCACAACAAGGAGCTCTTTATTTGCAGCTGAATTAGAGAAGCGACTCAAGCATGCCAGAAAGGCCACACCAGATCACAGGAGAGATCCAGCCAGCCCAGTATTCTGTCCTTAAAGTGGACAGCATCTGGAAGATGCTGGAAATGCTGCCTCTAAAGGCAGCATAATGCCTATGTTCACTGAGCCTGCTTGAACCTGAATATTTTGTATGTAAACCCACAAATAACTAGGGAGTGTAACTGCACAGCAATTTCACCAGCTTCTCTCCTGTCAACAGTAATGGTGTTAGCATCACAGACTACTCCAGCCCTGAAATACAAAAGCAGGTGTAAAGCGATTCCATCATTGTTCTGAGGTCTGATTAAAAAACTTCCCCCAGCCCTCAAGAAGTTTCCTTGCCCAGCCAAAAACACTATAGTTCAAAACCAACAGAAATACTGATTTTACAAAATTAGTGAAAGAATAATCACATTCTCTTGGTTGCACTTGAATCTGAACAGAAGAGGGAATTCCAACACAGAAAAGTAAGCAGGATCTATAGGAACTCAAAAGAATCTTGCTGAAATATTAATGAAATGCTTTCATTGATAAGTCAAACAATTAAGTTGTAATACAGTTGGCATGCTCTTACTTTACAGTTATGCTCAAATAACAACATGAAAACCAGGCACCCGTCATACCCTGATTTCTTTGTCAAATGGTTTAATGAAAGGCGATCCTCTCATTGTCTGCGTTTTTATAATCTGATCATCGAGAACAGCTTGGATCTCATCCACCGCAGCCAGAATATGAATACCAGTCTCACGATACACACTTGTGTTGAAGGAAATGGAAGCCCAGCTTTCCCTCATGGCATGCATTGCTTTCTCTAAAGAAAACTCCTACAGTTGAAAAAGAAAATTATTTTTGTCACTGCCTTATTTTTTTTCCAGCTCACTACTTCAATGTAAGAGCTAAGCTATTTTGCTCTAACAGCATATATTGACTTCTTGTTTTTCTTAGCATACCGTGTTCAAGTGCACAGAAAGCAGCACACTCAGGATATATTAAAGATGATACTAACACTAATGAGATACAAACATTTACACGCTTACTGTTATCATCTAATGGGCCAAGGTCTCACCAAATCTCTTTTGTTGCATAAGGGCAAAGACAAATAATTCTAGTCTTTTCATTTCCTTCAAAAAAGCCATCCATCACCAACACAATCAAATCTCCATGCTTACCTTGCTTGCACCTACACTTACAGCTTCAAACTCTTCCAAATAAGGAGCTAGATTCTGCTTTAAAACTTTTCTGAGTGTAGTTCCAGAGTCTGGTGTTAAATCATAGCCTACTATACTTGACATCTGCTGCCAATGACGAGTTCTCATGCCAGGGTTACAAAAGATAATCACAGTAGGAATGTTCTCCTAATTGAGGAAAAACATTTATAAGGTAAAAGTTGTGATCTGCATTATTTCTTAACTTTTTAATTATATTTGATTTGTATTTGAAGTTCTGCTGCAGTAGCTGATGACATAAAAAAAACTTTCTGAAAAGTGCAAATGGATCTCCACTGGATTTTTAAATAATTGTGGCAAATTACTGAAGAAATATAAAATAATTAAGCACAGTGTTAGCAGAAGAAAAGGGACAATTTTTTTTCAGCTTTTTTAAATTCTGCTGCCATTAACGTAACATATAGTCCCATTTCAAAATTCCCAACTATATCATGATATGTTTGTCTGCATTCAAAGCCTACTTTTCTCCTCTATGTGTCCACTGTTTAACAAGTCCCATTTCTAAAACCCCAAAGATATCTGAAATCCTATTTCACTAAAATCAATAGGACAGTACAATCTGGAAATGGTGACTCAGTGCTCTTTCTCTAATAGGGGTCTCTGACACTCCATCATCTACCTATACTGAGTGCTGAATTAAGCATTTGTGCCTAAGCATGAAATACTAACACCCCTCACCTTTTCTTACCTTAAAGCCTTTAATCTGCTCCAGAACTGAACAACACATTGTAAGAGTCGGATTTTCCTTAGTTTCTTCTTCTGTCTTCAATTCTGCAGTTCTGTGTGGTGATATTTTCCAGTCCTGTTGAATTTTCTTCTGCTCTTGCTGGAAGAGCCTTGACATTTTGTACATCTCTCGAAAAAACTCATCGACCTCAGCCTCCATGTTTTCCCCATTTAGTTCCAAAAACATACCATCCATCCATCTGAGAAAAAAAACAGAGAACTGAGTAACAAATGTAGTGCAGAAATAATTAACACTTGTTTTGCTACAAAACAAGATGCACAATAGTTACTTAAAGTAGTGATAAGGTCTTGTTTCCAATTATTGTTATTCTACACAAAATTCTAATGCACAATTAAAGGTGGTTTTATAACACTGCTGTGTATTTCTGTAATTCTCTCAAGTCAGTCCCATGCTTAAACCAAGGAACTGCACCAATTGAGAAATATTAAGGTAAGTTCTGGATAGAGAGCAACATAGGAAATCAAAATATACAAGGCATTTTCATTAAAAAAACTGTAACTTCCAAAGAGTGCAGGAAGATGTACACAAATCTCACTTCATTTAGACATTACAAACCTAATGAAAACTATTACATATTTTAATTATATACAGACTGTAAGCTTTCTAGCTGAACTTCTTCCTTTTCTGGTACATACAATGGCTCATAACTAATGAAATTTTTTCTTCCTAACACATTTCTCTCATAAAATTTGGTTATAGGTCTCACCAATACAGTTAGAAGCCAGTCTGAGATATACTCCTTTGTATTACATTAAAAAAACCCAGAATAAACTGCCTTTTTTCTTAGCTGAATTAAAAATAACAACCCTGATATTTAAGTTACATTACTATTATACTTGGATTACTAATAACAAATTAGTGTTTATATGAAAACAAATCCATATTCTACATCTGACATGAACAAAATTAGCAGAAGGATTTTTCTCCTGTTATGCCTCATTTAGCTTCAGCTGACTTACCTCTTTTCTGTTCGTTGCCATTTCAGTATAAGATAAAAAAGTTTCTGATATGGTTCAATCTTAACTTTTAGGCTGTTTAGGAGTGGGAAGTCACTCAGCTCCCATTCAAGCAGAGTCTCTTCTTTATTAATAAGAGCTACTGCTTCATCAGCCTCCTGTATGCGTTTCTGTAACATCCTCAGGTCAGCCACATACTGAAATGAATTATATGTCTTGAGATATATCTAAGTTATACTCTGAACAGGCATGAAAATAATATATCAAAATATAATAAGCCTTCATATTGATTAATATTTTAGAAAATGTGAGTTAAAACTCTTTTTATACTTGAGTAGATAAACTGTGAAGGACCCAGATTAACACTGTGAAAATAAAGTTATCAGTACTAAAACCATGTCCAAAATGTTTGAACTTTAAAATTCATTGTCCCAGGAGGCAAGCACACACAGTTTTATGTAACTGACCTATCATAAAGGCCACTGGGATTTATTACCTTATGATTTCTGTTTTATGCTTTGAAGTGTTGTTTGGATTTCAAATCCAAAAAATACTAAAAATAATTGTGATAACCTCCAATTAAAGAAAAAGATATTCTCTGGCAATTACAAAATAGAAATCTGCAACATTTTGGAGCCAGTGGTCTGCTCTTCATTAGCAGAAAAATGAAGTTTTGAGGTTCATAGGAAGAAAATAAATCAAACTGCTATGAACCACTCTAACATGTTACTTTTCCCTTTATTTGCTTAATACATCAAAATCAGTCAAAGAAATTCTGATCCCACTCATATTATTTGAAAATAATGTCACTGTGGCCAGAACTGCATGCTTTATGTAAACCAGAGTAAAATAATAATTCACTTTATATATCTGCAATATCTCAGTCCTTGCTGGAATTACCTTGCAGCTAATTTAAGCACAACTTCAGTGTAAACTTTAGGACAGGTGTTGTTTTATAGAATCATAGACTCATTAAGGTTTAATAAGACCTCCAAGAGGTCATTCATTGCGGGAAGAGGGTAAGAAAATGTCTATATTCACAACTGATTACTTTTAAGTTTCTCCCATGACCCCTGTGTATTAAACATACAAAACATTTCTACCCCTTTTATACTAAATGTTCATCAGACCTGTGGCATGCAATCCAGCTCGGAGTATTCTTCAAATTCCGTGATAGAACGTGCCAGCTTGTCTAATTCCGCCATCAGTTTCTCACACCTATGTATTAGTTCTTCCTGTCTTTTATGTTTACACTGTTCAATCAGCTACAAAACAAATTATTGTTTTCAATGGTAAAAAAGCAATGCAAAAGTTATTGTAAGTCCTTTCAATAGTTAACATACACAGCACCATTTAAATTAAACATTTAGCACAAATAGATAAAAAATAAACAATACAGATGTTATTATCTCTACAATAACTGAGATTTCTTTCTAAGTTACTTATTGTATTTAAGTGTGCACAACTTCTCTATGTTAACATGGAACCTTTATCTCAATCATCATAGTGTTTACAATTGCTTTAAAGGACTGCTTCAGCACTCAGACAAAACATAGGGAAGTATTACAGCAAGAAATAGTTAGATTCTCATCTTTGGGATTTGGTGTTTTATTGCCCAAAGAGGACAGCCAATGCTATCCTGTATGTATCTGCTGCTACAAACGGCAGAAATTCCAGAACATAAGGCCACTCTAAAGCACAGGGTTTGCAGACAGAGGGGTTATTTTTACAGCACCAAACAAGAAATCAGCCAAGGCAGAGATCTCCTAAGGTAAGGACACCTACTACCATGCCAAAATTGTGAATCAGACAAACAGAACTTCTCCAAAGGAGAAACCAGTCTTTTCCTACTGCACTGGAAAAAGAATAGATTTATATCTTAGAATAGAAAGTGCAAATATTCAGTCATAAAAACTTGATGTAAAACTACTCTTATCCTCAAGCCAGTTGCTACACAGTCAGCTACCAAGAGATCTACTCCAGATGGGCTCATTAAATCAGACCCACTTTGTACTGCCATTTTCGTTAAAAAGAATTTCAACAAGCATCATGGACTGCCTGTGTACAAGTAGGAAATTAACTTGACTAATTTATTTTCCAGGAATAATAGAATGATAACATGCTAACAAACTATTTTAGACATAGTGTCACAAGCCGGGTATGTTTTAAGTCAGAGGCATATGATTACCCTTTAACATACTTTTTAGTATCTAAATAAGACTTAGTGAAAGAGAAATTCTCAATTGTGATATTCAAGAAATACTGATATTTTTATTTTTAAAATATGTTAATTCTTAAGGATTTCTAAAAGAAATTATTAAATCTGCACTAAATCACTATAGACAAGCAAGAGAACACCAAAAGGCTTCTTCCTGTGTCATAGCCAGAGAGAAAGAATACTAACAAGATGAATACAGACAAGTGAAGAAAGCAGTCTACATTCCACAGAGAGAATTAGGTGTTGCATGTTTGCTATTAATGATTGCTAGCTAAAACCCACAGTTCCCACTGTTGTTTTACTGATGAAGAAAAGGTTGTTTGAGCTAACTGATTTCCTGCCCAAGCTACCAACTCATATTAAAGGCCTGGCAGTTACATTTTCAGTACAACTGCTGCATAGCGCACTTTCACCTTCCTACAAACTTCCTAGTGCTGACCACAAACACATTAAGATAAGGTTACAGTGACAATTTTAAAATTACTCCACAAAAGCCTTCTGTTGCTATAACACACTGGAAAAACATTATTTATACATGTCTAAATTAGTTTTGTTCATGTTCTCTGTGCATTTGCATTTAGCATGCTGAAGAAATAAATAACTTGAATAAAGTTAAAAGTCCCACAAGCTAAAATATACAATAAACTAAGAAAATGCTCTTACATCATCATGCTCATCAAAAATAGGCTGAATCATCGTTGGCCATAACAGAACTGTTGTATTCAATGCAATGTCTTCAGGAGCAAATAAAAAAACATCTAAGAAGTAAATCATTTGCCGAGAGCACTCCTATGAAAAGAGATTTCAAAAAACTTCAGTTATCATACGTCTGTGCAAAATACAGGTTAGGCCAATATTATCTACAAAGACAGAAGCAGACTTTTCAAAATTCAGAGTAACGTCACCAAATTTAATATTAATATTCAAAATACATATGAAATGCTAGCCAAATCCTGGTCCCATTTATGAGCTTATTTCTCTAAATATGACTCCCATAGTCTGTAAATCTACGTGCAAAAGTCCCAATATTATTTTTAATATATATATATTCTGCAGAGTTAACATATATTATATTTACAGACCTACTACCATAACAGAAAATCTGATATATAACACTAAAACATCCAGCAAAGAACTTTTTCTCCAGTAACATTTCTGGCTGACCCACATCTTACACAAATTTTCAATCTTGCTCTCTGAGTACTTATAAAGTACTATGCTAACACAACTGATTCAATGAAATGTAATCATGCTGAGTGGATTGATGTAGGTGTAGCTTAAGAGACAATTAACATAACTTTGATGTAAGAATTTTCCTGGTTTTAAGAATAGATTAGTTTAAGAGAAAGCTGTAACTGTCTAAGCTGCTTGTGAGAGCAGCTGCAAAACTTAACCATAACAGTGCAACAGTTACAGCCCTGAAGATAAAGAAGTAAGAATTTGTGTGTTTTTAGAAATAGGTTAGTTTTGATTTTAGCAGAATCTGGCTGTAATCACATGAGCTGTTTTGCGAAAGCGTCTGCAAAACTTAGTCATAACAATAGGGTAGCAGACTTGAAGCTGGAGGAAACAGAAGATAGGGGAGTCAGGGGTGGTGAGACTGACGACCAATTGGGAGACGGATTGTATCTTGTTTTCAGCAAAAAGGAACATGTTTTGGAGCTCAGATAACCACATACAGAGCATGTACTGAGAGCAAGGAAGACGCCTGCAGACCACCGTAAGACACCCTCTTGACAGGCAGAACACGTGGGAATGGGGAATAAGGAAGACCAGCAAATGGCAAAAAAAAGAGCTGGATTTCTTACTTCTCTCTGGAGTAACACTGAGGGTACAGGTTTTTCATACATGCAGCATGATCAGACAAAAGTCTCTGCACTCCAGAATGAATTCTGTATTTGTACAGGCCAGCATGTTTAGCAAAAGATTAAGAATTAAAGAAGAGTAATTTACCTTGATTCTTAACAGCAGGTCCTGAATACCTTCAGTTTTGACTTTCTTTATATAAGCTATTGTTTCCACCATTTCTTCTGTTGTCTCAGGAACTTTCAATGCACGCTCCTTAATTGCTTCAAATTCCCTGCATATCCTATACATTTAGTTAGCATAAAATATCAAAATGTTAAGATTTTAATTTGACTGGCTTTAAGCTCTGCTTTAATAGAATTAAAAGTTCAAAATTAACCCTGCACAAACTCCATCCCTTCACGAAACTAAGTGGGGAATATGACCAACTCGGGGTAGAAAATTACCATTTATTCATTTACACTAATTGATTCATTTGGACTTTAGGGTATTCTTTTACAATAAAGCTTCAATTACTTTTGTCAAGTACATGAACAAAAGGACAGTGTCATTAGCATACACATACTTCCATAGTAAATAGTTTGAAATTTGGGTACTGTGGAATCCCTATAAAATTTGACTGGTTCATTTTAACCAAACAAGTTAATATGACCACACTCATGATTTTATCCATGTCTATACATTAACCTTTAGAATTGAGTAGTGCTATTACCAGTCATGAATACCTAGAGTTATATGTCATGTAATAAGAGAATCTGTCTAGTCTTTCCTTTGACAGTGCAGTAGTACTGTATTTCACACTTAAAGAGGCAGAACGGTAATGGAAGTCTTTGGATCTTTTAGTTCCTCCACTATTTAAGTCTACTAGTATGTTCCCCTACTAGTTATTGAGTCTAAAGCAGAGGAAAAAATAGATCAGCTGGCACAACTTGCATGAGCTCAGTAGTTAGCCAAGAGTCTACACTGAACAGGAGCCTGGTGTATTTGCATTTCTTCTACCATGCATTAAACACATCCAACGTTCACAAGCATAAAATTCTACTTACTTTTCATTTTCCTCTCTGTAATTCGTAACTATTCTGTCCATTAGCATTCTTGCAAAGTTGTCTGCATTACTAGCCAGACCTTGCTTTAAATCATCACAATTCAAACAGACCATAGGGAAATGCAGCAACTCTGGTAAACCCAAGATTTCCTTCTTGACAGTGAAGAATTCATCTATGAACTTCAGAAAAATATTAGATTTTACACTTCAGAGTTGCTAATTAAATACTTGGCTACATGAACGAGTATTACATATTGAGGAATTAAAACAGTATTTTTTCTATTTAGCACAGACTTTTAGGGAAAAAAACACAGTGTAGATTTGTAGTTAGTCAACATAATTTTTAGCTAAAGGCTAAGCAATTTTTATTCTCTGGATATCATCTCTCCCCTTTTTATTATTACTTTATGTAAAGTAAAAGTTATATATAAAATGTAGAATTAAAACTTACAGCAGTATATTCATCAAAACTGTGTTCTTCTGCTTCAAATCTTTCTACCTGTGCCTGTGCAGTTCCATCTACAAGCCAGCCAAACCTTTCAACTACAATTCAATAATATTATAATATTATTATAACACATACACTGCACAGCAAGGTACTTCTTTCAAAGCAGCAGCACAGTTATTTAAACACTCTTCTACCACTCACCATAGCTTTCAAAATATTCCTTTGGGCTTTTTAAGTTGTCTCTGATAGATTTTTTCAGTGTTGATGTGGCCCATGCTATAACATGACTAGGAAGCTCAGCGTCCAGGGTTGTAGTGCCTCCCATTAGCCAAGAATGCACTGTCTGGATGTTCTAACAGAAATGAAAATTCAGATTATTCTGATTATTTACATTTTAAAAAGCAATGCAGGAATACATAGAGGTAACTGCAATCTGCAGAAAACACAGAACCAGAAAAATATGTAAAATGGACAAAAAGTAATTACTCATTCTGAACCCCAAACACTTCTCAAAGTACCAAATACTCAAAGGCAAATATATAGTCAACAGGGATACAGGTAAAGCCCCCAGAAAGGCTGTCTTCCCTTGAAGCCACAGAGTGATTCCTAAGACAGAAATCTTTAGATATTGTATAAATTATTTGTTAGGGATTTGAGGCTTTTCTTAATCTTTGAAAGAAAAAGAAACTAAACTCCAGATTTCCCTGTCTTTCTCTGGACTTATTAATTCTTAATGCAGGTTTATTGTCAAGCATCACACATATAACTAAGGTGCTAATTATATTTCTATACAAAATGTTAGTTGACAGAAAGTATACAGTGCAAAATTACTTGATTTTCAATGTTAATAATAAATACACAAATAAATTTGAATATGTGGTTACTTAAAGCACTCTCAGGTTTTCTAAACATGCCAAAGAAGGAAAGAATTTTAGCTTCTAGCTTGTTTTATATCCTGTGTAGATTTTCAGACTGAATTTTATTTAACGAACAAGCAGACAGTTAACTTGTAGACATACACACAGATTTGCAAATTAAAACAGCAGACTAAACCAATCGGAAGCAGGTGTACCCACTTTTTAAGAACAAGGAATAACAAAGTGAGTTTCAGAGCCAGGAGTTCTGAGCATTAAGATTCATGATGTGACCTGCAGAATGCTTACTGAAAATAAATACCTCAAGATTCATTCTGCTTCCCCTTACCACAGCAGACTGCTAGATCACTAACATTTTCACATACAGAGCAACTTAGCAGTTACATATTTAAATAAAGATAAAAGCACACCTGAAGAGTTTGTCCTATACAATTTACTACAAACAGAATTGCTTCTTCTAGGTCTTGTAAGCTTGGATAAAATTCCATTTTCTTTTCATCAAGAATCAATTCCATCTTAAATAAAGGTAGAGACTTTTGGTCTTCGGGATCAAAAAGCTTCACAAAAGCTTCAACTGTTCTTCTCAATAATTCTTTCAGCTAGGTAATAACATACATCATTTATTAGCTGGACAAACAAAGAGCCCCATACCACTTTCCCTTTATTCAGTAGACCAGGACTTCCATTCATTTTTGTTCTTCCAGCATGATTTGGAAATGATGCAGAACTGCAGCACACCTAGTGGCAGAGCTGGCCTTTCAGTCTGCCAGCTGGTAGGGATTTTTGCTTTTAAAGGAGAGGGACCCGGTTTTGTTCACTCTGCTAATATATAACATGTAATTGTAGTTCCAAGATTGGTGATAGGAAGGGCCTGAGAACACTGAGATATTTCCTTCTCTAAGCTAATTCTAGTTAGTAGAATTAACAAATTTTCTGCATCTAAAAATCTAGAATAAAAAGAAGTAGACAACACCACCTATTTTTTTAAATGAGGGAAGTTAAAAATATTTATTACTTTGAATCCTTTACTGGATTATATGCAACAGATGGTTAACTATGATTAAACAGGCCCCATATCATATAGACTGCTGATTCATTAAAATTACCTGAAGTTCACATTAAGTTTATCACAAGGGCAAAGATTTTTTTTACCTGATTAGACATAAGTGTAGCCACACAGTTATAAAAAGGATCAACCTGATCCAACTTTATGCCTTTCAACGACTCCTTCTGAGTAAAGAGACTGATAACTTTCTGATACCACGTATTCAGTATCTTCTCTTCTGCTTTAGAACAGCTTAGAGAGACCTCAGTCTTTAAAGATTCACAGTCAATTGGCCATTTCAATCTAGAAGAGAAAGTTACAGGAAACTTTAGAAACAAAATTTAAAATTCCATGTAATAAACTAACAACCATCTATACTGTATTACAAACTCATTCGTTTTAGCAGAAAGCACAGTGGAAACCTAAGCATCACTTCTGTAGACCTAAATGAGGAAAAAAAAACCCTCAAACACAAGGAAATAAAGAATTGTTACCAGAAAAAATAATAATGGGAAAAGATACTGAAAGCTGTCTTTTTGAAAATTAAGAAAATTAGAAGTTCCAAGATTAAAAACTAAACTAAAAGGATAAAACCCAGCAAGAATTCTGATTCTTACAGTTAGCACAGAATTCCTTACACATATTAACACTAATAGAATTAAATTTTTCAAACACTACTTCAACCAGCCTTGTCTGGGGATCATGGCATTAAGATTAATTAATGAGACCTTCACAGAGTTAAAGGCAAAACATAAATCAAAAGGGCTGATACTACCAGCAATTCAAGCACCAAGAAAATATTTATGTGTAAGAGAGAGAACAAAATTTAAATGTGTCATAACACAAAGTAACCTCCTCAAAGAACACTGAATGACACATCTAAGAAATGTATTATATAAAAGAGCCTACCATAAATGATAGAACTGAACAAACTCTTCTTTACCAGCTTCCATATGCATTAATAAATTACAAAACAGACTCTACCTGAAACTTGAGAAATCCACTATAAGAAAGGTAGAGAATGCTTCATAACCATAATCCAGCAGAGTTCTCATTGTGGGTTGGAGAACGTGCAAGTTGGAGAGGATTTGCTTTTTTGCTTGGATAAAACTGTTATGCCATGGTCTAGAAAAATCCAAGCCTCTGATAAAAAACAACCAGAAAAACAAACAACAAAAGAATGAAGGGCTCAAGCAATACTTAAATAAAACACTCCTATGTATAAAAGTAGTATTAAAAAACTTTTGCACTAACATGAATAGTTATTTAAGTGCCATACACATATCTTCAACATGACATGGTGGAAGCCATAAAGATACTCTTCAAGATCAACCATGGTTTATACTCCAGAGTATTTTCAGATCACCTGCTTTTCATGAAGCTCTTTCAATGTAAATTTCTGAATTCACCAACTGCTAACAGGAGTTACCATCGATATTTAGATGACACATTCTGATGCTTCAGCACATGGTACAATTCAGATAATTATACTCTTTCTACCTGAATTCCTCTTCCATTTTGGCAGAGCATAATCACCTTTCCTTCAGTCTCAAGGTTTCACTTCATCGCAGCAAAGTCAGATAAAACGTTGGCATTAGATACAGTTTTACCATGTTAAATACTGCACAATACTGCTGTCTGCCAGTAAAGTGCCCCATATTTACACACTTCATTGCAGAGGTGGCTGCAACATGACTTCAGTGTCTGGGCACTCAGAGCCAGAAGTCTCATTTGCAGTCATTAGTGCTACTCTATGTAACTGTAACAATAGTAATTAAAGACTGTCAGGGCTAACACTTTGTAAAGCATTCAAACATAAGATGTTCAAATGTAAGATCCTCGGCAGACAAAAAAAAAAAAGTCTCATTAAGAGACTCAAGAATTAATATTGTGCTATAACTCAGTTCATGCAGTGGAACAAGAATTTAATTTAAGAAACTGAGTGTGTTTTGCCGGTGAGTTGTCAATTTAATACACTCACAGTGGTAACAAAGGCAAAGGTGTCTCCTCTTCATCTTCAAGCCCTTTTACATCTGGTTTAATAAGAACATTTTGCACTAGGAAAAAAACAAAACAAACCATGAACATTAGAAGAAAATTAAACCATATTCAATAGGCATTGTACTTCTTCAGACTTTCTCCAGGTTGAACCAAGCACGCAGTAGTATGGAAACAACTGTATCATGCAAGTCTTCAGAACACATTAGTATTAGTCAGTCCTACGAGGAGCTAGGAGCTGGACTCTCTGATCCTTATGGGCCACTTCCAACTCCAGAAATTCTATCATTCTAAGTACTCATGGCAATTTTGTTTAATATAATTACATACAATTGTCCCACTGATGACATTATAAAGAAGTTAGTCCCATGTTAAATTGTGTCTTTTTTAAGATGCATTTTAAAAAGTACTGTTCACCCACCAGAACAGTGATGAAACTGGCTCAGTTTCATGTATTATAAATGTAAATAAAAAAGACATCAATACATGATTTTAAGGGAGCGCCATTTCAAAATTCCAGTTCATGAATTTGTAAAGTCTAAAAAGCAAAGTAACTTGTATCAGTGATATCTTAAAATAGCTGATTATCTTGGCAGATATTTATTTTGAGTTTCCTTATGCATAGAAAGCAGCATCAGAAAACTTATGGATGTTCTTACGGATGAACAGCTTAAAAAAAAACTGTTGTTCCGGAGGAGGGGAAAAAACCCCAACTTGTACATAAAAGTTTCAGCTTTCTTTAGTAGAAAACAGCAATACACTCTTACATCAACTTAACTAAAAAGGTTAAAGACAATGTAATATGGTCATCAGCAATCAACTTTTTTCTCATCCAGCTGGTTAACTTTTTACTAGTTCAAATATAATCAGCAAGTTTTGCCTTAAATATTACAGCCTATACACATTTGATGAAGCAGAGAAAGAGAGATCAGTACTTCATTACAAAGATCAAGGCTGGCTGAAAGATCAATCTAGAAAAACTATTTTCAATAGGAAAAGATGGAAGAGCTTATAATATAGACATAAATAAATTAATAAAAGTACTGTGTAGTTTCTGATACTTACCCACATATCTTCTCATGCTTGTTTCATAATCCTTTATTATCTCCTCTAAAAGCTTTTCAGTTAACATCTCTCTGTCTTTGTCTTCCATAAGCGATGGTGGCACCAACTGGAGTATGGATACTAGCCACTGCTGCTGAATGGGCACCACTGGGTTGCTTTCCACACACTTCTTCATAAAGAGATAGTTTGTCTGAAACAACAACATTGTCAGAAGTTATGTAAGTATTTTTGCATTAAACTTGACAACAAAGTCTCTTTGCTCCCCGTGGCTGGAAAATTGTCTCCCTGTCTCAATGCTTAAATACAAAATATTGTACTTTTTAGTAAGGTGTTTTCCTTAGTTCTCTGCTGAAGTTTATGACTGACAATAAAGCAGTTCAAGGTCCATGTTACTGCTATTTGGACAAACATTTATCTGGCAAAAACTATGCACAGGTAATTGGGGTTTTTTGCCGAAGGAATAGGTATTTGTGCTTTTGATTGATAGCTTTGTTATAAACCAAAAAGGGGTCTGAAATCTCTGTGGTCTTCAGAATAAGTTTACCTAACATCAGCTAGGAAAAATACATGTTCCCCTAAGCTATTTAACATAAATATTTCAATGTAAATTTGAGTTTCAAGTGGCTTTCAGAGATTGGGTCCTATTTTAAAAGCTACACACAAATTCCAGGATTTATACATTGCTTCAAATCAGATGAACAATGTCAAAGACAGTTTTTTGAACAGGTTAAAGTACAATCTATGACCTCAGCTGAAGAAATCCAGAAGCCTGCTTTAACTAAGGTTTAGATCAAAACTTAAATTACTGATAAGCACACTTTGTATAATGAAAGACTACTTCCTGTCTGTTGGACCACAAGAAAAGATTCCTTTTTTGTTTCCTATTGCATTTTTCCCCAACAGAACTACTGAAAAAGCTTCTCCTGTTTAACCACCATTAATTCCACATAACATACTCGACACTTCTGAATAAAGACCATTCACTCTTCTAGTCTGAAAAAAAGCTGAAGAATTTAACTCACTCTTCGTTGTTTTTGCTCACTGTTCATCTGTATAAAAAAGGAACAGAAAATCCTAATGTATTAAGGACATGCAAACAACCCCTCCCCCCAAACAGAAATATAAAATTTAACAAATATTATCCCTAAACAAAGACTTTATACTGTAATATACAGGTATTAATTTAAATGGAACTACTCGAGCATATAAATACGTTTATGAATTACCAAGGATTGAGACAAGTGTCTTTAAGTAAATACTAGTAGTAAGAGGCATAAATGTCCCAATAACAAAGGATCAAACAGGCAATAGTTCAAATATTATAGAAATACTTCCTCACAGTGGAAGGGAGCTCCGGGATTGGGGGTACAGGATCTCTGTGGTATTTTTCTTCCATGGATGCATGATAGACTTTTAAAGCTCGATCAATTCTAATGTAAAACACAGAGTCAGAAGTGCAGAAAAACTACAAATAATATGTTAAAAATAATGCTATAATTTTAATTGATGTGGTCTATTTTGACATCCTTATCAGCTCTTTAATATCTAAAAACTAAGGCAGCCTTTTCATACTCTTTCCTTATATGAAGAGCCACATTTATCTTGACCACAATCACAATATATGCATGCCTCAATTCACCTCATCCAGTTGCCCAGAGCTCCTGTAAGGATTATATCTTACGTCTCCCCAGACAACGACAACAGATCTTGTCCAACTGTTTATGAAAAAAAAAAGTTAAAAAAAAGGAAAACAAACTGCAGAACAGAACTCCTAAAGCTGTTTAAGACAAGCTCTTTTGTACTGCCTGTGGCTAGAAACTGCTAAAAACTACCAGTTTTTTCTGCTAAAAAATACCAGAAAATTTTGAACAGTTAGTGTTGGCATACATGATGACCTTACACATTAAAACATTTCAGTCTATTTGGGATACACTCTGCATGTATGTTGCAAAGTGTATTTCAGCTTCATCTCAATATAACTGAGTTAAAAACTACCACGTGGAAGTCAGGCTGCCAATGTTAAGTGTACACTCAAACCATGGGACCTTACTTGAAAGACAATTCACTTTGTACAACAATGTAACAGAATCAATAGATCCCAGCAGAACATTCAGTGTTTGTCAGATAGCTGGTCAGCAGTCCCCTTGCTGGACAGTAACTTATCACTACAACATAGTTAGCATTTTCAGCACACTGAAGGGCTACATTCTAAAACCTACAATCTGCTACTGCAGGTACCATTGAAAGATCAGGATTAACTTTCCAAGAGCTAAATTTAAAAGACTTCTTGTTTATTAGATTTGCATTGTATCAGCATTTAAACTATTGAAAGAAAGGAAACATGTTTCTCTATTTCTAACCTCTATGTATCTTCTTCTAGAAGAATTATGCTTCCTATAAGAGATTGTTTCTACTGTTATAAAAAAAACCACAAAAAGAGAGAAAGAAAAAAGGCAAATCCTCCCTCACTTATCTTTGGCAAAAATCAAATTCCTCTTTGTGAGACATTCTTCTCAAACTTCTATTCTGCATCTTAGTTTTCTACTCTCTTCTAGCTCCATGAAGCCGATTAGCTGGGACACATACAGGTATCTTTACAGAAATAAACACCTGTAATATGTGGCCACTTACAAATTTAGCCACTGAAGTGGCATAACAATTACACAGGAATTAATTAAGTAACTGGTTGTCATCACCAGATCTAGTCACAACAAATGGAATCACTAAAAACCCACAACAAAAATAAAAATTGTATCAGTAACAATACACAAAATGTGTTAAATTAAAAGACTGTAATTACGTCTTTAATTTCTATTTCTTCTTCTGATAGCTGAAACTATTTTTTCTCTGGTTTTAATCCTATCAAATAGCATTAGATTTCCTTACTCTTTTAATCTTTTACATGAATATGCAAGTTGCTATATATTTCACCATAATACCACAAACAACACAACCTTAGCCTACATAATCCTCATGTTTATGCCAAGATAATCAACATGTCTAGGGATTCTTTTGTAAACTGCTGAAAAACAATGTAGGTATTTCAGGAATAAATTTATATAAAAATAAAAGATAGTAATTAAAAAAACTTTTCTTTTTCCATTAGGCCTATAAAAATTACATGAAAATAGCCTTTTCCTGTTGTCTTCCATTCTTTTTCTCCTTTGCAAATGAAAATCTCGAAAGACAATTTTATGGGCATTTACCAACCATCTTGTCAGCTGTGCTCCCCTGGCAATGGCACAGATCACTAAGCTCAGCAGCAAATGCATTAAGATAGTGACAAAGCAGCCTGTTAGAAGTAGACTAACGTTTGGATCATTCACACAAAAGCAAGCAAGTAATCCAGACTTTGATTCCCTTTGAAAAAGGTTTTCATAAGGAGAAAGGATTATTTTCACTCTATCATAAACTATGTTCAAAACGTGAAGGTCACTTTCCCCTCACAACTCACTCCAACAAACATACTTCAAGCAGATTTTGGATTCTGTAAAGAAAAAAAATCAGAGATTCCATCAAATGTTCTTCTATCATTAATGACTTTGGATGTGAAATGTTTAGCACTGCAATAGTGACATCCAAAAACACTAAAATGAACAAACACCATTGCTATTTCTCAGATGTCAAATGTGCAATGTTTCTTCAATTGGAATTTCAATATTTATTGAATTACATGAAACTCACAGTAACTGAATGAGCAACTTCTGCTGTTCGTTGCATCTTCGGTATGTCAGTATTTTGTTCTGTAACGGTGACACATCAGATGTGACTGACGAAGGTAAAACAGTGGGAAGAAACCAAGTTCTCAAAGTCCTTTTATTGGAAGGTGGTTGCTCTAAGCGTGACATCTAAAATCATAACAAAAACTAGATTGGAGAACACAATTAATCCCGTCCAGAAAGCAGTTTAACAGATGTGTGCGTTAACTTGAATTAACCTAAGGCATAAAATGAGGTGTAATAAAAATCTCGGTGTAAATGTCTAGCTTGTAGAACAGAAAAATACTGTAGATGCTAAAATAGCAAAGCTCCAGAGAGACTCTCTTCATATAGCCTGCACTAATAAAAAATGATGGTACAGTTCTATTAACTCAAGATTAGCACATTGCTTAAAAGTAAAATTCTATGACAAATCTGTTTAAGTACTAATCTGACAACTGTACTCTGGCAGACTGCACCTGACTGGTCCTGCACGTTTCCTGTTCTGGTGGTGCCTGTGACAGCATTGCTGTTTCTGTGGCTTCAGTGGGTGACTACATATACCTTTCTTATCTGGTCACTAAAACCAAGCTACTGCCTGGTTAAGTCCACCCATGCTAGGTAACATGGAACAAATTCAGGCAAGGGTGTCCTCTGAAGTTCTGGCGAAAAAAAAAAAATGCCTCAAAGCATCCTTGATACTTGGTGTCACTGTAAACATAAAGCTGCAGCAAGTCTTCAAATACACGATCCTAGAATTCTACTGAAGATAAACAATCTTCAAAGGAAAAGAATCAAAAGCAAAATGGCATCAACATACTCTTAACAACAAACGCATGCAAGCAAAATTATGAGAAAGTTCTTCTTTAGATAATCTTTACCACTGTTAAAAAGAGAAAAAGAGCAAGAAAAAAGTGCAAGAAAGCATTTATCTAAAATAGGACCCCATTCTCCTTTTTATGGGCCTCAAGGAAAAAAGAATTAAACTTATGTGCAAAGTCATTAAAAGTTCTATTTCTTATATGGAAACGTTAAACTGTATTGTCATCTTGTAAAGAGCAGTATAAAATTGATGACTATTCAGAAATAATTTTGCAATGTTGAAAGTCTTGTGGTGAACTTAACAGGCTGTTTGAGAACTGTCTTACACATAGTGTCAATAGACAGTAAGGATAGTGTTTTATGTATTTATCTAACGCAGAGCATGATTTAATTTCAACTGCCTGTCTGGAAACGTTTATTTAAGCTACAGGAACAAGTGCATCTAAATAGCAAGTAGTTGTCAGTATTTTGCTCTTATATGGCAGCAACTCTGGGCTCTTAAAATAATACTCACTTAGAGTATGGCAAGCTGTGCACCTCCAGAAACAAGATTTAGCTGAGAAAATGTGTCAGGAGTTAGCTGAGACAAAAGAGGCAAGCAAGGTTTTAATGGGGCTGAGGGGATGTGGCTAAACCCTGGCTTGTGAATAGATTCTCAATTAAAAGAATGCAATTTGATAAGGTGGTCATGAAATTCAAGCAAAGCAGAAGGGTTTTGCTTGTGACCACAGTTGTGGGTAGTTGGGCTGTGGAACAGGAGAGTGGAGACAGGTATGGGTTTGAAATAGGAATCCTGTTTTGGGGGTGGGATGGAGATGTGGAGCAGCTAAGTGAGTAACCACATTTAATGGCATTTAGCAACGAAAGTTTGATAAGTTTTCTGTCTATAAAGACAGAAAAATACAGAAAGAAAGAAAAAAAACTCTTCCTGTGTGACTGCATGGTAGGGGTACTCCTGGAAAAGCTATGCACAAATATGCACTTCAACAGGTTTGTAGAGGGGATCAGAAAGCCAAAGCTACCTCTGTAGTTAGCGGTATGTCCTAGAAATTAAGATGGGTGGGGTGTGGGCATCTAAAGAAACTCAGCTAAAGAGCCAAGATGCTGTTAGGTTCCCCTGGCTTCCCCTCAGCCCAGCGGAGCCCGGGACGCAGCCCCATCGATGCGGAGGACACAGACATCGCAGCATCAACTCCTCTGTGGGCCCCCGCCCCACAGAGGGCCGCCCCCCGCCCGCGCTGCCCTCACCTCTCCCGGAGCCGCGCTGCCGGGGAGCGCCGGGCAGGACGCCGGTATGGAGGCGGCTCAGGACAACAACGCGGTCGCCACGGAGCCGAGGGCGGGCGGCTGCCAGCGGAAGGGGCGAGGCGCCGTGAGCTTCTCCGACGACGGGAGAGGGAGTTTTCCGCGCGTCTCTCCCAGAACCGGCCTGCCAGTGCACAGCGCCGGCACCGCCCGCCCTACCGGGCGCCATCTCAGGTACCAGGTGCCGAGGCCGCCTCAGGCACCAGCTCAGCGCCCCTCGCACCTGCGGGCAGCGACCGCGCCCCGCGCAGCCCCCGCTGCTTTCCCGGCGGCGCCTTTAAGCCGGTCGCCTCAGCTCTCAGGGGCGGCTTTCCCCTTGCAAAGGAGCTGTGACTGCCTCGGTCCCTGACGTTAACGAGGGCCACCTGCCCAGAACAGCACTCTCGTACACTGCCCATTTATTCAGAGCAAGGGGCTGCTTGTGTTTGCTGCGCTTTGTGCGATCCAGGCTGATAATATACTCTCGTGATTTGAAAACAAACAACAAAACCCACTGAAAACTTGTGAAAATCTTACCTTAGATTCCCTAGTCTACCACATGGCTTAACACAGCCTAAACAGGTCAGAGTAAGTCTCTCTGCTCCGGTGTGCTGCCTGCACGGAGCAGATACAAACCTTCTTAGACCAGGTCACTGCAAGAACGCCTAAGAAGTTATAACGGCCTCACGCATCCGGTGGCGGCTGCTAAGCTTCTACGTTGTGTCAAAATAGAACTGTACATTTTAACCAATTCCAGAGGCTTACTGCACGCTTGCCTACATTAGGCAGAGAGACTTTAGAAGTCCAGTTTTGTGTCTCCGTGGGCAGAGCCCTACGAGCAGACTACATGAACGGCAGGTGCCGCTTTAGAGAGCCCCGAGCGCCTTCCGAACACGCGTCAGTAACCCGGGACTATCCACCCTGAAGTTTCCATTCAAGCACGGTACGTTTCCTCACGGAGAGAGAACAGCCCCAAGCCGTAGATATCACGATATTTATCATAAGCGGTTCGCACCCCTTCGTGCCGTACTGGGGAAAGCAGCCCCACCCCTCAGACAGCAGCTTGTCAGGCGGCCGCGAGAGCTCCCCTGAGAGGGGATGGCGGGGCGGAGGGAACGAGCCGCGCGGCTTCCCCTGCCGGTCTCGCTCGCACCGTACGGGCCGGCTCATCGCTGCGGGGCGGGGCCAGCGCGCGCGGGGGCGGTGCTTCAGTGAGGGCAAGGCGCTCGCGCTCCCGCCCGCCGCCACGCGGCTCACCCTCGCGCAGCTCCCCGCCCCCCGGGCGCGAGCTGGAGGCTGGGGAGTACCGCCCCGCCCTCCGGTGAGGGCGCGCGCGGCGCGTCGTGTCGTTTCCGGCCGCGCCTCTCGGAAGCGCGCGAGCGGCGGCGCCGGCTCCATGTGGCGCAGGCTGTGCTCCGCCCTCCGCAGGCTCCGCGGCTCCCCCGCCGCTGTCGTCGCTGGTGCCGGCCGCCCGCCCGGCGGCCGCGGCGCCATGGAGCGGGCCGAGGTGCGGTGCGTGCCGTCCGAGCCCAAGCTGAGCTTGCGGTTCGTGCTGCCCGACGGCAGCGCCAGGCACATGCAGCGGGACCAGGCGGAGCCGCTGGGCCGGGCGCTGGCCCGCATCGCCACCAACGCCGCCAAGGGCCGCGCCAAGGCGGGGAAGAAGAGCAAGAAGGCGCGGGCGGAGGACGGCCCGGCGGGGGAATCGGCGGAGGCGCCGCCGGCCGTGCGGCTCTTCTCCCACGACGGGGAGGCGGTAGCTGAGGAGGTGCCCAACGCGGCGGCCTGGCAGGACGGCGCCGTGCTGCAGATCGGAGAGGCGCGGTACCGCGTGGAGCGCAACGCGCCGGCGCTCACCGAGCTCCAGCTGCCGCGCTCGCTCATGGCCGGCTTCCCCGTCTGCCCCAAGGTGAGCGCCGAGTTCGCCGCCCCGCAGCACTGCCTCTTCCGCTGGTACCGCGAGCAGCGGCCCGGCGACGGCGCGGAGGAGGCGGCGGCGGGCGACGGGCCGGTGTGGGTAGAGGTGGAGGCCGCCGAGCGCGTCTTCACGCCGTCCAACGCGCTGGTGGGGCTGCGGCTGAAGCTGCGCTGCACGCCTGGGGACAGCGCGCAGCGCTACGGGCCGCCCCGCGAGGTGGAGAGCAGCGGCCCCGTGGAGGCCGGGCCCGGCGCCTGCACTTTCGACTCCCGGCACCTCTACACCAAGAAGGTCTGCGGCGAGGGCTCCGTTCGCGCCGTCTCCTACAACATCCTGGCCGACACCTACGCCCAGACGGAGTTCTCCCGCACCGTGCTCTACCCCTACTGCGCCCCGTACGCCCTGGAGCTCGACTACCGCCAGAACTTGCTCAAGAAGGAGCTGGCCGGATACAGCGCCGACCTCATCTGCTTGCAAGAAGTGGATAAGTCGGTCTTCGTGGACAGTTTGTCTCCAGCCCTAGACGCTTTTGGCCTCGAAGGACTATTCAGGATCAAGGAGAAGCAGCACGAAGGCCTGGCCACTTTCTACCGCAGGGACAAGTTCAGCCTCCTTAGCCAGCACGACATAACTTTCAGTGAAGCCCTGCTTTCGGATCCGCTGCACAAGGAGCTGTGTGATAAACTGGCCGAGTACCCCTTGGTGCAGGAGAAGGTGCTGCAGAGGTCATCTGTGCTGCAGGTACCAGCTTTTCTGTGCATTTTTCCTCTTTTCTCTTCCCACTGTCTCCAGGCAAGTGTAGCCAAGCCAGGTTTGTTGAGCATCAAACCACAGAAGAGAGGGAAAGGATTAACAGTCTGAGACAGAACAGTGGTGTGTTCTCTGTCAGCTAGGTTAGTGAACAGACTAGAAGAGCAGCTTTGGAACAAGAGCAAAGCATTGAGACTTTACTGAGCTGCATATGTGGAATACCAAAATTTGGTAATAAAGGTAAAATAACTCTGTTTTAAGATGAACATATCTGTTGAGAATCTGGGCCTGGTGTTGAGTCCTGGTTGATGGTATTGGCTGCCTAGTCTTTCATAACTTACTGTTGTGTGTCAGAATATATATTTGATAAGGCTTAAATCTTGTAAATCAATTGTAAATGAGGTGAAGCAAACCAGACATTTATGGACAAAACATCTGTCAAATAACTGGATGTAGTGGTAGTATTGGTAATACAGTGGATAGAACCCAGACCTTATATAGAAGATAAATACTCAACCTAAGAGCTGTTCTGTTCATCAGGTGTAAACATCAGATTCTTTGGATTGTCATAAAGGCATAAGTGAGCTATTGGATTTTTTAAAAAATATATAACTTCTCTTTAAGACTTGGCAAAACCTGCTTTTTCTCTTCAAGGTTTCAGTTCTTCAGTCTACAACTCATCCTTCCAGGAAAATTTGTGTAGCTAATACCCATCTGTACTGGCACCCAAAAGGTAACTTTTGTCATGTTTCTATATGTATATATGATAACTGGGTTTGTAAAGCTTTATACCCTTCCTAGGGAGAATAGATTTCCCCCTATGATTTTGTAGCTCTAACCTTTTCATCTGGAACTGAGAGTTTCTTGCCTCGTTTCCTATCTAGATGAATCAAGCCACGCTGCTAGATCAGATCTATTTTCCTTAAGATTGTTCTAGTCTGATTGGGAGTCAGTAAAAAACATGCTGAAAGCAAGGCAAAGACATGTTAACACACAGTTCACCCATAGACTGGACTGTAAAAATGCAGCAAACTTTGTGACTGGTAATGACTTCGCTGTCCTGCTGTACCTGGAGGAATTACATTGGGGCATCACCAAAAGGGCAAACAAATTGGGCTACAGAAGCTTTTATAAGAGATTATCCTCTTTTAATTTTGTTTTCTTTTAGTTCTGTGCCTCTCAGTTGTTTGGTTACTACAAACCAGAAAGCTTCTGTAATACGGGCGTTTGGGGTTCAGCATCCTTGTATGTGAGAGTTTAAATTAAAACACTGTCTGCATCTCTGCAGCTTTCCTAGTCACACCCTTCAAAGGCTTCTTTCTTTATGAAAACTATTGTAAAATCCAGTGCACAGAAAATAAAAAGTGAGATGACTGCTTCAGAACTATACATGAGAAACACTTACAAGAGAGACTTGCAGGATTGCCCCAAAGCTGCTGCGAAGTATTGGAAGTAACATGGCTTTGTATTTTCAGGTGGGAACATCCGTCTCGTCCAAATCGCTGTAGCCTTGTCCCACATCAGGCACGTAGCATGTGACTTGTATCCCAGCATACCAGTCATATTCTGTGGAGATTTTAATAGTACACCATCATCTGGAACTTACAGCTTTATTACCAGTGGTAGCATTGCTGAAGATCATGAAGACTGGGTCTCTAACGGAGAAGAAGAAAGGTGCAATATGCCTCTAAGCCATCCTTTCAAACTGCTAAGTGCTTATGGAGAACCTGCATATACAAACTATGTTGGTGGGTTTCATGGATGTCTAGACTATATTTTCATTGACAGAAATGCTCTAGAGGTTGAACAGGTCATTCCGTTGCCAAGTCATGAAGAAGTAACAACCCACCAGGCTTTGCCAAGTGTTTCACATCCTTCTGATCATATAGCACTAATATGTGACTTAAAGTGGAAATAGATCATCTCTCACATGGTGCTTTTTGGGGGTTTTCAAACAATAAATTTAATACACTGATGGGGAATTTACACCTTTGGCTTGTATGCTACAAAAAAAGTCATGACAATTACTGAAAAGTTCATCTTTAATGGTTCTACTGAACCTGTTGTATGTCACACGGTTCACAATACTTGTATGACATATTTTCCCTTCCCTTTTTTATATGCTAATAGGAAAAAGAAATATTTAAGATAAGGGATTTTGAAAATTGCATTATCACATACCTTTTTATAGGTGTTTTTAAAGGATTAGGAATTATTTTGTAAAAAAAACCCACATGAATTTAATTTCTTTATAAGACTTTATACAAACTGAGGCCTGCTTGATTCAGAACCAAACAAAGAACCCGAGGAAACCGTTTCAGCCAGTTCAGCCTTACCTGTAACCAGTGTAATGACGAGACAGAACTTCTCAAGCAAATTCAGAAATGGTTTTGAACCATTACTGTGCCCAGTTTTTTAAGTAAGTGGCATGAATAATACAGGTGTAGCTACTGCCTTCTGAAAAGATGTTCTTCAGTTGTCAGTGAACAGGCTTTCCGTGTTAAATTCAAGAGTATAATTGATTTGGAAGTATTTTGTTTGTCCACTTCCTATGGGTCATGGGTATGACTAGCTCCTGCTAAAACTGGACTACATATAGGTGGCATCTCCTTTGAACATTTGCTCCTTCCATTGTTTATAATCATTGGCAATATGAGAAACACTTGAGTTTAGAACAGCCCTCTCTGGGGGTGAGGGAGCTTTTGAACAGTGCACTGTTTTCAAAGGGGTTAATGATGTGGTGTGTTAAGTATCCACACCTAAATCTTTAAAGTGACTTGCAAACCTTTATGACAATTGTTCTATTTTCTTCCTCTCTTGCATACAAAGACAGCCTCACCTGTTATTAGCATTTTTCCCACATTTCTCATTCTAGAAATAATCTAGTCTTCCCTATTTGGTAGGAGAGAATTTGGATGTGGGGAAATCTGTTCTATCCATAGCTTCACTGACTGTGGTGGAAGGATTGGAATCCTTTTAACAAGCTGCTTTCCCTGCATCATTAGTCCATATACAACAAACAGCATTTGAAAACTGTTTCATTAGATCTCCCTTTTCCCTGTAATAAAATTCCCTTTTCATTGTCTGTTACTGTTGTCACTTGATTTCTTTCCAGTTACTGGTGCCTTTTTAGGTGACATGAGTCTGCCCAGGTTGCTAAAAGCTGTGCATCATGTACTTGCACAACTAGCCACTCATTTCCACTGCATTCTGCTGGACTGTAGGTTCTAGCTGGGATAGAACTAGATACTAAAGATAGTGGTAACTTTCCAGTAGCATATTACTGAGGGTCATTAGTCATGCCTCTTGCTGTAGTACTTGTGTTTTGAAGGGTGGTGCTTTGCAGAAGTTTGTAAACATCTGCCCTTTAGCATTTTCTGTTATTTCCAATAAAACTGGGGTTTGTTACTGCAGTATCTGAGCATCTAATAAGTTGATGCTGAACAGCTGTACCAGTAAAGCCAGTAGGGAGGTTTAGCCTCAGAGGTCATACAAGGCTGAAAAGGTGCTGGGCCGTAAATCTCAAACCACATGTCCATGTCTCAACATGACAGGAGAAGACAAATCTTATCAACTGTCCCGAATTTTGTTACCAACTCTGCACATAAAAACCCTATGTTGATGGGAATTGACAAAGAGACTGCTCCATTAATATGTGAGGTTGTTGAAGCCTGTTACTACATGAGATTTCATGTAAATGTCCTTTGTAAGTAGCCTTTTCTGACAACATACACAAGTACCTTCCATCTCCCTCTCACCCCAACCTCTCTTAGCTCATCTTGCTCTACCACCTCTGAATTCTGGCTACTTGTTGCCACCATAACAAACAAACTACAATAGGGAAGTGATCCAAGTAAAAATACAGGGCCTTTCATTTGCAAATATTTGCAAAAATGTTTATTGGTTTACTGGGTCGTTACAGCCCAAGCTAATTCACCATACAGCCTCTTGAGCCCAAAGAGCAAGATAGAGGCTTGGAGGTGGGAATAAGGAATCAAGGCCTGGAGTAAGGCCTTCACCTGCTTAAGCTGATCTGCCACAAAGCACAAGAGCAGACCTCACTGTAAGAGCCATCACTTACTGTAATTTATTGTAATAGGTAAACCTTTGGATTAATTTTTTGCACAGCCAGCATTTAAGGTGAAGTGTAGCTGACACAGCCTTTGGATAAGTAAAATAGAAGCAAACCAGGGAATGTGGCAATGAATGACATTAAATAATTGCAAAATAAGAGTAAAGACCAGTATGTTCATCCTGTAAAATTTTATACTCGGTACTTGGGTAGGTCCTTGATCAGCTACTGTTCTGGGTCTAATTAAAAAATGTAATGCAATCTTGCATATGAATTGAAAGTGATGCCTGTACTACTCCAGACTACAAAAATCAATACTACTATCAGTGTTTCATAACTATCTTCAAGACACAGGAGTGAGGAGGAAATGTTGCAAACAGAATGGAGGCTGTAAACCTCATGTCTGTAGGTGCAGGAAAGCTTACACCTGAAGATTGAATGTGTGCAAGCATATGGCATCTTAGAAGGCAGAAAAATTAATTGGAAGAGCTATTCAAGAAAAAAAAATTGTAAGTATTAAACCTTGGAAAAGCACTGAAAGTGACTACATTCCATCTGAGATAGAGGCCTTCAACTTGCCAGCTTTGAAAAATTTTGGGGAAAAAACCTGAAAAACCAAGCACTGCAGGCTGGCAAGACTCAGTCACTTAGAATAGTAAGTTTGCAACTGTTAAATTTGGAAGTGCACTCATATTAACTTACTAATATGCTAGCTGAGCTCCCCCTGTAACTGTAAAATCATTGTTTTCCTCCTTTTTGATACCTATCCATTACAACTGGATTGCTTTGTCTTATTTTCCAAACCTGAAACGTGAGCAGTCTGACTTCTCCATAGTACCAGAAGATGGAGAAGCTCAGTAAGGGACTTGCCTGGTGGCCTGCCCAGAGCACGTCACTCTCATTTCCCTCTGTCACTAACTTGGTTTGCTGCTTCTGTCTCCTTCCAGAGCAGAGCCAGGTAACGCTGGCACCTGCAGGAAGCGTGCAGAAAGGGAGAAACGTGGCACTGGAACAGGCCCAGTATAACTAGACAACCCTTGCACACGGCAGATAATCCTTTAATATCTCTTTAGGAGGAAATTCAGCCCCACAAGCTAGTGCTGGAGATTCTCATTAAAGTATCTCTGTTTTCATTAGCCTGGGCTGCCGCATTTGACTGAGTGCAAATAGCAGCAACATGTCAGCAACCAGTCCAATACTTCTGGAGTGAGAATGCAGCACTAGGGTCTAGGTGATGCAAAAGTCACCATTCAACACAATTGTCTTTTTGTTTGGGGTGGGGGGTGGGTGGGTACACCTTTGGCCTATACCCCCCCAAGCTTCCAAGCTTTGTACATCTGAGGTAATGTATGGTGCTTCCTGTGCTACACATACAGTTATTTGAGCTCTCGTTTTACCTCAACTTCTGGACCTTGCCCAGCAATTCTTGCTCTCTAAATGGCCTCTATAACCCAGGTTTGCAGAAAACCCATGAAGCTTCTCTCCATTGAATTCGATAAAACTCAACTCACCCATGTTCCTCTTGTAGCAATAAGAATGCTCCATATCCTCCACATCTAAAAACTGGTCAAGATTCTCTTTGTAGCTTTCCCATTGTGTTTGGGTTGTTTGTTGTTGTATCCTTTGTTTTGTTGTTGCCCTACTTTCCCAAACCAGCCATTAAGGAAAAAGAAACATCTCATTCAGCTTTCTAATCAGCTTCCCCATCTCAGTGACACAGCACTGCTCTGGCACCTGCTCTGACTAGCTGTTGTTGCAGGAGGGAAGGAGCTGCTTCTTTCCACTGACTCCTGCTGTGGACAAACTTGTCACTCACAAGCACATTGCAAGAACTAAGAACACCAAAAGCCTGTCTCTGGAGATAAGAGATACTTGGATAGTTTTTGGGTCATGCTGGTTATTGCGAAACATAGCTAACCCATGTATTTAATAACTGCAAGAAGCAATCAAGTTCTGCCAGATCCTTCAGACTGGTTTGGCAACTTGGAACTTGGTTTTGTTCTTTTTTTTTCCCCCCTCTGACCTTGCCCATTTCAGACAAAGAGGTCTCAGCCACCCCTGACAGTACTCAAATTCTTAAAAATCTGCATTAGTTTTATCACTGCTTTTTTAGAAGGACTAATTCAAGCTTTCAGCAAAAATGTATCACAATAAACCAAACAATAATGCAAAGTATGTTTGAGAGAAGGAAGAAAAGGAGAGAGAAATGGCACAAGGATGGGAAAAAGACCCAACACACTAAGGAGACAGATCTTTCAACACCTCAAATTAATTGTGTAGCTGCCTCATTCCTCACATTCCTAGCATTAAAAAAGTTGCAAGACTTTCAAGTCCCACCCAGTTAAGAGGGAGAGATTGAAACATTACTGTTTTCCCAGCATCTGCATCCATTTTCTTCCTAGAACTTGATGGGTTTAGCAACTCTTCTGCACAGTGCACACCAGTGAGTAGCTGAACTTCGTTCCCATCAGCAGCCAATTAAGGGGCATCTCCTACTCAAGCGCCCTGTCAGTACCCCAGGGTGGGAAAGTACCAGGACAGACATATGCCAAGTTTCATCATACTACACCCAAACTGCCTTTGTCCAGACAACCTTAGCTGATGTCCTTAATGTAAAGATCCCCCAGTTGAACAAGGGTTTGCAAACTGGGCTCTGCCATTCCTGCAGGCACCTTTGTAGCGTACTGCTGGTTCCAGTACATTGGCTTATATATGCTGAAAACACTAAGTGAAGCAAGCAGAAATACTTACAGCATTTGTTGCTAATTTCTGATGTTTTAGAGCTGATTGTGGTTTTGTTCTGCTTGTAGACAGATGAACAGAACTCCACAGATCATCTATAAAACACCTGCAGAGCAAGTTCTAGCTTACATTCTTCAAAGCTGCTTTTTTTTTTTCCTTTTTAAACCAACAAATCTCCACTACTATTTATGCTGTAAGATTGAGTGATCAGACTAGTTCCATGCACTGATTTTGTGAAATTACTGCTTTTATAGCAGAATTACAACCTACTGGTACACAGAGTGAAGCAGCTAAACAGAGCTCACCTAGAGCTGAGGATTTAATTAGTTAAAAACATTTGAAAGAATTACATCAACAAAATATTACTCCCTAAAAAACAGAAGGTCTCCTTCAAGATAAGCATAATTGGTTTCTAAGTCTCTGCTTTATTTAAAGACTACCTCTAACTCCTTTGGAAGAGAAATCATTTAATTCATCACAAGCATTGTTTCAGTAGATAATCAGGGTGACCAATACAATCCACATTAAAGACCAGCTGCCTCTTCTGAACAAGGTGTTCCTTTTAAGGGTTATTTCAAGAAACTGCATTGCTTGAAATATGCATATTAGCAGCTATTGATCCAATGCATGGATATATCTATCAACTTTGGTTAATATGTAATCAGCAATTCATTAAAGGTGCAAGCAAAACCCTTCTCACCTTTCACTGTCTCCTGGGTTTCTGTTACATATTGACAACAGTTAATGACCATATGCAAGAGTTCTGGAATTTTCTCTGGTTTAGTTTTGTTCACAGTAACAGTAATTCCTAAAAACATAAAACCTTGCTTACAGCAGAAGCTGCCTTGGAAGTTGCTCTTAATCTAAACTAACTTGAGTTTAGCAGACCCTGTCATTGCAATTTCTCGTACCAAGAGTAGCAAGACCTGGGCTTAAAATAAGAGAGGCAGAGCATAAAACTGCAATGAAATAATGCTTTGAGTTCCTGAAGACATAACAGAACATAGTATTTCAGTTGGAAGACTGAGCCATATCGGCACTCCCAGAGCAGACAGGCAACTAAAACAGGTTTTAGAACACCTGATGGTAGCAGCCTCAAAAAATATATTGCATCTTTCGAACTACCAGGGTATAGGGGGCCATAAATACAAAATCAGACAGTACCAACTGCATAAAGCTGATATTCTGGGGTGACTGTCACCATTAATATTGACTAAATTCCTGTACCAGTGTTCAAGATTACCTCCCAGCTAGACACCAACAGACTTAGCAATTCTCCTGCTAAAACCCACATTGGTTTTAAGTGCAGATACAACTACGAAACAGACATGCATGCTTTTTAGACAGATTGGATTTGTTTTATTACAATTTTTGTAACTGTTAGTATTTTCATATCTGGACATCTTAAAAGGAATTTCAGATTTACAACTTCAAAAGACACTTACAGAATTATATAAGTCTCGATGACAACTATTCTACTGCACTGTATACAACTTTGCTGCCCACCTTCTGCATCCCGCTCTACATAGCTCCAAACAAGTGAAAGTCTGAGATTGATGCTGACATTCAAGCTGCAGGAAAGATCAATGGAAAAACAATAAATGATAACTTGCAGTTCAACTATTTCAGGAATCAAAAAGAGCATACACAGATCTCTACATTTTATCATTTTATTAGGAATAATTCCAAGTGGGTTATGAAGAAAACTAATCCATTGAGTTTGATGAATTTTCCAAAATTTCTTTATGAAGATATGTTCACCAACAAACAGTAAAACTTCAGCAGAACTATTATACACTGGGCAAAAATAGTCAGGCTGATACCAAAAAGCAACATGCAACATAAAAAAAATGATACAATATAAAGGAAGACAATCTGCTGAATATTAAAAACAACCTCAACATGAGCTCTTCGCAACCAGCACATAACTATTCTACCCATCAAATCCAATTTACACAAAGGCAAGTTGGGCTGATAGACTCCAAGGACTAATAAAATGTTCCTCAGTGCAGTAGATTTGTATAGTGTTTTAGAGCATTTCCTTGGCTGGAACAAGCAGTATTAGGAATTCTTTTTGGCAAGGGAGAGAAATAAATACATACGGAATGCTACATTTTTAAATCAGCAGACTGTCAGAGGAATGAAACAGGGCATCAGTAAACTAAAAGTAGCAGGGAGAAAAAAAATTAAAACATTAATTTATTTGGGCTCAAAAGAGTATTCAAAACAGATCTTAAAAGATGTCACAATAACTATATTCAGGCATTTAGGCTAACAAGGGGAATGAAATCAGAAGATACACTTTTTTCCAAGTTAAGGAGATTTTTACCCAAGCATATTGCTACCTCTGCAACATGTAGCTCGGTAAACAATAATTGGCAACAAAATAAGTTGAAACGCTGTAATATCCTGCCCAAATATCAGTTCCAGATACTGTAATAACCAAGATGCAAACTAATTTTGTTGTAACAAGCCTAGACCACTTATATCAAACATGTCCCTGGTGAAAGAGTCATCCAGTTCCCAGTTAGCGTTTTGAGAGTTCATTTGACAGCCAGTCAAGTCCCTCATACAGACCAGTTCCTTGTGTAGCACAGGTAGCCTGGACATACCACTGTTAAAGCAGAACACAGACAAAGATTAAATTAGAACACTGACAAAGCACAAGCTGTGCTACCATGGTACGTGACACACTCCCAAATAGTGTTCTTCAGACACTGCTTTGCGTCCTGAGTCAACACTGAGCAGATAGTATAAGTTTTGAAAAGTATATATAAAGCAGGTGGGGTTCACATGTTACTCAAGGAACTCAGGTGTTTGCCTACCAAATACTAGGACACTATTCAGTGCATCAAGAAGCAAATACAGAATGTGAATTTAGTTTAGAAGATGAAAACTAGCTTCTTGGTTTTGAAAGACAGCTCTCTTCAGGAAATGAACATGGAATTATCTAAATTAACAGTTCTCTAAAACACCTGCTATGATATAATCTTAGTGTGTCAATATACAGAAGTTCAGCGAGTATTACAGAAGAGTAAATAGTTTGTGAGGCAGCCCTATGCCTCAAAGGCTTGTGCAGATGGAATCCAACAACTCCGGAGCCACGTAATTTCCTTACTGCTTTGTAGCAGTGAGTACACAGAACGCATTTTCTCCCCCACAAAATCAGGAAAGCCCACCACATACTGTGTCAAACATGTCTGACATCCGTATTTCAGTGACAGCCTGAAGAATCTGTATTTTTTTCCCAGAAGAGGGGAAAAGAGGAAACATCCCCAACAGCTGTACATATTGGATTATGGTCTAAATTACTAATTTGGAATTATGACCTTCAATTGCACACTACACAGTTCAACAGCAGGCACGCACATCCTTCTACAGAAAGAGGAGGAAACTTTCCTTTCAAGTGAGAACATTTACAACACATAAAGGAAGACAAGGGTTCAGCAGCCAGGAAGTTTAGCACTTACAGTTCTGTTGCGCAGAGACTGAAGACCTAGTTTATCTGTCATTTCACTGATTGCCATGGCGTTTGGCAGGTCCTGTTTGTTCGCAAACAGCAGCAGCACTGCATCCCGCAGCTCATCCTCCTGAAGCTAAGTGAAAGGATGCTCATGTCATTAAATTAGCCCAGTTCAGTGTTTCAATAAGCACTAAAGAAACCTCAATTCTGATTTAAGGGTTTTAATCATTTAAATTCTTGCCCCTTAAGTCACTGGGAAACACTTAGCAGCATTTAACTACTACCACCCAAGAGAACACCTCCTACAAGCACAGATATTCTTTCAACAGGCAAATTAAACCGGCAAATTAAAAAAGCACCTAGCTGCTGAGACTCTCAACATGCACTGCTTTTCCAAAATTCTTTCTTCATTTGCTCCACTTCTCTTAAGGTTTAATGAAGGTAAAAAGAAGGTCCTGACACTTCAGTATTTCTTGAGCTAAAGCTCTCTACAGAGTTGCAGTGCACTATGTGACCCAGAATTACCAGATAAATACAATATACACTGTACAAACACCTTAAAATTTTGAAATCCTTAGTCTCTTAGGGAAGCTGACACACATCCAAAAAAATGGCAAAGTATAACAAACTATTTCAGAAAGTTATTGATATTTACCATTTTCTGCAGCTCTTCTGCTGCTTCCTGGATTCTCTCTCTGTCATTGCTGTCTACCACAAAAATGAGGCCCTGTAAGAAGATAAGCCAATGTAAACATGTAGTGGTATTTTAAAATACAAACAAATAAAAAAATCCTGAATATTTTGACAGTCCCCTCTCTTAAGTAAGCAAATTTAACAGAAATTTCTGCTTAAGCAATGCAAGATACCTACCTGAACAAATACATAGTAAGTTTCAACTGCAAAATGAAGCTAGGCCTTCCAAATAAAAAAGTTAAACACCAAAAATACCAGTTTATCTATTCGTGTGGGATTCATTAGCTCGGGGCTGGGGAAGACACCAGCAAAATTGCAGAAGCTAACTCTCCCCTCTTCCTTTTCACTTACTGCAAGAGTACTTCATCTCATGTTTCACTAAAAAAAACCCCAACCCCATACCCTTAAAGTAAGGCCTGCATTTGTTTAAAAAAAGGTTGTACCAAACTGTATTTCTTATGGCATCTGTTATTCAATTGCCCCCCTTGCACTACTTACTCTTAAAATTTCAGCCTGAAAACCTCACATTTTCTCATTCTCTTTAAGAAAACAGAACCAGCTTTTAAAATTACAGTTAACAGGGTTGAAGAAGGAACTGAAATTAAGTATTACTCTACTCACCACAGTACTTCACTAATTCCTTTTTGTCAATCTAGACCTCTCCATTTTTTGCACCTGTCACACACACTATACTGCACAGAAGTTTCTTGGAAACAACTCCAGATTCAACACAGAAAAAACCCAACCAACCAAATAAAACAAAACCACCCCAGCCAACAAACCAAACAAACCACTCCCTAAGTTTCCTGATACTAACAAGAAACTTACCTGACTACCTTGGAACCAGAGGAATCACATTTATGCCACCAAAAGTGACAGCAGTCACATCACTATGAACCAGACATTTTTTAATCAATTGGTAACAGTATCTTTCACGATATTTTTTTTAGTCAGTGTACTAAGTACACTGACAGAGCACAGTAAAAGCTATGTATATTGAGGCTGACTAGGAAAAGTAATAGGTAGAAGGCTGCTTAGATAGCAATATTTCTTATGCATAAGACCATGCTTTGATGAGTTTGAACTGGCATTAACACAGAGGAGTTGAAGAGCTCCTCACAAACAAACCAGCAGCTCTGGCACATTACATAACACTGGTAGATCCATCAGGACACACTCACAACTAGACCTGAAGCCTTCAGGGTAACAAACCAGCTTAATCCAGAATAAAATCTAGGTAGCCTTTAGAATTTGCAGGAAGCAGTGAGGAGCCTTTCTCCTCTCCCGTTGTGAAAGCGAGAAGAGACACCTTTCCATGTATGAGACTCTACAAAACAGGTCTTGAACGACTGTCATCTCTGAACTCTTACCTGTGTGTTTTGGAAATAATGCCTCCAAAGAGGTCTGATTTTATCTTGACCACCAACATCCCAAACTGTGAAACAAATGTTTTTGTATTCTACTGTTTCCACGTTAAAACCTGAAATAAGAGTGTCAAACAGAAACAGTTAATGCTACTGTTAAAATGGAATTCTAATCAAGTGAAAGGTAGTGCCTATATTTCTCCCATATATACATAAAATATCTTATCAGAACTGAACTGCTAGATCAAAAAGAAAAGGGACCTGGGGGTGGTGGTGGGAACAATCACTAAAATGTCAACAGAACACCACCTTCGGTTCAACAACTCTTACAGCCACAAACTGACAGAGGTTCATGATGTGCTCCTGAGCATCTGATACTGGCCAGAGTCAGACACAGCATTCTAGTCTAGATGTATCTTTGGCCCGACATAAGTCTGTTGTGGCAGTACCAGAAAGCCTGTGTTGGTCTTGATGCTTATGCTACCAATAAAGACAGCAAACCCCTACAGTCTTCAGAAATCTAGATTTGGGTTGTGCAGACCGAGTAACAAGAATGCAAACGTGAGGATTAGTTATCTTACCAATAGTCGGAATTGTGGTGACAATCTCTCCTAGCTTCAGTTTATAAAGAATCGTTGTCTTACCAGCAGCATCCAAACCAACTAGGACAAACAGAAAACTTCATTTAGATCCCAATACAAACAATCTGTTAATTCAAACATACACCATTTTACATGCAGAGCATTAGGGTTTGAAGCTTTTTCCTGAGAAGAAACAGCTTTATAAGCACTTAAGTCACTGCTGATACACCACTGTATGTTTCTCCCCATATCATCTACTCAGCCCAGAGAGAACAAGCAATGAAGACAGCAAGCTCAATAACCCACTTTCATCCAAAGCTACAGGCTTACAAGTTTCTAGTCATCTTCCATAGTACCTGTGTTACTTAATTTTTCATATTCAGTTTGAAAGCTTCCTCTGGGCAAGTCAGAATGGTTTGAACAACTAGCAACCATAGCACGAAATAGATGCTCATTGATCACTGCTTTGCACTAAGGTTGGGGAGAGGTCTCAACCTTCAGCTAAGGCCAGCTTCACTTCCACCTGAACCAGGACGACTGGCACTACACTTCTGCCTCCCTCCTTCCAGTTTCTAGTCCTTTTGGTAAAACATTTCTTTTGCACTGACAAAACCCAAGCAGTTTGGAAAGTCCCTCTTCCCTCTGCACATACCCCAGGGGCTGTAACTCTTCCCAACAGATAGAAGTGATGCCCTGAAGACAGACCAGGATGATCTCAGTAGGAGTCTCTACTTATGATCACTACAGGCCCTCTGCACTGAGGCTTGCATTTCTGCTTCTCTAACAGTTTAGCTTATACTGAAGAACATGAAGCTTGTGTGGTAAATATGCAATCCCTAAACCAAACAAAACAAAGTTGAGTCTCAAAGGCATTTTTGAGAAGCATCACTATCACAAGCATATATCACTATTTTCTAAACGTGTTTGTGCAACTGCTTGTTGTTACCCACTTCAGAACATGTAAGAGCAACTCAAAATACAAACCTTTGCATTAGAATCCAATGCCTAGCACATAAACAAGCAGTGGGTACAAAACACCATAGCAACTGTTCAAATAAAATGTGTAGTTGTGAAAATTAAAATAGTCCATTTCTCCCAAATAAAAATTAAACACCCATCAAATAATTAATTATGTAACACTTGCACAAGAAACCAAATGTCACCCTTGTCTGATAACACTGTTAAGTGTTCTGAGTTAAATTCCTACTTGGTGACTGTGATATATTAAGCTTTAAGTGCTTTGATGACTCGACTATTAATAATATAACTGTTTCCCTAGTGTTGCAATAAAATAGAATTCAAAATTACCTACTCAGAATGAAAGCAAGCTCTTAAGAAGCCTCCTCCTTCTCAAGACACTAACTGCTGTTACAGCAAGCTTATTTAAAAAAAAAATCTATCTATAATTGTCCTATATTCTGATACATAAACATGTTAATGCAGTCTCTGCAGTATCATCATCACCTTTTAAAAAACACAGTTGGTCTGATAGTTAGGAAAGAGGAGGAAAAAACAATCTATCATCAAAACCAAAGCTTCCTTGAGAGGTAATAAAACTCCCAAAATGCTCAAATTAAACTTTTAAGTTTGCCATTGTCTAAGTGTTGGTTCTCCTTTAGAGCCACACACAGACATGAACAAAAGGACATGGCACAGCTGAAGTTTCACAGGGGCTTGCAAGTCATGAAAATTTTAGTGCTTCCCTTACACCAATAGTGTCCGGTAGCCTTCGAAAACCCTTTAAACTCTGAAACCCTCAAATACTCCATCTACACTGAAAAGTAACATTTTTCACAGCACAGTACTTGGAGCCCAACACTATTCTCACAGAGCTCAGCTTCAAGTGAGCATCTGTAAGGTGCTCAGATCTTGCAAGAAAACATTATCTGTGTAGATGATACATGGTAGCTTTTCAGTAAATTAAGATCACTTAGTGAAGCACTAATTAAAGCTACACACACTCACAAACTCTTCTCCTACCCCTCCAAAAACCCCCTCAAACAGTTATCAGCAGAACAAAAACTGACAAGAGTTGCTAAAATTAGCAAGGAAAGAAAGCTGACATTATCTACACTAACGGTGTCAGTGTATTTAGGGGTTATACCAAAGACACAGATAAAGAAAAAGCTGATCTCATTTCAAAGAACATACATGGGTACCGAGAACCCGAGACAGGATGCAAAGTTAAGAAATTCATTTAAAATTCCTGAACGGCTCTATTTCCTACATTTCACAAATTACTGCCCCAGTTGTCCATTCTCCTCTTGTGCCAGGACCCACTGTCACCACCTCTGGCACTGGCTGCCCTACCAATGTAAGCACAAAGCCCAGAGGCTGCTGAAATCCACCCTTACCCACAATGCGAAGGGGTTGGACTTTGCACCGAGGGAGGCTGAGCTGCGGACACGCGTCTTCCACTGCCTCCACTCCTGAGACAGTAGCTGTTAACCAAGGGGAGGCCACTTGTGCCAACCACTATGACCTTTCTAGCAAAACCGCCTCTTTCAGTCACACTGCAAACATTCTAAGTCTAAACAATCAATAGTTATCAAGAGCATAGCTTCCTCACTCCAACTGGTCATTTACCACCCGTTACAGAACAGGAAGTTTCAGGGCACCAAATTACGTTTGGTCTTCTCAGCCCCTAGGAAGTGTAACTATTGCTTTTAGTACTTCAAGCAAAATTTACATCTTCACTGGAACACTAAATGTACATCTATGAGCTACTTCTACATCATATCGAGTTTAAGTTGACCAAACTATCAAGATGAAATTCTAAATCTTAAATCCTTAAATAATGTAATTTTCTGTTTCTGCATTTTCATTCTGATTGCCATGTGTGACTGACCATCAACAAGACCAAGGTGTGAGAATCCCAGTGTAGGGCATGGTGGTCTGCAGCAGTACCACAAAGCATTAAGATTACAAGGAAGTACAAATGGGAAACACAGACTTAAACTTGCAACCATTTATCTTTAAATGGAGTCAAACATCCTCTTCCTCTAGCTGAAGGAAAAAAAAAAACAACTCTGCAATGCTTTCAGTTGTTGGTAAAGCCATTTTGGTTCTAAGGCCTTTACTCCTTTTAAGAGGAGTGTTTTACAGACTGTCAGTCATGTTTCTAAACCTCAAACGTGTAGTTCATTCATCCCTGGGAACCTGGGAACACCACCCCTGTGACCACATCACCTTCCTCACTTACCAACCTTCTACTTTGACCACTGGTGGCTGAGTATCTGTCTACTTGTCTGTTACTACAGCACAGAACTTCATATGAACTACAGATACAGAAAAGTTGTGAATTGACTTTTTAAACAGAGCCCCCCATCAAAACCACGAGAGTTTGGTTGAGAGATAGAGATTCCAAAGCTTACTATAAAATGCAGCATGTTGCTGCTTCCAATTTGTTTCCCATAATCAGAGAAGGGCAAAAAACCAAGGAAAACCAAACCACCCTTATTGTATTTGATTCATGACATCCATATTACAATCAAAAGCCAGCCTAGAAAAGTAAAATTAATGAATCCCAACTCACTACAGCTTTGCTTTCCTTCACTTTTACATTTATATCAGTTCTCTCAAAAGTTGTCTTAGTTATCCTTTACATAACATGGCCTCTTTCAGGTTTTGTTTCAATTGGGTAAGTCTTTGGGGACATGAAGGGATAATTCTCAGTACAGGTTCTCAAGTCCTTCCTATGAGCACGCAAACCAAGAGTGGTTAAAAAAAGCCACTTCAAAACCCTAGATAAACACCAGCTAAATTGTTTTGTGCTGTGTGGTGATACAGTTCCCAAGGAACCTAACAATTTTCCCCCTGATATATTTAATAGTTACCTTTGTATTCAAAGTTCCTGTGCATCTATTATCTCAGTTAACACTTGCACAACTACACCAAGGCACGGAACACTAAGCTACGATACTGAGACGTGCATGGTGAATAGGCAACTTTTCTTATGAAGTACAAGAGCAAAGAGCTTTATAGACAAGTGCATGTAGGGTTAGGACTGTTTTTCCAAGCTAATGCCCTGGTTGCCCAGCCTAAGTCATCCAATTCTATCCTACAGTTATTTCTTCTCTCTCGTGCTACAGCTATCTATAAGGATATTATTTTATATGCATGTCCTCAGAATTTTAACTTCACATTTCTGAAAAATGCTTCTTTTTCCAACTGCATTTTTACAAAAACTCCACAAATGCTTCCCTAAAGCGCCCAGCTTTTATCACAAACACAGTTTGAGAATATAAAGGACAGCATGTCATGTTTGCTGTTGGTAATGGCACCTGATGAGAGAAATACTCAAACTCTACAAAACTCAATACCACAGTTTGTCCTAAAAGCTAAACCAATTCTACTTTATCTTGAATTCTGCATAAACCGGAGAAAGCTGTGAAAAGGAAGTTTGAATTATAAATTAACCATCTGTTCATTATCAACTCACCCATATAATATTTTTCCCCTTACTATTTCTCCATAAACACCTTACCCCATAAAGACACTTCACTGGTATAATATACTTCAGCTCATTTTCAAATACTAAATTTAAAATTATCATCTGGAGGAAAAAATTAATTTTTTAATTGATTCATTCAGATATCTCTACTCATAGTGCTGATACACAACATAGAACACTATCAAGAGCTTTTTTTCCATGTCACAAGTGTAAATTAATTATGTGATCTCCAGAATAGTGTATTCTGCTTCTAGACACCCAATTTAGGCCTCATGATACGCTCTCACCACAACACAGCTAAAGTTTTACCCTTTTATACTAAATAACAAATATAGTGCAGTCTCAAGCAAATACCAGACTGGCTCAGAGTATATAATGTATGTCTTAAAATAAAAATTATTTTAAAAGATGCAGCTGATCCAACTGCTAGAAACTTAGTTTAAATTTAGGTTAGGTGAGAGCCTAACTATCCACCAATGAAAAAACTGAAGCCTTTCAAGCTATTTTGATCTGCATGACATTGCTTTCCTGTTTTCATTATTTTGCAGAACGCAACAGAGCTGCAAATACCACAGACACTACCTTGTCCTACAGTCAAGCTCATCTGAAGATCACACTGCATTCATTTAGAGTCATACATGGAGTCTGGCTACTAAGGAGAGAGTCAAATCATTTCCTTGAAACAACAGAGGTACTAAGTTGTCTCAAAGGAAAAAAATTAATCAGGTGATTTTGACACAGATGAAAGTCTCTAATCTCAAGCAGCTAAGATACAATAAAAATTACTGTGCAAGTAACAAAGAGCTCTGTCATCAGAGAATGTATGGAGAACACAAAAACTGTATAATTTTAAAACGCTGCAGTTTGTGCCTTCTGTGCATACGCAGTGGGTGCTAAGGATGAGCGGTGTGCCAAGAAGGGGCAGTTAGGGCCCAGTCCCACTGCTGGCTACACTGAAGCGAGCACTTCATGTAATTCCTTAGCACAAGCTCCTTCAGTCTATGGCCATGAATCAAGTTCCATTCACTTTACTAACAGCATTAAAACGAAAAAATGGGCGTTAAGATTTGTTTCTACGTAATACTACTGGGATGGGGAGGTGGGAAGAGTTGGAGTAGGAAACACAGAACGCAGTGTGTGCCCTCCCGGGCCTTCTGAACCTTCACCTCCAAGGGAGAATCTTCCCGAGCCACTGGCTCCAGCTCCCCCAGTCTGCTTCAAGAAAAGGCAACCTAAATAATACGAGCGGATAATAAAACCAGGAGAGCTGCAAAAGCAGCCTGCGGGGTTCGACTGTTTTGTGCGTTAAATTACAGCGCACACGCGCTATCGATTCAGCGACTCACTACACAGAAACGTCCTTTCGCCGAGGGTGAGGGATACAGGCACCTCGGTTACCGAAAACCGGCCATTATACGTCAACTTCTTAAGCTGCCGCTGCTGAAGGCGCCAGGCTTTGTCACATCCTGTTCCCAGAGCCACACGCCGGGGACTGGACCGCCGTGCCCCGGCCGAGCCCAGAGCCGCAGGGGCAGCGCGGGGCAGAGCGAGGCGCGAAGCCCGCTCTCCCCGGCCCCGCGTGCCTCCCCCCGCCAGCGGCCACCGGCTGCACCTCCTGCAATTCGATCTTTGTTCTACGTCTCGCTCTGGCTCAACGCAAGCGGAAACGCAGGTGCAGGGAGAAGGGGCCGGAGCCTCGCACGCCCCGCCGCAAGCCCCGCAGGAAGCGGGGCTCCGTCTGTCGTCGTCCAGCGCAGTCGAGACAGCGGGACTGGGGTGGAGGGGGAACACGAGAGAAAGGAAAGCGAGAAGGCGGCGGAGAAAAGGGAAGGGCAGACACGTCCCGATCCCCACCCCTTCCCACATCGTCCCTTCTCTCCCCTCCGCTCGCTTTCCAACGGCCCCGCGAGCCCTGAGGAAAGGGGAGCCTCCCGTCCTCCACACCCCGGGACGGGGCAAGGCCCCCGCCTTCGGCCCGCGGCCCCCTCCTGCCAGGCTCCCCTCCCCCACCGCCGGCGGGACACATCCCTGAAGGAGCGGGCGGGCCTGGCGTCGGCCTCGCAGAGCGCAACGGCCGCGGCGGCAAGGCTCCGGGGGCAGGCGGAAGCCGCGGCCGGGCGGCGGCACCACGCCGCTGTCGGCCCTTACCCATGAGGATGCGCATCTGTTTCTTGCCGAAGAGGCGTGAGAAGAGCGAAGAGATGGTGAGGCCCATGGCGGCTCCGGCGCGGGGCTGGGCGGCGGCGCAGCGAGCGGGAGGAGGGCGGAAAGCAGAGCGCGGCGCGGTTGCCGGCTGAGCTCACGGATCCCTCCGCGAGCGAGGAGACAGACTGCCCGAGTGCGGGGCTCGCCCGGCGGCGCCGACTTATAAGGCGCAGGCAGCAGCAACGACCGGGGAACCTCGCTCGCTCGTTCTCTGCCACGTCACGCTCGCCACGGCCGCCCCGGCTCCAACGCGGACAAAATCACGTCACGCTCGCCACATCCCCCGGCCGCGGCACCACCCCTCCGCCACACGGCCCGGGCGCCCAACGGCGGCGGGGACTACTTCTCCCAGAAAGCACCGCGCTCGCTCCGCGCCCGGCCGCTCCTGACGGCCGCCGCTAGTGCACGCCGGGAGATGTAGTCGGAGGCTTCCGTCCCGCCTTACCGCGGCTTCCGGCCGCCCCGGGCACGGCAGAGCGCGGCACGCTGGGAAATGCAGTCCGCCGGGCGCGGGCGGCGCCTGACACGGAGGCCCAGCGCCTCTCCGCAGCACCGCCCGGGGGTGGGGGCCGCAGCGCTTCGCCCCGGGAACACGCGTCCCTGGCGCCACCCACCCCCTCTTAATTGATCTCACAGCAGCTGGGGCTGGGGCCGAGACCCAGCAACCCACCGGCTTCTCGCCCCAGGGCCACAAGACAGCCAGGGGCTCGAGGCTAAAACAACCCCACGGTCGTTGCCAGGGCATTAAAAAAGGCACCTGTGCCCCACCCAGCCCTCCTGCCACGGGAACACGGCGTAGCGCAGGATGGGGACGTTGGGCCTGTGACCTGGGCCCGTGGCAGAGTCGGGACAAAACTCTGGTCTTGGCCACAGAAGCACACACGGTTTCTGGGCCAAGAAAGGGCCAAGACAGAGGGAAAGAACTGAAGCTGCCCCGGTTTATCTGAAATGTGAGAGTTTCTGAGGCATGATCGATTTCATAACAACCTCCAACAGCTTCATCCACAGCACCTGCAAAAGCACTGGGGTATGGCAATAAGTAAAGGTGGGCCAGAAGAGGAGCTCACTGGGAACCATGTTAGTACATACTAGCTAACATTTTTCAAACAGAAGTTATTTAACTTAGTCTCCCTTAAAAAAAACCAAAACAGCTTTAATAGCCTTGATAAAGAGACAGCCCTGAATCAGATCTAAATACTAAATTAGTGGGAGAGGGGCTGAGCTTAAGCTGTTCTTCTGTGTCAAGACTTAGTCGTTCTTCTGAACCAAAATCAGCTTTCAAGATCGGAAACTTAATAAAAATGCAGCTTAAGCTTCAAGTCAGTCATATTTTAACTTAATCCTGGTAACATTTTAGGTGCTAGTGTGATCCCGATCAACTATCAGGTTTCAGTTTCCTGATTGTTTTAAGGAGTCCAGGTCTAGGCTTACAATACTTAGTATTCTCTTCAGGGCACTCAGTATTTACACCTTTTTGTTTTCTGGCCAGGAAAGTTACACTTCCTGAACCCAGATGGGAATAAGCACACTACAAAATTTTTGAAGGACTATTTTTGATATCCTATGTGACTTAAGCACCACATGCTTTGGGTTCATTCTCCTCTTCAGACCATGGCCTGTTAAAGGACTAGCTGCACCTTTACTATATTTGACCAAACTTGATCTCATTTTTTCCTTCATGACATTATTTTTGCTTAAAAAAAAAAAAAAAACTTGAGAAGTCCCAAAGCTTACATATGTCCAGTTAACTCTATTGTTACACAGAGGCACTGTTTTCTTCTCAAGATCCAATTAGGACCCTTTATCATTAGCATAACTCAATTGAATAAGGGTTAATAAAAGCTCTTTATGTATAATTTAAGGACATTGAGTTAAAACCAAAACAGAGCAAAACAAAAAACACAGGGGTGGGAAAACTCACCCAGCTGGTAACTACTTTCTGCACCTGATGCAATTCTGCTGCTGCAACATCATGAATGGTTGAAGCAACCCTAGTCAAAATATGCACACTCACTGTTAAAGGGCTGCAGGGAGTCAGGGCAAGGTCAGAATCCTTCTGGTAAGAAAAAGCTCTGTTTTAGTGACTCCATTTTGCCTAGACATGTACCTATAGGTTAAGGTCTCTTTGAACCCCCACTACTGCAAGCATTACAAGTCACTGATGAGGATGGTAAACAACTCAGTACACCTTTACTTTTTGCCTTTCTTCTAATTCTGTTTAAGCATCTAATTTTTCAGGGACTTAAACTAATACCAACTCCATTAAAGTAGCTTTGCTTGCACTCTGCTTCCCACTACCATGTTTCTCAAGGGCCTCTCAGATGTGTACACAAAAGACCAAAGAATGGACAGCTTTTTCTTGGAAGCTGTTCCTGCCCATTGGTTTCCTGAGGGTTCTGCAGCTCTATCATATTATAAACAAGATGCATGGTCAACCTACCCCACCACTCCATCACATCAGGTATTTCGTCACCTAAGGGGTACAGCTTCATAACGTCAGACTAAGCAGCAACCTCTACAAGCTGCTCAACAGCTTTGCTTACAGAGGAGGGGGATAAAAAAAAAATAAATCAAACCACACACATCACCTAAGTCACATACCTCCAAAGAAAATAAAATAAAAATCAAATCCTTTATTTTTCTTTTACAAAAATACATATTTGCAGTCATGTGATAGTTATCATAGTTGTTACCAGTTTACATGGTTCCAAGAAACTACACAGTGCTCCAGGTTAAATATTTAGGATAATTTAGTATAAGAATGGCCACTTAATTTCTGGATTAGAAATGCTATTCATCAGGGTGTGCAAAAAAATTTGCAAGTTAGAAGTTAATGCTGAAGTGGTGTAGTTTATGTAACATAATAGGTACATTAAACTTTTGGTCATGAGTAATTGTATACAAACATAACCGTATTAAAATACATATTTTCATAAAAATACTGTTGTGACACTTTGTATCTAAATAAGAGATTTTTAGAAAGATGGTATGAAATATTTATCATACAAAAGCATATTCTTAGAGCAGGATTATGTCTTAGGTTTTTAAAAATTCTATCCAAGCACTTAAAAGCAATTTTTTTTTCAATAACCATGATCCACTTGTCATATAAAAGTGTACGATGTGTACACTATAGCATTGTTTATTCTACTTGAAACTGGTCAAAGTACAACACTGCATATGGAGCAGCTGCGTTCTTACATACCACTAAAACTTGTTCAAGAAGATAAACATCACATTCTTGTTGCTTAATATGCAAGAGAAAATTACTCTATGCACGTCTGCTATATGCATATACCGAGAACAATTTCATGCTACAATTTTTTCTTGCCACAGTTTGACCTTTCCATAGGCTTTTTTCAGCTGACATCTCCTCCCAGCCCCATTACCTCCTCAAACACCCTACTCATGTAAGTAAAAAATTAAGTAAAAAACCCAAGAGGAGCTGACTGCTATGATCTCTGACTGAAACAGATTGTATGTTGTATATATCAGCTAATTCTACTGAAATCACCAATTTTAAAATCCGTGTAAGAACACCACTCTGTTTATTTCCTGTGATGAATACTGCATACTTACATTTACACTAGTGATCCACTTCAAATCCTGAATGTCAGCAGTTAAAACCACCAATTAGTATACACTTAATTCATATTTAAGGCATGTGAGTAAGAGCACCCTAATCAACTGACATTGAATGGAGGAGAGTTCAGGAAATTTGTGTCAGCTGCCTTCTCTTCTTTACAGATGCTAAATTAATATGTTTTTGGAGAGATGGTAAGCAGGGGGAAAGAAGAAAGTTAAGAACTGATCGGATTATTTCAGCTGTCCCTGAAACAGTTTTGAAAGCAACAGTTTACCAGTGAAATACCGCAACTATCACGAATTCTGACCATCACACACTGTGCCAGTTTGGCTCATCACTAGATGAAAACTATAAGAAAGAAAAGCAATCGCATTCTATATCACAGGACAGTACAGGATCAATATTGCTTCCCCTGAGTTAACAGGGCTGAGTATAGCAGCACCAATTGGAAAACATTCTGCAATGCCAGCACTGCACCGTGGTCCGATACTGTGGTATAGCTTCATATACCCACAGATTTTTCTTTAAGAGCACTTATTTCAAACAGTATTAGACACAGGAATTCCTTTAGTTGCATTGGTTTTTAAGTGGAAAAAACAGTGAAAATAGTATATAGTGGGCTACACTATTAGTACAGTCCATTTGTAGTGTTAATATACCACTTACAGCTGCGTTCCAAAGTTGGTAAGCCACTGTCTTCTGTAAAACTACATTTGTCTTTTGTTTTCTGCACACAAAAAAAAGGCCCAGTAGAAATCATGTTGTGCCAGTTTTGAGCAAGATATCCTGTAAGTCATCTGGAAGTGCTAGTATGATATCATTGATGTGTGTCTGCAGCTTTTTCAGCGTGTCAGTTTTCACAGGAAGCTGTTCTCTGTCAGCCTGCAACTGCAAGAGTACAACAGAACATGACTTCTACTTCAAATGCAGATTTACCTTAAGATGCACCAAAGAGACATATAACGGATCTGGAAAAATAATTCCTCATTTGCCAACTCAGTTGGGATATGGACAATCACAAGCAAGGTTGTGTTTGTGCTCCCCTGAGGATTCAACCTCTTTCCACTCACATCAGGCACAAAGTTGTAACTGGTGTTTAAAGAACACGAGGAGACCAGCGCAGTGCTTCCAACGTGCCTGCCAGCGTTGCTAGCTAACTCTTCAGTCACCGCTGAAATAAGGTTTTAAAAGCCTGAATGCCTGATTCCTTGAGCCACATGGATCTTCAAAGAATATTTTTATTCAAGTACTTGCGAGCACAAGGGTAAAATACTTCTATCTAGTTAAATCAGGCGAGGTTTGAGCCGTGTTCAATTCAGTTACTTACCAGTTTATTCTTTAACTTTAAGACAAGATCCACAGTTTCTACTTCAGTATGCTTCTGACTCCAGAAAACCAAATTCTAAAAGAATAACAATAAAAGTATTGACATATTTATGGCAACATATATAATTTTCAAAACTAGTATCAATTCACACCTACTGTTCAGAATGGGTCTCTTCCTTACTCTCATGCCATTTACTAAACTCCTTTTATTCATGTACTGTCTCCTACTGTGAACTGCAAAGTCTGGTTTATTTGCACGTTTGTCCAGGACTTAGCAAAACAGGAGACTGGGACACAAATGCAATGCAATTAACAAAAAAAAGCCAAACAGGCTTAGTTTCAAAAACAGCATCTACAGTGCAAAATGGCAGTCAGTTTACCAAATCAGATCTGCCAGCACCATGAAATATTCATATAGGGCCAGGCAGCACTTCTTGTTTTCCAGGGCGTTAAAGGAGATCACATAGTCAATAACTAATAAAATACATTAAGTGAATTTTCCTGTGGAAGCTCTGTTCCCCTACCCCTTTACTATTCACCTATTAAAGACATTTGCTTACATACAGAAAGATGTTAACACTTGGATCAAAAGAAAAAGCCAGTTAGAGTCAGTAATAAATATGTGATACATCCCCTTTTCCTTGCAGTAAGTTAATGTCAGATATAGTTGGATAGATTCTAGGTGACACAATTGACCTTGATATTGCCCTGCAAATTATTTGGGCTGCTCTATTTGAACAAACTATTTGGGCTGCTACGATATGCTGTTTGGGAATTGATGAGGCAAGGGATAAAAATCAATGGCTTTTTAAAAATAACCAGCACAATTTTTTGTTTAAGCTGTGGTGATGACTTACTTTTTTTCTGTTCTTCCTATTCCCTCTCTAGCTGTACAACCTCTTCTCCTCTTGCAATACCTCTTTACCAGCTGCTCCGACTCATACTGACACCCACCAGCTTCTTAAGTAAAGAATGAATCTTACAGCACAAGATCATTTATGTGGCATCTTGTTATATATCAGTAAACAGATTTCACTTCTCGGCTTCCATGTACTATGGATCAATTGTAGGCTTATTTACTATCCATACCTAATTAGCTGTCAATTTTCTGTAGTGCTGAGTTTTTACCTTCAAAGCTACAAACTATATCACAACTAAAAATGTGTTCAAACACCAAGAAAGGAATCAAAGATCAAAAAAATTGGTTTTCTTTTTTTTTGGGGGGTGGGGTATGTTTTCAATTTCAAAATGCATAACAGAAAAGGATTAAAGATACATTTTACAAATTATGACAGTCGTTACAACAGGTGTCCTGTATTTGACAGTGTTCTCTCTGGCAATGGTAGTTCTGGTTGGTGCTTGGCTAACAGATTCATATTCTGCTAGATCAGAATTGACAAAGTTGTCAACGGTTTTAGGTTCAACTAATGAAAACATCAGGAGTAAAACAGACTTGGGGGAGAATATGTTTTTATTACAAGATGATAATCATGAGCACAGTTTTTCTAACCTCATTACAGAGAGCTTCTAAATGAAGGGCCTCCAACTTCTGTGTCATTTCTCTCTGCCGGCTCCTAAACCAGCCATCAAAGTTGGGTGATTTCAAGAAATGCCTGGTAAAACACCAAAGCAAAATGCAGTTTATATTTTCATTACAATTTTGATATAACACTGTCTTCTATGTCATAAAATGTTAAGTAATTTATGTTTGAGTTTGAAGATGATATTAGGACCCTTTCTCTGTTTAGTTTCAACAAATGAAATAGTCTGAGGTGGAAAAGAACAGGTACTTCTATTAATTATGACAAAGATTGAGAAAACAATGTAAAGAAAAGGTGTCTGAGAGACAATAAAGATCAGGAATTTTGATGGGAAAAAAAAGCAAAGCTCAGTTTCAAATACCCTCATTTTTATCTTTGTTTATTTGGAAGGAGGAATCAAGTTATAACCAGAAACAAAACTACAAATACTACTCGTATAATGAGACTTGTAGTGTTACTACCATCTTATGAAAACTATTCGTAGGTTGTTAAGAAGCATTTAAGTGAGTGATGTATACTAAGCATTATGAATTCCTATTACAGCATATAGTCTAAGTCTTAATCAAATCACTGCTGTAGTGAGTTTGTTCAGGGAAAGAAGCATTCATCTTACTGACCTGTCTTCATTGATACAGTTTAACTGTTTATGCTGATGAAAAAACATTACCTGTAAAGTCCTATCCAGTCTCCCTTTAAACCTGATGTGAGCTGTGGTCCTGCTTTTTCCAGTGTCTTCATGAAGTCATCTTGGCTGAACTGCCTCAGCTGTGGTGGACTCTGCAGAAAGAAATAATCATTAGCATATCATAACAGTTTTTTCTAATAAACACTTTCCTTCCTCTTCCTTACCTTCCATGGTGATATGCATTTTTGCAAAGGCATTAGGCTGGCCACGTATCGTTCCTAGGGAAAGGAAAAAGAAAGGTTGTTTGTACAACCAGTATTAAGGATACACAGTCCACGTGTATGTTTACTTATCACTTGTGACCGTAGCATTTTCTCTTCTGAGTATTGGTACAGGGTGAGGTCATGCGTATTTACTACATGAGAGCATAAGACGGATCTTATCTAATACCATTTTCATTTCCCAACTACAGAACTTTACGTCAGCAAGACTCATGGAAGACATGAGGGAAAGGAGGACAAGAGGCAAATGCATACCTGGAGTATATATACCCTGAACTCCAGTCACTACTAAACGTTCTCCCTTTTTTTTTTTTTGCTGACAGTCCACAGGTACCTTCATAGCATAGGTGATTCCAAACAGTAATCCCACTTCATATCAACTATTTGGAAGCGATTTTCAATCAAAGCCCCTTGTAGAAACGTTAAATACAGAATTAACCTACAAATGGCTCTATCAGCTATGGGCATGTCTGCAATAGCAGTGCTCAGCAAAGGTACGGCCGGAGCCCCAACTGGCTACCTAACCTGTGAGTGGTGGAGACAGTTCTCAGCAAGGCCACTGCTGAAGGTTGATCCCACCCTTTAGATTTATGACAGAAAGCAATAAATAGGTTGCCTGAAGTGAAAGCTTCAGCAAGATGACAGGAATTCTGGGAAAGGATTTTACATTGATCCTACATGTCCATCCTGTCTCAAAATAACAGAAAAAATGGACAGATTTTAAGAAAAAACTCTAATCCTTAACGTTCCAGGACAAGTGTCTAAGGATGTCCCAGTTCTTGCAGGACTATGCCCAGAATTTTTGACTATCTCCAAGAATGGAAGCTACACAAGTTCTCTGGGCAATGTAACCTCAGTTACCCTCAGAGTAAAAAGACGTTTCCTGATTGCCAATAGACCCTCCTGTGATTCAGTTTGCACCCACTGCCTCTTGTCTGGTCACTGGGCACCACTGAAGAGAGTCTGGATCCATCTTCTTTATAGCCTCCCTTCAAGTATTCATATACATCGATGAGATTCCAGCACTCGAACCTTCTCTTCCATGAGCTGAACAGTCCCAGCTCTCTCAGCTTTTCCTCAAATGAGGGATGCTCCAGCCCCTCAGTTGTTCTAGTGGTGCTTCACTGGACTCTCTCCAGTAGCTCCAAATCATTCTGGCACTTGGGAGCCCAGAACTGGATGTGATACTCCAGGTATGGCCTCACCAGTACTGAGCAGAAGGGAAGGATCACCACCTCAGCCTGCTGGCAGCACCTCTCCTAACGCAGCCCAGGATACCACTGGACTTCTTTGCTTCAAGGGCATGTTGCTGGCTGATGTTTACCTTCGTGTCCATAATGACCCCCAGATCTTTTTCTGCAAAGCTACCTCCCAGCCTGGCAGTCCCCAGTACATAACTGCTGCAGAGGTTTAGGCCTCCCCAGGTGTAGGATTTTGCACCTCTCTTTGCTGAACTGCACACAGTTCCTGTCAGCCTGCTAGTTATTGGGTAGTTACCGGACTTAGGCTAATGCCAGAAAAGTTTTGTATTATGTGTGTAAAGACTCCACAAGTCTCAGAACTCACTAATGGGATAATGAAGCTCTCAGTCAATTCCAAAAAATACCGCCGAAGAATCACACTCTGTGCTTCTGTGGGACGTTTCTGCTGCACACCCTTAAAAAAGAAGAAATAAAGTATGACAGTAAGGCTGTTACTCCAAAGTATGTTTGGTTTGGCTTTTTCTTTTTTCCAGAATATTTATTTTGGTGTTTCTGTATTCATTTGCCATAAGCTTCCACATAGCACCCTACCCTAAACCACAGAAGGAAAGCAATAGTATCAAGTCCTTTTGCACAGAGAGGCATTCATTTAATTACTGATATTTTTTCTTTTTATGCAAAGAAATTCTTTCCTCAAAAGAAGGAAGAAAAACTTCTATTGGCAAACTTGTGCAAATCTGATAAAGTTTGGAAGTTCTACTTCTTACACATTCAAGATTTCTTGACTAAAGAGATTGGGGGCAGGAGGCAAAGGGTAGAAAACCCAAAACAGTTCAGTTCTCTAAATTATTAAGATAACTGAGTTCTACCAGTCAAGCTTTCATAGAAACTGCTAACACAGCAGCAGCCGTTCTGCAGTGAGGGTGTTTACCTGTCTACTCTGTTATGAATTGAGGCAAAGGAAGAAGAAACTAGTTTCATTTCAGCTCAACCTTAAGTGGAAACACCATACAACAGCACACAAAACAATTTCCATGAAGCAGAGACTTGCACTATTACCTTTTGTAGCTGCTTAACGATGTCTTCATCTTTATTCAAGTATGGCTTGTAAGAGGTATAAACACCTGAAGAAAAAACGCACCATACATCCAAATGAAAAACTAGTCACACTTTTAGAAGTTAAAATACTGGTAATTTAACTCTGAAGCAACTCATTACCAGGTTTGGAGTCCAAAGTTTTTAGGTTCTTCAGTTTTTTCACTTTCACCTGCTTCGGAACTTCACCTGCCAAAACATTTGAAGTTCCCTTACTTGAAATCTCCATTCACATTACTAGATACTACAGTTAAATGTGTAATACATGATTGCTCTGATTTTTAGAAACACATACTTCTCTTTTAGAGGAATAATATTCTAAGAGGCATTAGAAACACAAGTATCCAGAAACGTCCCGTAAACAGGAATAAGGGCATACAGGCTTTTCACTTGATATATCAGTATTCAGTTTAAAATTAAAGAAAACTACCAACAAAACAAGCAAATTAAACAAAAAAACTGAAAGGACACGCTTCTGAATCAAAGCAGCCAAAGAATACTGGCTATATAGCAGTGAATGACTATTTCACTGATTTTGACTTTTACTGCTTCTTTCTTTGCTCCCCTTAGGGTAAATGCTTTCAGGAACAAAACCTTAGTACCTTGGCCAAATTAAAAATGGTATATAGGAAATTACACAGTTACCAGGGACTAAGTGTTGTAAGAAATTATGTTAAGACTTCTTTTTCCATAAGCCAAAGTAAGTTTTTTGTTTTTCAAATATGTAATTATCAAGCCAGAGACACTAAACTCTGTTAACAGTGTTGCAGTCTTGGCAAAACCCTTCTCTTTGATCTAGTTGGATGCTCAACTTCAGGAAAGAGCATAGTATAAATTGCCCATGAAACTGCAGAGCAGGGAGAAATGGAAAATTCAAACAAGCAAACAAAAAAAGAAATATACATCTCAAGGCCTCTCTTTGTCCCTGAAGAAAAACAATTTAAATTTTTAAAGGTAGGTCAGATAGATACATCTCTTCAAGTTCCTGACTAAGCATTGCACCTCAGAGTACCGCAGTATTTTATTACAGCCTGGCAACTGGCATGTTATCCAAAGTGTCTATTAAAATTCTACTCAATCATGTAAGGAAATCATCCAACCTGAAAAAATAATAATTACTGGAATATTGCCAGGTTAGGAATGTATTATCACAATACTGTCAAACTACTTTTTATATTGTAACATTCAAAATTTGCTTTCAGATGGGTTTTACTTTCTGTGCACTTACTGTGACTGGCTTTTTTACATTCTACTCATCCTAAAATTAACATCGGTAATAAGTGATGTTTCTCATTTTAATACTTTATTGATAGAGATATGAAAGCTGGATTGTGTGAAAGGTAAAACATTGTTACTAACAGTATGACGACCTTTTGCATTTAATATACTAGATTTGACAATACAAGATACCTGGTATTCAATAGCCTAATTTCACTTGACATATTTACATCCATGAAGATCTGGTTAGGACTAAAATGAATTAACTGAACTAAAATACACATGCTTGCAAATAAATAAACACATGGTTAGATCTTGTCACACAAGATCGTGGAAGATACTTGTATTTTACCTGGAAGTTTAATGTCTCCAATTCGGATAATGTGAGGCCAGTGCTGAAGGGTTTTAGCAAAAAATGGATTCGTCACCCCTAGAATGACAGATGGTCTAGAAAAAACAATGACAATGTTTAAATACAATGGTAAGAACTTCTGTGTTAATAAATACAAAGGGCGACTTTCATTCTTAATGTGAAATTATTTTCCTTCTGTACTTCTGACTTACATTTCCAGTTGCACAGGACGTTTAAGACAGATCATCTTTTAGTTCAAATGGTAGTGGGAATAGAAATGACATCATCTTGGCTAAATTCTGCCCATTTGCAATGATGATTTTTTTTTTAAAATTAGCAGACATTTGACTCATATTTAAAAGACAAATTACTGCCTTTCAAAGGTTGATTCTAACAAACTCTTGGGACTTCACTGTGCACATCACCATCATTGCCGTTTGCGTGCGGCTTCTCAGCGGAGCTGCTGGTCAGATGATATGATTAAGAGACAATATCCTATTTCCTTTCCACCACTTCAGTGTCCTTTGTTAAAAAGTAGTTATCAAGTGATGAAATAGAAGCACATTAATAGCATTGTGCCCAAGATCACAACCTGTCAGATTTTTCTGTCTCTTCTGTGCTTAGAATCTGGCTTTGGGGACGCACAGGGCCACCCACAGAACAAGAGGCAGTATGAGTACAGGGTGCTGCTACATGTGATGAAATACCAACATTTTTCAGAATAGCAGCTGCCATCTACTTCACAGGCTAATGTCAGCTAAGGAGAGAATATAACTGCAAGGCTCATTGGAACTGCCATGCTAAAAATGGTTACCATCATTTCTCCAGACTGTTTTTTAAAACCCCAAATTTTAACACTTTCCCTACACCGTTTTAAGTTTACTGTTTCTCAAGGGAAAACAGGGAGAAAAAACAGGTAATCTTTCTTCAAGTTTTCATTACTCCTTCCAGCTACATCATGGTAGCAATTAGGAATCAATTTCTGTATTAACCTACAGACATTTCTGACCTTCATTCTTCCCCCTGCTTGCTAGCACACGCACAGACACGCTCGTTACACATTCACAGGTCAGTTGAAAATCTGATCACACAGCTCTGTAACTTAGTATGATGTCTGGACTATGGAACTACCAATTGGCATCTCTCTGTCCTTCTCAGAATGAGCAGCATGAAATTGCATCAGATTCTCAAAAGTCTTGTTTATGTCTGACTCAACTGTCACCAGAAAATTCACTTCAGTCCTACTGCTGTTCAAGTGTGTTTACCTGCAACCATTTTATGCCATGTATTATGTATTTTCCCCCCAGTCATGTCAGTATTTTCATTATTTTTAATTGTTTCTATAATCCTGTCAAATTCATTTGCATTATTGGTTTAAATTCCTTTGGCTTTGCAAACATTGTTCATGATTTTTCAGTGTTACCATTCATGATTTATGATGGTTTATCTGACATTCTTTTCATGCTCGTGTCATCCAACTTACCAAGTCTCAAAAGAATCCAAACAACAGGCACACTCCTCCTCCCTAGGAACAGCTTGAGTCTAGCCTATCTCAACACAGCTATCAAGTGTTCTCATGCCTATTTTGTGTGAGCCAAAAAAGCAAGTTTCACACACATTTGTTTTGGATCAGTGCACACAAACTGACTTCCCCCCCCCCACCCCTAACTGGAGGGTCAAAGTCAAGCAAGGCTTTCATTTATACACACACAAACAGTAATTCTCCAGGTGAGGAATTCTAGATGAGGAATCCTGTTTTGCTGCTACTAGTGATAAAACGGCAAGACCTGGTAAGCTACTTAGTCTATTTTATGAGCCTTCATCTAGTGTATTTACCAGAACCAATTCTGATTTGAAACCACTGACAAAATTTGTGAAAAGAAACAGTAAGTCAGAACATCAAAATGAAAAAATACCCCTTGCTCTCCTCTTGCTAAAGGTAATAAAACACACAGTGTCTGCACCCCTCTTCCCCTTCTTCAAACCGCTGCTCTAAAAGCCTGTTTCCAGTTTTCCAAACTTTTTTTGTTTTCTGCAGGAAAGGTGGAGCAATTCCAGCTCTGTTTCAAATATGAGCAGGCGTACTGAACAACATTTCTGTTTTGCTGCAAAGGAGCAGATGTAAGTTTTCAGCATGGGTTACTGGAGTTTAACCAAACGCTTCATAAATTATTTTTAGAAATGAAATTACATACTGTGTAACCACGCAATTTGTATTCCATGGGAAACATAATGCCTATGTTTGTTTGTTTTTCCACTGCTGTATCTCTGGCAGTGCTTTTTATTGAGAGGAAAAATACAGTAAAAAAACCCAACAAAACACACAACAAAACCCAACACAAACATTAAAAAAAATGTTTATAAACAAGATCAGTGAATGTAACACATCCACCCCATTCCCAAATGAAGCTGCATTTATGTATCATATTTAGAAATAATGGAAGTGCATGCCCTCAAAATAAGAGAAGGATAAAAAAAAAGAAAAACACAGAAGAGAAATGTGTCCTTAAAGCAGTTGCAAACAGATTTGGTTTTGTAGACTTAAATTCTGAACTATTTACATTTTTTCCTAATGGATTTAATGAAAAGATATTTACTTTTAAACTTTTTGTCTCAACAAGGACACCGAGTTGAGCTCACAAAACCGCTGCACAGATGTTGAATGCTACAAGTCACTTCACTTAGCAATTGCTTAAAAATAAAAGCAACTACCGAACAATTTCCCAAAGAGCTACTATGGAGCTACAAGTATCCTGTGAAGCTGAAATGTACTTTAAATATGACAAAGCTACATAGGATAAAGAAGATATGAAACCGGAGGGAAAACTAAAAACAAGTACTGCACTAAAATCAATCTTATAAATAAGGAGTCTAAATGTATTTTCTAATGATACAAGTTCAGAACAGTTAAGCAGTACCTTAACAGATTTATAGTTACAAGTGGCTTTAACTTCCCAACAGTGTTTGATTTACTTACGGGGCTTGTGTGCGAGTTGTATATTCCTTGAATTCACTGTCATGTATGGTGAAGTATGGCCTGAAGTCACTGCAGTACTTTAACGGGGAAATACAGCTGCAAGGTAGAAGGAGGATAAGCACCATGTACACACTGTGAGATTTCATGGGAGAAGCAAATCTCAAGTCCAATGCTTTGTTAAATTCAGATCCAATGCAGTTGCTGCAGCTGCAATCTACAGTAACTCATGTGATCATTAGTCAGAAAGCTCAGCTACATTTACCTAATAAGTGCCAACACGGTTTCTGAAGACTCTGATGGTGATGGTGCCATGACAACAAGTGGTTCTCCTAGCAGTACAAGTTCCCAAAGCATCTGAATGTGAAAGAACACTGGACAGAAACACCTAAAACCAGATTAAGGTATTTTAGCACACTTAACATAACCAGGAGAAATATGTAGTTGATTAAGAACTGGATAAAAAGGTAGTTCACAGTAGCATTTAATAGTCACTTGAAAAATATTAAATACTTTTGTAAAATGGAGCATTTAATAAACTTATTACTTGCAATTTCAGCCTGCATGTTGTCTGAATTGGATTTAGCCAGCTTTACAGAAAGAGAATATTAATAACAATACCAGTAAATCTCAGCTTCCAAGCTATACATGTTACAGAACAGTCATAAATCTTTGATTTGTAGGAATTCAAAGCTGGGAATAAATCAGTGCAAACTCCTACCTGAAAAGATCTACTTCATGAACAGTCGGTAAAGCCATAGAGATCTGAGCATCTGCCTAAAAGACATCGTAATGCTTGGGTTTTAGTCATCAGAATACCTAGGTGTTAAATGAAAGTTTCCCTTCAATGCTTACAGACAGTAGGTGGTACGTACCCTAATTATTTACCACTACTTTACTACTGCAGTATGTACTACATTATCCCCACAAGTAACTGTGTGCTAAAACCAAGATTCCCCCCAACACACACACACACTCCCCAGAGCCACGTGACTTTCAGCCCACAAAATACACAAAATACTAATGCTGTTTCAAACCATGGCCATGCAACACCTGGAGGCACAGAGAGATCTGTTTATATCCACCTTCTATGGCTAGAGATTTTTAATTCAGTTTTCATCTTCAAATTCTAGTTTAGTGTAGTTTTAGCCATTACAAGGATATTTGTGGTCAGTAATTTGATCAGCCTACTGTCCTCTTTCAGGAGCTGGGCAATCTCAAGGTAAATGGGTTAGAAAGCATTTCCTATGAAGAACCCAACTCCAGACTCCTCCACTCGAAGTTTCAAAGACTGCACTGCATTATTATCAAAGTGTACAAGGATTTGCTACCAATCTTTCATGAACAAGTTTAAAGTATGAGAATGAAGGCAGGTATCCAGCTTTGTCTCAGGGTTATATGCAGGAGAAGTATCTCATCTCTACCTGGTGTGCATTCTGTACTACTGGCGTTGTTCCAGGCTTGTCACGGTATGTTGGGATCCGCAACTTGGAAAGAAAGAGACAAACTTTTTTTCCTTGTGTCAAATTCAGCAGAGACTCAAAAGGCTGACTTACATACCAGATGTAACATTCAATGATACACTGCACTACAACACTTTGCTTACTCTACAGAACGTCCACATAACAATGAATACACAGCTGAAGACGACCGATCATTGCAACAGGAATCAATATGCACTATGTAGTGCTACACTGCAAACTGAGCATCAGAATATGAAAATAACACTTCAGTTAAAAAGACTATTGAGAACATCACAACTATTACAGTAATTTCAATGAAAATACATTTAGATGTTGGACAGAATGATCTGAAATGAGTTTATGGGGTGTTAAGGTGGCACAGAATTACTTTTTGAAAAAAATCCTGTCATAAAACATCAGATGTCTGGTGGGTATGAGGCAGGATCCAAATCCACTGAACAACATAAATACCTTTTTCTCATCTCATTCTACATCTGTAAGTCTTGGTTACTACAAATGCAATCATATTGGAAGCTGATGTGCACAAATGGATTTATGTAATTTATACACAACAATTATATAATTCATACACAACAATTAAATCCAACTACCCAAACAGGGAAAGCCAAGGACAATACCACTGAGAATGGTAATTATGCCTTCACTCAGTTTCAGAACACAATTTCAACTCTCATCGATAAAAATTACCAATGAGATAAATGTAACAAGCCATACCCAAACAAGACATACCTGACACTCATCATTCTCATCCAGCATCCAGTGCATTGCTTTATTGAATTTGTGCTTTCAGAACAGCTTCATGAGGTTCTCCTTCCTCTCCTAGTGATGCACACATATCTAGCCATAAACTGGAGAGCACTTGCTAATAAAGTACTTCCAACACTAACCTGTGAATTCCATTTCATATGAGATGCAATGGCTCCCAGAGGCCCAGATCTTAGCCACCACTTAACCAACACAGTTCCTCCCCCTGCACTGGACATTACTTCTCTAATAGCTTTCCTCAGACATATTTCACTTGCACTGAAAATTATCAACGGACCAAATAATTAATTTCTGGTGTGTGAGCCAAAAAACATTTTTACTTGCCAAACTTCAGGAACAAGAATGATTTTCAATATATTTAATTTGCTTGACTGAAACTTAACTCTTAGAATTTAAGTGTTCTGTAATGTTTGATTTGATAAATATACTTAGCATTAATTTAACCTAGAATGCATATTCCAGAGGGATAATACAGACACTTCAACTAGTTGTACTGAAACACCACTCTTTTTAGTATCTACAAAAACTACACATTAACCTATGCACCATAAAAGTTCCTCCATTTCTCCCTGCAGTCAAGTAACCTAATCAAGACCTCTTGGACCTTTAGTCCAAGTGGAGTACACATCTATTCCTGTTCTGAAGTATCAGACACTGAAAACAAGGCAGAATACGGTGAGTGCCTACACATTACATGGGGTATAAAACACTGTCAGAGAAAAATAAGTGTAGGAGTATTTACCTTCATTATCATACCCATAATAGGCAAATGCAGTATTTTCCCTGGAATTGGTGGTGGCCAACGATCAACATCATTGCAGACTTAAAGAAAAAAAGAGTTTATTTATAAGCCCATGGTATCAGAGTCACCTTTGGGCACACTGCAATCTAAATTTGTGCCAACAGCCCACAACAGTTCTACTTATCTCTTGATCACTTGATATTTCAGAGTCTGACAGCCCTTATGACATTCATAATGGTGAGGCATTGGCAGAGGTTGCCCAAAGAGGCTGTGGAAGCCCCATCCCAGGCAGTGTTCAATATTAATTTGGAAGGGTTTTGGGCAACCTGGGCTAGTGGGGGGTGTCCCTGCCCATGGAGCTAGAAAGTTTTTCAGGATTTAGTTGTAAACTATTAATACCCATAAACAATTACAAATATAATTACTAGTTCTAGTGATTTCTGCTCATAATACCACCTGTCAAAAGAAAAAGCCCTGTTTATCTACAGGTGATTAAAAAAAATAATATGGGTTGCACAAATTGCTGCACAGTGAAAGTGCAAAGACACAGACACTGTACAGGGCAGACACGGTACAAATGAACACAGCAGTTCCAGGCAAAGAGCATATTGATAGTTTTTAGGAGGGAGCTTCAACTCTCCCATGGTGCATCCAAAATTAGATAATAGAATCATTTAGGTTGTGAAAGACCTTTAAGATCATTGAGTCCAACCACAGGTTAGCTCTCTACAACAGTCTAGAAATCAAGTCAGTTTATTGAAGTTTCAACCCTTTACTTTGCAAGAAGACAGAAATGCAAACTGGAACGTGACAGTCCTGTTCCTTATTTCTCCAGAAGTAGTATGTGATACTATAGGGGCTCTTCCAGAACAACATCATAGTACACTACCTGCTTCCAGGAAAGCTTCACTTTTTTCAAAATACTCTGGTGCTATTTGCTTTAGGATGGTGCGGAAGAGATGGACGTAAGGTAGTTTGCTGATGAGGACCAGTGACTGGAATAAAGAGCAACAAAAAATTGTAACTTTAAGGCAACACTTCCCTCAGTTCTACTGATTATCCCCAGAGAATGTCAAGTGTGACTGTGCTCACACATGCAAGCCTGCCACATGTTTGACTACAGGCAACTGCAGACAGCTACAAAAGTTACAGACTTCTTGGTTTTAAAACAGCTAAAGAATTTAGTTCCAACTCTGCAGTTAGAACATAGCACAGCTGATATAAAATTGTACCAACAAGTTATAAAGAATTTAGTTAAGACAGCAAGATCCTCTTGCTGCTCCTTTGAGGTCACTGAAAAATCATTAATTTCTGCATCTATGTTTTCCTAGAAGAACTGAAATTACCTTCTGGAAGTAGCCTCTTTTTAATGATTTGTCTCGAACTTGTCTGAAATATACGTAGCCGTAGTAATATGCTGGATCTTTCTGCAAAGCAATGGAGAGAATTCAATACAACAACCTGACACCACCCTTCTTTCTGAAGCATTTGACAGGCATTTCAAAACCTTATTTCCCTGCAAGCTCCAAAGTTGATTAGATACAACTACCAAGAAGGATTAGTCTGTTTATTGGCTTGTTTGAGGTTTGTTTTTTTTTTTAAGTACTTCAAAGAGAAAACAGCAGTGTGTGGAAACAGCTGTGCTTTCTGAATTTACTGTTTTTGTATCTACATTCTCCTGACACACCATTAAAGCAAAACCAGAAAATATTTCCTGAGGAATAAATCAAGAGTCATAATTTTGCAAAGTAGCACTAAAAAGACTTTAGCAGTTAAAAACTTTAGAGCCCTGCCTTGAAAAGATAAAATCTGGTATAAAAGATTCTTGGAGTATTAAGGATGCTCCCACATTTCAAAGATAAAAACATCAGCTTCATCCTTCCTACAAACAGAAATTCAAGTATTTGCCACATAAAAGATCTAAACTGAGTTTGAGAATCAGACTCAGTTAAAGGCCCCCATATTTTCCATATGGACGTGCCAAGAGCTTTTTGGTCTTGTAGATAATATGCTCCAACTTCAAAAAAAATAAAGTGAAAAGAGAAAGAGATTTCAGCTTTATGGTTTTAAGTTACAAAGCACTTTGGATTTCCAGTAAGGTAATCATTTTTATAATTTGACAGGTTTCTAGTCAGTAGTAAAATAGGCCTGATGATCAATTTAATTCCCTGTAGTCAACTCATAGTTAGAAAACTTAAAGAATAGCTACCAGAATTAATTATTAGTTAATTATTATGATAATAACATGCTACAAAAAAGCATTTGCTGAGCTTTGTCTTTCAGGACATCCAGTTCAGAGATTTTGTTTTTCAAGCATTAAATTTAAGTGTGAAAACCCGTAAGTTAACATTACCCAGAAGGAATTAACTTTTTTTTTTTTTTTCCCCTTATTTCCAACCTTTAAGTAAACTGGCAGATCTCTATCCAATTGGTCCAGAAAACAACACAATGAGACTTTCCTTCCAGGAGACCGTCGGAATCTAAAGCAAAACTGTGTGTCCCCAAGACAACCTACACAGGAGAAGAGATAAACAACAAATAGAAAGCATTCTGAGTTTGAGCCTTGTTTGTCTACAGCCAAAGAGGTAAAATCATTCTGGTTCATTTATCTTGCACTGCTGTTGTCCCCTCCTATTGTGACCACTTACATTTGGTCTTTTTATAAAGGAACAATTTGGCATCTTTAGCAACACTAAATGGCTTACCTTCAACAAGGAAAAAAAAAAAAATCACAGTGAGTTTGTTAGACTGTCATGTCCTTCAACAGCTCTACTAATGGCTGTCCTCCAACCATTATTACACATTTTATTGGTCTGCCTGCGTAGTTCTGATTACACTAAGCACACCATTGCTCCACTGAATGACTGCACTTAACCTTTTTTTGCCACTAAACAGTTCATACATCAGTCACACTGTAAAAGCATGTTATTCTAATCTCTTATAAACTCTGTGTGCAAGCCCAGGACTCAGTATTTCTTGCAAGTTGCAAAACTAACTGCAGAAAACTGTGAAACTGAGTATTACATCCCAGGGAGTGAAATTTCCCTTAATTTCCGTGAAAATCAATTTCTGAAAGGAAACATCTAACTCAGTAGATTATTTTCAGACTAGAAACAATCAAATTTGGGCTATATTTCTATCAGATGCCGAAGAGACGTTCTTCAGGTGGAACATGAGAACTGAACTTGCCTCACTGATACTCTCATGGCTGTGTTCTCCCCATTACAAGTGTCGTCTGCTCTTAAAAGTGAAGAAGTTCCAGAAAACCTTTAGTTCAACTAGAAACAATGCAAGCTCAGCAGAACAGGTAGCTCATGGGAATAGTGATAAGTGGGATGGCTGAGATCTTAAGAACATGCATGTACCTTACTCATTGTAGCAAACCTGTAAAAAAGAAGTCCCTTTGGAAGGCTGTTACGAACATGAACACCATCAATGGAAATAAGCCTCCTGAGCACTGCCAACCTGTGGGAAGCAGGCTATCTTCACCACAACCATAAGTATACATGACTATAAAAATCAATCCACTGTTAAACTTAGAGCTACTGTTATAGCAGTAAGTTTCCAGCTGGCCAAGGACACTTGTTCCACCGCACTGAACCTAACTTTAAGACTCTGCTTTTACAGCTTTTTACAGTAATTTGCAAAGACCTCCAGGAAAAAAATCATGAAGTCACTCCTCATCATCTGAACTCTTCACAGCTGTCCTGTCTTCCATCATCAAGTGCTGAGTGATAGTAAGGGGGAACTCCATTCTCCAGATAATGATTCTTCAGACCTAAAAGCTCAATCCCATCATCTTCTCTTTCAGCCACCACACTGCTAAAGCAACCAGCCAGCTAAAAGCCTCCAAGTCACTGGCAGTGCAACTGGCAGCACGGATTAATACTAGCTGTGTTCAGGTCTGACTCTGAGAACCCCTCAAAGTTGCAACAGGAAACCCACAATGCACCAAGACAAAACCAAAAAGCAGTTGCTTCACAAGTTGGATCCAATCATAACAACAAGAAACTCAGCACATGCCAGCAAAAAAAGCACTTATAGGGATAAAGTTTATAAGAGCAGTTATAGGGACAAATCCGTTACTACAGGTTTTAACTTTTGTACGAAATGAAAGTAAAAGGAAATGTTTGTACTCCTGCTGTATCATTCTGCAGGCAGTCCAAGTCAGCAGCCACATGCCTCCAATCTCTCCTTGGCAGCAGAACAGTAGAAGTTTAGATTAAAGAAGAATTTAGCCAGCAGGACCACACACAGCAACAGAAGCATCAAAACCAGGGAAGATATAAGATAGCCTAGGTTTTCCCCTCAAAACCATTCTTAAATTCAAAAGTGTTTGGAAAAAGTCAGTTTTCACAATTACAGTTTTATATTTAACCTTATTTGCAACTTTTCTGTAATGTGCATATAAGCATTTAATCTAAAAACATGCATTTATACTGTCATATACTTTCTTAGCACAGCTTAGTCCAACAGCAGACATACAAGAGAGTCAAGGGAGCACTTACCTGAATTAGAATCTGGAAAAGACAAGTAGCAAATATTGGTTTTCTGAAGGGTGGGAAAAGAAAACAAGAGAGCTTTTATATTTCCCAAACTTACTAAGCTAAAATCAAATGATATACTTGTACAGCAACCATGGCTTACCTCTTTATCTGTGAGCTTTGAGTGTGGAGGATATATGACCTACAGGAAAAAAAAAGTATTATTTCATTTGAAAACAAACTGGGTATAAGCAGTAAGCTTCTCTTACACATTTTTATGATACAACCCTCAAATACCTGCCTAGCCTTAGGCTATTTTCCATAGTAAACTATTAATATCACATGCCTGTTCTTATTTTTCACATGCTTTTAAGATAAATTGATTGTGTATCTTAACAAGGTATTTTGGATGCCGGTTAGAGATGATACAGATACATAAAAAAATTCCCAGTACTTGATATTTTTGGTGCAACAGGTCTCACAGAAGAGCAATATTCCACTCTTTAGACTTGACTTGTACATAGAAAATGCAGTAGATAATTCCACATAAGGCAAACAACACAGTACCATCTGAAATCTGTTGCAATGGATAGCTAGGTGGGAGTAATCAACATTCAATGACAAGTCACCTTTTATATTAATACTAACTCTTGGAGAATGGACACTGGCCCAAATGAGAGCTGGGAACTGTGAAAACTCAAGGAATACACTCAAAAAGCCACTATTTTTGTACTGACGGGGGAAAAAAAACAGTATCTTCGGTGTTTTTACAATGCAGAAATTGAAAACGATGCAAGACAATGTAAGATACGGAAGCTACTGGATGCACAGAATCAGTGATTATGTAAGAAAGTGAGAAAAGCACATGCAGGAAAGAGAACAAACTTGAGAGTCTTAAATTTCAACTAAAAAGTTCCTCAAAACTACCAAAATGCGTGGGTAGCTTGTAAGCAAAATAAATTACTCAAGAGATTCAAAGATGATGTTTCGAAGGAGGTTTCAGTGCTTTCATAGATGGGAACTTCTCTAAGAAGAGAAGTTCAATGCAAGAACATGAACTTAGCCCGGAGCTGTATTACTGTACCACTATCATCCAGTGGTTGAATTTAATCTTGCTTGACAAAGTGTAAGTAAATGTATCCCCTGATAAACAGGACACTCTGGAGGAAACAACAGATACCTCCACTGCCTGGTCTCTGCCTAAGCAGGCTTTCTGTCCACTGGCTGTAAAGTCCCCAGTTAATTCCCCCCCACCCCAGTTCTCTATACAGTGATGGACCACATACTACTGCTGCAACTAAAGCTGTAAGTAGACATATGGGTGGAACATTTAGTAAGCCTATTGTTATTTTTTAATGTCTGAACATTCCTCTCCGCTACCTTATGCTAAGCAATACACCAAAGTGTAATTCTCTCAGCAGCTGAACAACACTGAAGCTATCTGCATCTAGTCAAATGCTGGAGTACAGACCAGACAGGGCTTCATACTCCTTTTCCTCACTGGCAGGTGTTACCACCTCAGAAATCAAAGGAAGAGAGAGAAAAACAATTACAACTGTGCCCTCTATCCTGCCACATCTACCCAGCCTTTCTGACCTGCATGGGTGGCCCTATCAACACGATGTTGTGATAGCGAAAGTAACAAAGTTTTACCAGATTTCACAATGTTCTGAACAACTTCACTAAAGAAATCCAAACAGAACAGAGCATGAACGTCATTCCTATGAGCTACTGCTATGTCTGCTGTTCATTGACGACAGTGTTGAAGATGAAACTGCCTATCAAAAGCAAAGGGTAAGAGAAGATGGCAAGGGAGTCACAAAGAAGCAGGATTAGTGGAGACCATCACTTCCTGGTTTCCAAATGTTTGCCTATGCAATCTAAGCACACTTTGTGTTTTTCTCCCCCACCCAACAAAATAACAACTTCATTTGCTGGACAGAAAACAAAAATGCCTAAAAGACTCATTTTCTGAAAAATGGATTCCACTGTTTGTTACAACAAACCCTGTCTCAGAAATACTGATTCTGATGTAAGGAACTGTCCTTCCATTTGCAAGTGGAGAAATCTGAGAAGTGTGATTATTGTAGGAAATACAACTTTGATAACTCTCTGAGAACTCTTCCCTTCAAAACCAGCCATAGGAAATCTCTTACAGACTTGCAGGTTTGGGCAAGGAGCTGCTTCTTTCTTTCTAAGGAGTTTCCCAGAAACATCATCTTTTGTGTGGGTGTGCAACAATAGAAAAGCTTGCTTTGCATTTCTGTGTATTTTAATACTCTGTATGGTTAACTAACCTAATTGTTAAGGATTCCAATTAAAATGAAAAGCTAATTATTCTTCCTGCAGCAGCATAATCGAAAAAAAACTCAGGCCCTAGTCAGGTAGAGCCTTTAAGTTTCATTTTCTTTGTGCACTTAACTAAGATTAATGACAGTGTTATCAGAGTTGTTTGCATAGGTCAGAAGCTACTCTGTGCTCCCCTCAGATCTGCAGCACACCACCTGCTTAAGTCAGAGGTTACAAAGAAATGCTTGTCTTTGTTGCTACCAACACCTCACAACATCAAGCAACTATAGCTGTGCAACCCAGTGCAGCATGCTGGATTCTTATTGACACTTCTCTCGCAGCCAATGATGTGTATCAGTTATGCATTTTAAATACTGCAATAGCTAGCCTGGTTGAATTTTAGGCCAGCCTGCCACACGTTTGTGATAGCACCACTTCAACAAAACCCAACCAACCACAAAAAAGCCAACAGGATTTTTCCCTGCCTGTCAGCGGTGTCTGATGCAGTTCACACAAGTCTGAGAGTTCTTCTTTGTGCTCCTGTACTCAGCATTGGTGAGGCTGCACCTCGAGTGCTGCGTTCAGGTTTGGGCCCCTCACTACAAGAAAGATATCGAGGTTCTGGAGCGTGTCCAGAGAAGGGCAGCCAGGCTGGGGAAGGGGCTGGAGAGCAAACCTTATGAGGGGCAGCTGAGGGAGCTGGGGGTGTTTAGCCTGGAGAAGAGGAAGCTGAGGGGGACCTTCATCACTGCCTAAAATTGCCTGAAAGGAGGGTGTAGAGAGGTGGAGGTTGGTCTCTTCGCCCAAGCAACAGGTGACAGGATGAGGGGGAATGGCCTCAAGCTGTGCCAGGGCAGGGTCAGAAGTTCTTCACTGAAAGGATTATCAGGTGTTGGAACAGGCTGCCCGGGGAGGGGGTTGAGTCACTGACCCTGGATGTATTTAAAAGACAGATAGATGAGGTGCTCAGGAATATGGGTTAGTAGAGGATGAGTACGGTTGGACTTGATGATCTCAAAGGTCTTTTCCAAGCTAGTGATTCTGTGATACGGGACACGAAACCGATCCAAAGGATAGTTTCTCTCTCTGGGTTGTTTTCCAGCCCCATCACTTCCCTGTCGCAGTTCCCCAGGCGATGCGGTGACGGTCTGTGCCTGTTGCACCCAGCGGCACAGAGCCACCCAGGTGCGAACACCCGCGCTGCGGCGCCGTGTCCCTGCGACACCCCCAGGGCCTGGCATCCCTCCCGCAGCGCAAGGAACACGCTCCGGGGGCTCGGGCAGTTTACCCGGCAATCCAGATAAACCCGTTAGGTACGAAGACTGCTTGCGCTGGCAGCACTGCCAAACGAATCTGTCACATCTAGGTGCCGTGGAAATCTGTGCCGTTCGCATGCAGAGCGGGCCGATGGCGGGTTTCACACAAACAGAGGCAAACGGTGAGAACCCCTCACAGCAGCACGCTATGGGAACCCCTCACAGCAGCACGCTGACGCGACGCCCAGCGTGATAAAAACAGTCGCTCGCCAATGACCCCGCACGCCCCATGACAGCTGCGGCGGGCAAAGGCTCTCCCAGGGAGCGCTCCCTCCCGCTCCCCGCGTTCGCAGCGGCTCCGGCCCCTCAGCCGCCGCCGGGGTTTTGCACAATCTCGTTCCTCCCACAGCACCGCCGAGTTTCCCCGCCGCTGTGCAACGCCGGCACCAGAGGAAGTGCCCGATTCCTGCGCGGCCCTGCCGCAGAGACTCCCGCCCGTCCGCCCGCGGCGGGAACGGCGCCCGCAAGCCCGCCCAGGCGCCCCGCACGCCGCCCAGAAGCAGCGGCCACCGCGCTCCCGCCGCCTCACGTACCTCCACGGCCTGGCCCAGCTCCAGGTCGAAGCCCACCACACACACGCAGTGCAGCCAGGCCGAGAAACGATCCCACGGCAGCAGCGACAAGCACCGGTCCGGACCGTCTGGCTCCGCCAGCGTCGCCGCCGCGTCCTCCCCGGCCTCGACGGAGCCGGACGCGCTTCGCTCCCGCAGCGACATGGCGCCGCCGGCCCCGCGCCGCCCGGCCGCCGGTCCCGGCTCCGGCCCCGCCGCGGGGAGTCACGTGACCGCCGGCGCGCCGCCTTCTCCGCGCTCCCTCGGGGACTGGAGCCGCCCGAAGCGGGCGAGCCCAAGTGCGCACCGGAGCAGAGGGGGGCGGCCGGAGCCCAAACCATTGCCGCGGGGGAGAGGAAGCGCGGCGCTCCCCCCAGCGGCCCGCGAGGGAAGGGACAGGGCGGCCAGGCAGACTGCGCTGCGCCGGGCTCCGGAGCAGCCCCTACTCGCGTCCTTTCCGAGCTGTAAACAAGCGCTGGCTTGGCGCGGGCAGCTCGCTTTGAGGCAGCCCGTCGTTCTGCTTCAGCGGGAGAATTCCAGACAGAGCGGCCTTGCCCTAGGGAGCGGATTACCCTCGCGCGCTAGTGCTGGTGCGGGGGTATGTCTGCAGGCAGCGTGTATTAGGCACGTAACTACCGCCCTCCTATTGGGCATGTCAGTGAGCAGCACCTGGACAAGGTTATCGCTAAGTAATAGTCACATCCTATGTCCTGCCCGGCACATGGCAGAGCATCAGTCAGGAGACACCTGGAAATATCCCACAGGTTGGACAACTTTACCCTAGGCTGCTGAGGAAATCGGTACAACAGAAGCAAAAGCATCCTTAGTTCTTAAAACCTGAGTGGCCAGAAGCCCAGCCCTTCAGTTCATAGTATTAGAGCTCTAAAAGACTCTTTGCACGGTCCATGTCCCATTCATATTTCCCTAAGAAACACTCTGTGGAATTGAAAGGGTTAAATAGTTATGTTACTAAACAAAACAACAAAAAAAAAATCACCATCAGCCCCCTCCTAACCTGTAACTCCCATGATGCACACCAAATTCCTGGGTGACTGTTACCAGAACAGATTCAACCATAGCTGTGAACAGGCTGGTTGCCCAAACCACAACACACCATTTTTTCCCCAACAGAAGTCACAAATACTAAAACCAAGACACCACACCTATACAAGCTTAATTTACATCTCTTCAGATGCACTGTTTCCTTTAGACCCATTACCAACATTTGTTTATCCACCTAACAAAACTGCTAGAAATTAAAGCATTATTTGATCATTATAATAATTTCCTAGACAGAGGAGCAAACAAACAAAATTACAATACACAAAGTTACCATTGTAACACTTCAAGATACAGCAGCCTTCAGTTACCCTGTACCAGTAGTGGCAAAGGGAATTTCAGATATAAACTCAGATATGACTGGAGCTACGTAGCATGCAACAGCAGCGGGTGTACAGGCTCAGCAGTGGGTGTACAGGCTCAGCAGTGGGTGTACAGGCTCAGCAGTGGGTGTACAGGCAGGCTCTTGCTGTCTCTGTTTGCTTCATGGATTTTACAACAATGCCACCTAACACAAACTTTTCCAACAGTTAGCTCCTGAACTCTGTAAAAGATTACTATCCAAAACAAGACATGACTAAGACTTTGTTTCATCAGATTAAACTCAGGGCAATGTTCTCCAGTGCTGTTCCCATTTAACAGCTGAAACAGGGCCTGGCAAAAATCTTTTCTCACCTTGGTTTAGGGAAAGATATAATCTCACAGTTTCTTATTAAGCCTTCCCTTGTTTATATTTTCATACTTTCCCATGTTTACATTCCTGCTGTTGCAGGCAGAACAAGATTATAGCTAGCATTATCACCCATTCCCTTCTAGCTCTTGCTGGTCTCTATTTTTAAGTTTTCATGTGAATAAGAAGTATTTATACAAGTAAAATAAAAATAAAGTATCTCTTAAGACTGATATTCTCTGCTCAGTTAAACAATAACCAATAACTTCATTCCATGGGATGCTCAACAGAAATAATCTCCTGGCAGGACAAAGTTTAGAGAACAGAGACATGATTTTTGAGAAAGAAGTCAGTGAAAAATTTAGGACAGATTCTCTCCTACAGGAGATATGGGAAACATTACTTGAGGACAATTTTCACCTAGCCATTTCAAATACATTTCAGCAGGAAAATCCGATGGTCTTCCCGGTGAGAAAGGATGTCAATTGTTTAAGAACAAGAACAAAATGATTCCTGGATGTATTTTGAGTATCATGTTTAGAACAACTGATACTGGCTGCTCTCTCCTTCAAGAAGCACATCAGTGCAGGAGAAAATACAGACTTCAAAGTTGGGAACCTATGAACTGAGAATGCTTTGCTACAAATTGCAATACAGGCCCATGAAATACAGGGCTTTACACGTGGAATTTGCTCTTATAAAGCTCTCTGAGCTCTTATTTTTGCAGAAAGACATTGATATGTTCATACAAATAATCAGCAGGTCTCAGACAAGAGGATCCTCTAGAAAAAGCATCTCTGGTGATGTCAGTTGCTGGAATAAAAATTAGTACAGGCCTACATAGGACACCTGGATTCTAAAGAGCCAAAACTGTTGAGCATTTGAGCCTATCTTGCTTTCTCCCACCCTTTATCTTTCCCCTACAGCTGCTGTCTCTACTGTTCTATCCTGCCCCTCTCAGCGGGTGCTTTCTATCAGGTAGCAGCAAATGTTGTGCTGGCTGCTGGCTGCGGAATTCCTATCAGCTTCAGGAGGGAACAACGGTGTAGGCTGTTCAGATCCACTGAGTAACACCAAAGCATTGGATAAACATCTCATCTCACCTTCCCCCCTCCACCGCCTTGAGACTTCGGTTTAAAGCAATACTTAATTTGTATTTGAAAATTAGCTCTGGTCTAATAAATAGATTTATTTGAAATAAGCAAAGAAAATCCAGAAATGTCAAGTTTGTTTTTCAAACACTTCTCCTTATTGTTCAAACAGCCACAGAAAACATCAAACATTCCAAAAAGCCAACCTCATATTAACAGAAAAGCAGCTAAGACCTGGTTAGATGACAACTGTGTCCTGCTGAAATGAGTAAGCAGTGAAAATGCCAGATATACCAACTTACTTAACTTCATTAGAAATGAAGAAACATTCTATGTAAAATTAGTTACATATTAGCATAATACTGTATAAATAGTATGCATGTTACATTGTTTATGTATTCCATATCAACATACTTCACAACCTATATTGTATATATAGATAGGATACATAGACAATATTTACACAGACTTTATATACTGTAGAAATAGAACATATGCATATATTTAACAATGTAAAATAATTAGCATGTTCAATGTATTCTTGCTATGTAGATTACGTTAATATAATTATGTTAGGAAGATACTAATTTGTGAACTGGATGCGAGTATCTTTTAATAAGCTTAATGGAAACTAGAAACAGGAGCAGGGAAGAGCCTGAATGAAAATGAGAGAAATGAGATCAATACCTGACAAGATAGGATTACACCATCTGAGTTGCTTATTCTTTCAACATTAATGCTGAAAGATAATGCAATTGTTCTTTGTACAGTCAGAGAGTTAAAAGATCAAGAACAGAACATAAGTCTGGAACTCCTGATAGTGCTACAGTTAAAAAAAGTGCAACCACCCTTCAAGAAATCTGGGGTGATAATTAGAATAAAGTTTTGAACAAACTTTTCCAACAATAGTAGTGGGAAGAATGTACACATATTCAGCAGCTCCTCAAACAAATAGGTATCCAAAAATCCAAATCAGATTGTTCCTGTCATGACATACAGTGCAATGACACCATTTATGCCTGTGAATGACTAGTGATAGGCACTATCATGTGAGAACAGAATATTGTGAATTTCATCAAGAATTGAAAACAGAATATTTCAACAAGTTATAGAATTGCCACAATAATCATGCAAGTCCATGTTATGGATTTTATGAGACCACTTTTCCTACTGAAGAAAAAAGTGATTACATTTTTAGTGACTGCATCTCAAAAGCAACTATAAATCAGCAAATACTGGTCTGACCTACTTAGTCTGACATCCCATGCAGCTAGTCCTCCTCCCAGTACTCTACAGGAAACAAAATGATTGCTGTGAGCTACATTTCTGTAGTGCTAACATTCAAGTGTGGTGCACAAGGACATGAGTTAGTGCTGGACTTGGCAGGGCTAAGTTAACAGTTGGACTTGATGATTTTAAGTTTCTTTACCAACCTAAATGATTCTGTGATTCTAAATTGGCACATCTACAGCTCCAGGGAAAGGAACCTACTGCTTGGGAACAATTCCTTATTTTTTGACAGTTCAGCTTGATTCCAAATGCATTAATTGATGCATTAATTCCCAATGCAACGATCCTTCTTGAGACAGGATCTCCCACAAAGCAACTGGTTCACAAACACGTCACCACTGACCATCTGATGTATGTTAATATTTCAGTAGCCTTTTGGATCATCATTGCACAATACTCAGAAAACTGGCACTGAGTTGCCTATAGTGATGCTCAGTGGTTTTCTTTTAGTCAGTTACAGTTAACTTTGAATTCACAACTTCCTTCAGCAAAAGATGTTATTTTTCACCACGTTATTAAGACCATGGGATCTCTCTTGCACTTTGAGACATTGAAGGCAAAATCCAGATGTTTGGCAGGTACACACATAAACTTTACCTCTGCTGCATTTTCAGCATCCTGAAACAGACACTAGCTCTTCAGGGAATAAATGTACCAGTCACCTCCCCTCCATTTCCCTTACCCAAGATGGCTATAGAGCAGGCTGGTTCTGCCCTCAGCTATAATGGCTATCATTATTTTTTTACAGACTTCCTGCCCAGAAAAAGGATGGCCACCTAAGTGGCATCTTGCTGCCCTTAGCTAACATGGCTGCCAAAGCTCACTGCTTCTTTCAGTAGTGTGGCAAAAAGTGGTGTGCAGAAAGGAAGTGTGAGCTCACACATCCTCTTCACTCCCGCCCCGTACAGCACAGCCACTCAGCATTTCGTACGGAATTCTCTCCATCCACCTGTTGCTTTCCATAGTTCAAAGACAGACACTTCCCGGTAAGCATCAAATGCCTCATAAAATACTCATGCAATAGTTGTAGCCTCATTTCAGAATGCAAATGCTTTCTAGATTTTTAACTTACTCAGAATGTGCCCTGGTAAGTTTTGAACTGATAAGGCAATGTGAAATAGGAGTCAGAAGTCAGAGATAACTGAACTCATCCAACTTCCCCGAAAGCTGGCACTCCTACAGAAAAGGAAACCTCACGTTAATGCCCTTGCTGAAAAGTAAGTAGAACTCTGTTGTTACATGAGCTGCTTGGCAGGGCCACAAAGTATTAGAAAGGCAGCTGGCATGTACTGTTGCTTCTCCCATGGGACTGGCAAAATGGGATTTCTCCAGTGGATGGAAAAGGGTTCAGGATACCATTGTATGGTACTGGTTTACAGTTTAAAGGACACAGATACTTCGGTTTATTCTACTGGTTGCAGGAAGACTTGAGAAAGAAACTGTACAACCATACGGTATGAGATTTGTTTGAATCTCAATGACAGTATCTAAAAACTATAAATGCTTGCAGAGAACATCAGAAAAATATAACCACTGCTCACCTTATTTACTTGATTCTCTTATGCCCTATAGAGGATAATGGTTGTTCTTTGACTTTACTTTCAGATTCTTTTTCTCCCTTACGCACTCGCACTCACACTCACATAAACATTCTTTTAATTCCAACACCTGTAGTACCCTTTGGTCCCACTTTCTATGTCTTTGCAATTCCAAAATATTCTCAATTATTTTTATTTTTCCAACTCTTTCCCTCACATCTCATTTTTGATGGACTTAAATTTATACCCCATTTGCACCCCTTTCTTTCCCCCTTTTGATTAATTATGGCACCATGTGCTATAAAAAAACAGCCATACTGAATTTCCATTTATTTAAATAATGAGAAAATTAGGAATACATTTATCCCAAGATTATAATCTCATAAACAAGATGATGAAAGCTATTAAGCGGTATGCTAGATACCTTTTTGCTTTTCTCCTGTCAGGACAACTGAAATCTATGGACATACAGTCCTAAAGCTTCCATCTATTTGTCTTTCTTTTGTGTTCAAAAGTCAGAGCTGTCTCTCGTTTTGGATTTAATTTCTTTGCTTCAAAACAGATATTACAGCCTGGTTTTGCTGTGCTTTTCTCATCAGATCATTCAAACTCAATGATCAATACAACTAGGTTGTAATGAACCACACACATAACCCCCCGTCCTGCTGCAGTCAAAAAGAAAAATGAAGATAACCCTCAGACTTTTCTGTGCTACAATTAATAACACAGCAATCAAGCTGTCTCTCATATACTGCGCTGCCTTACCTCAATTGTTGCTTGTTTCCCTCAAATACTGCTGGCTAGATTGCTTGGCCCAGCTCCACTTCTCTCCTCCACAGCTGCCTGGCCTTCCCGGCATCAGAAAACCCTTCCATATCCCTAATCCTACCACCTTGTCACAGGGTAATTATAGCACCGGCACCACTCCAACACCTACCTCGTATCAAACAATCTCTGCTTGTTTGCTTTATAGGGAATGACGGACTTAAGAATTAATTTGGACTGGAGAAGCCTGTTTTGCACTAGCCTACTGCATGACCTTGAAAGAAAGGAAAAACCTTTCCCTGGCTTCTAGAAAACAGGGATAAATATGCCCTTGCTGGATGCTCCAAGCCCTTCCGAAGGAATTCTGTGCAGCAGTGACCCCACCTCTGTCCCAGCCTGACCCTGTTGCTGCCTTGTGCCTGCACTCACCATGCCAAGAGTTGCCCCCACTCCGGCTGCCAACCTGTAACCAGAGACGGCAAGACACACGCTGCCAGCGTTTCTCCCTCCCCAAGACACATCAAATCACACTGGAGCTTCCAAAACTTAAAGAACAGGGAGAGCAGGAGGATGTCGGGCAGCCTCCTGGGCTCTCTCATGAGAGCTCTGCTAAAGTGTGACCCCGGTTCCTCCTCAGGGCTTCCCTAATTAACGGCAATCGAGCCCCGCTCGCTCTATCTCTCCCTTCCTCCCCCGCCCAAGGCAGAGCTCAGTGGAACAGGGAAAGGGAACGAGACGGCACTCGGCCCGGGGCTCACTCACCTCAGACACCTGCCCCCGCTCCCACCTGCTAACGCGTCCCAGCTGTGCCCTGGCGCAGCAGCCCTCCACCCCTTTTCCCGCTTCACAGGGGGCCACGCGGACCCCCACATGACCGCCCAAACCCTCATCCCTCACAGCTCAACCCGCCGCCCGCCTCCCCTCACAGTCCCTGTCACCCTCCCGCGCACCCGGAAGAGAGCGGTAGAAGCACCAGGGCGGAGTCTCAGCCACTGCCGCAGCTTCATTGCGCGCAGCGCGCCTGCGCAGGTCCCCGTCCCGCGCCTGCGCAGCCGCCCGCGCGGAGGCGGGAGGCAGCCGCCGCGCCTTCCCTTTGGTCAGGCCCCGCTGAGGACGGCTCCTCCCTCCGCCACCGCCTGCCCTCCTCCCCGACCCCCGCCCCTCCCCGGCAGTGCCGCGGCTGCTACACCGGGTAGGTTTCCAGTCACTATGGCGGCCGCTGCGCTGAAGGTAAGGGAGGGAGCGGAGCCTTGGTGCGCTCTGTGCCTCCCTCGGGGCCGGGGAGCGCTAGGCCGGGGGAGGAGGGGAAGAGCGGGGCTGCGCCGGGCGAGGGACGGTTCTGACCCGGTTTGTTTTCGGCTCTGCAGGTCGGAGGAAAGTTTTCGTGGTCGGCGGCTGCCTGAGAGGCAGAGCTACTGAGCGGGAGGCGTCCGGGCCCGGCCGTCAGGCCTCTCCCGCCGCCGCAGGGCCGGCCGCCGCCGGACAAGCGGAGCCGCTCTCGGCGGGCGGAGAGCGCGGGGGACTGAGGAGCGGGCCCTCCTCATGCGCAGCCACCTGCGGAGGGGCTGAGCGGAGCGGAGGGGACGCCGCCTCTCCCGGCCCGCCGCTCCCTGCGCCGGGGGTTTCTGGCGGAGACTTCCTGGAGCAGCCCCCTGCTCGCCTTCCTCCTCCGCCGGCCCCCGCGCCCCCGCCCGCCGGCAGACCCGCCGCCAGCAGACCCGCCGCGAAGGGACGCTTTGCCTGTGCCGCCAGCCAGAGCCATCGCGGGCACCGCCTGGGAACAACCTGTCAGTGCACCTCGTAGGCCGTCCCCGAAGGACCCTTCCCACGCGTTAGTTTGTCCCCGAGAGAAGGAGAGTTGGAAGCCCTCTCCATGCCTTATCAAGTTCCTTATCTGAGTGGCTGCCTGAAACCGTAGAATAGTTCAGCTTTATCTGGTGTAGGGAAGGAAAACAGTATAGCTCTCAAACCCCATTCTAAATCAAGGACCACTTATTCTGCTTTGGTTCGATATATGAAGATGGTGAAATGCGGATCGCCTTCTGAAGCGACTAAATCACTGTTGTGGAGTGAGGGCAACTCCTGATCTGTGTGCGGTGAGAGAGAACACTGCTTTCTCCCTCATCCCCCTTCCCTAAACCTTGCCTTGCTTCCATGTTGCATTGGTCAGAATTTTGGTCAGTGCTGTTTACGGAAGGAGGGAGTAAAGAAGGCAGTTGAGACTACAAACAAAAGTACTCGTATGACTCATCTACTTGGATTTAAGACATTATATCCTTCTTTCAAGGAGGCTTTGCTTCTCTTTGAAGGAATCAGATGCTTGATCCTATTCTTCCAGAAAAGGATGGATTGAGAGTTGTACATTTTAGACTTTTTTTGGGCCACTGCTGGTATTAGTGAAAGAAATAATGGGGCTTTTTCACTGGATTATTGCCAGAATTAGTTTACACACTGAAACGATGAGTTGTTAGGCCTCATACGGTAACGTTTGTCCTGCTTTAATATAAAGTTGCTGTGGAGGTTTGGGTTAAAAATTGTGGAGGACAGTTTGCATCAGAGGAGGCTCTCTTCATCTCTGGTCAGTGTGGCAACCACAATCTGTCCTCGATGCCTTCAGCCTTGGCCATCTTCACTTGCCGCCCGAACTCTCATCCCTTTCAGGAGCGCCATGTCTACCTGGATGAGCCCGTCAAGATCGGTCGCTCAGTGGCTCGCTGCCGGCCAGCTCAGAATAATGCAACTTTTGACTGTAAGGTGCTGTCCAGGAACCATGCTCTTGTCTGGTTTGATCACAAGACAGGCAAGGTAAGATATTTTCTTCACTTAAAAATTGCACATTTGTTTTAGCAAGTCCCTGTAGATTGCACATTGCTCTGGTTTAGCTGCAATAAATACCGTTTCGTGGAAGCAAAAAGGTTTGTGCTATGGTTACAGTTGTTACTTTTCAGGTAAGTTGATGATTTCTTACTAATCAGAAACTTGAAAATATTATCAAAAGTACATAAAACTAATAGTTGAAAATGGTGAGAAGTGGTGAAAAATTTGCATAAGTATTGCTGGAAGTAGGTGATTTTGAGGTGAGTAATATGAATATGAAAGTACAGGCTTCAACTAATACAATGGGGTTACAGCATTTTTTCAAATACTGAGAAATTGCTATTTCATCTGAGCACGTAAATCTCATTGCAAGCAGTGTCAAAAACGGATTAAGAATATGGGGCTGGTTTTGCACTCTTCCTACTTGTCCTTTTGAAATTTTGTAGAGGGTATTTTGTTGTTTGGGTCTGATAGAAGATTTGTTACTGGCAACAAGAGTGTAACAAATGGCATACACGATGTTTTCCCAATGATAGTGAAATTTGTTTTAAAATACATTCTGTGTTGTCTTACCTGTTTCTCTCAGAAGGTTAGCTATCTTGTTAATTGAAATTTAGGGGTTCTGTAGTGCATGTTTTGTCCACTAGGGATTGAACTGGGACAAGTAAAGTTACTTTACTTAATGACTGTCAAGTTAATTTTAAATATCCAGCAAGAAATGAACAAAGTCCAGGTTTCAGTTGCTCAGCACTGTTTGTTTGTTTGTTTGTTTTCAAATACATTGATGTTATGTCCTGGAACTTCATGTGCTCTGAATCAGCTCTGGTTGTCTTTTAGCTTCACAGCATGCCCTTCTATGAAATGTGAACAGTGTAGCTCTTGCTTTTAAGAATAATATGGTCTGCAATTAATGCAGTATTTCTTAGTAGTATGACACAGCGTGAGGAACTGTAGCAGTCAAAGTTCTTAAACCTTCCATTGTTAAGTAGCCTGTGTTATGCAATACCTGGGCATGATGGGACAAGACAAGCATTTAATTTCTTAAGGTTGGGTTATGGCATGGCTTTCAAGTTACCTGTACGTAATTGTGCAAACTGCTATCTGTATTAGTGCTTCATTTAGCGTGTTGTTTTGGCTCTGCTGTTAATGTGCCTTCTTAGACACTTCAGAAACACTTAAGTGCGTTAAATATTTTTAGCTTAAGCTTAGTTTTTAATCTTTCTCATTTAACTCGAAGTAAAAATGTTCCAATTTATTCTGCTGCTTTTAAATTTAAAAGTATTATGCACATAGCTTTTTATTAATAATTTTTAAGATTTATAAAGATTTCAAGACCCCCATGTGCCTCTTCATTGTTCCAAATAATTTAACTGTGTTAAACATTAATTTGACAAAGCATTGAGTTGATGGAGTAAGTCTAAATAGACAAGCTAAAAGGCAATCAGCTGTGGGTGGGTTTTTTCAGAATTTATTGGCTTTGTCTTTTCTAACACAGGTCAAAAGATTATATGCTTATTTGCTTTATCTGACTGATCTAAAATAGCAACTTGGTAGTAGCAATTAAGTGGATGGTATGTGATAGTCCTTGAGATACCGTTGTGAGGAAGTCTTGGTGAAAATTGCCCAGGTGGGTATCTGGATCAGTAGCCATAGTGATAAGTAAAGGGGGCATTTAAAATCAGACATAGGAAGATGTTACTCTAAATCTTGTGTGTTAGATGTTGTGGTAGTGTAGAAGTATATGCATTCATACAGTGGTATGGAGAATTTTGGATTCTATGCTTTTTTCTGGGCAGTATGTTCTGTTTTTTCTCTGAGTATCTGAATGGTAAGTAGGGAGAGTGTTGGAGGAGAGGGGAAAATGCATCCTAGATATAACATGTTGTTGTGAAAAGGTGCATAGGAGATGTCACTAAATACAATCTTAATCTTGAGTTGCAAAATATTTTTTTAAAAAACTAGTGGTTTCAAAGTACAAAAGAACCCCACAAAAACTATACCAGAACATATGTATGCAGGAAAGCTTATTGTCATTGTTTATAGAACTGCTAATAAGTACATTTCATTTAGTAATATGTCATTATCATATCAATGATCGGTATTTAAACCTCCATGAATTCTTTTTGCCACAGTATTTGTAAACATTTCATAGAAGCTTATATATATAGGGCTCTTATCTATCTGGGCTTTGTGAAAGATAAAAGACCTTGGAATGTTAATTTAGTAACTGACAGAGTTCGTCAAATAATTGAAAGTAGTTCATGAATGATCTGGGGCTGCAGTTTCGCAAGTTGTGGACTTTGGCAATGCCGGTCTCTGGCATTCCCAGTCACTCAGTCCAGTCTCTCTGCTGTCTCTTGAGATGTCTTTCAGTTATATTCAAATATTTTTCTTTTCTTGAGGCTTTGGAGTTTTGTTTTGTTGTGAGTGGTCCTGTTTACTATGTAGCCTGCAAACAAGGTATCAGCCTAATCTTTAAACAAGGGTAGAAAAGGAGAATCAGTAAACAGGGGCATGAAAAGTTAGTACACAGCTGTTTTGAGGCAGAGGTAGGCCTAGGCTGAAATATGTCACATAAATAGACCAAGTTGAAGATGACATGTTATGTACAGTTGAAGATGTGAATGTTTACTTTGTATAAAGGCGTTTTAATTATGCATGGAAAAGTTACTTACCCAAAGGAGATAATGTCTATGTAATGCCAGCATTATTAAGGATAAAAGTAGGATGAGTCTTTAGGATCCACAGTAAATAGCAATTAAAAGCAGATGTCGAAAACTGGATTTGCCTTTTAAAATATTTTTATCATAATATGTAAGCCTAAAAATGTGTGAAATGGAAGGAGGGGGGGGAGCATGTCTGTACACAGACTTTTTCTGTGCCTAGGAATATTTTTATAGACAACTAGCGAAATGCCTCTTTTTGCTTGTTTGTAGAAACAGTCTAATATCTCCTTGTGGATTTTTTCAGACAGCAGTGACATTGGAAGCTTAAGCTTAGAATTTATTTTGGTTTTTGGTTGTTTTTTTTTTTTAGTTTACAAGTTTATGAATCTTTTTAAGAGATGTCTGAAAAAGTGAGTCATTAGATATGTAGGAAGTGGATGTTGTGCTGAGCATGGAGTGTTCCAAAAAGTGTGAATCAAAGCAAAAGTGGGCTGTAGTTCAGAAAATCTAAATATGTTTGTTCAGCTTCTATCACTCCATATGGGTAGAAACTCTAAAAGCTGCTTAATTGAAATAGTCTTCAACTTTTTTATAATACTTTTGTTTTGTTTTTAAAAATAAGCAAGTTGAAAGCCCTTGAGAATTTGTATGTGACTTCTCCCAGGCTGAAATGCTTCTGGCAGATGTGGTGGAAGCTTTTAGTAAAAACCTGAAGTTTCCGACAGATATCCAGGCTTTCAAAAACTGGGATTATTCATTGCTTTAGATTGTTGTGTGTGACTGTTACAAGTACCTTTCTCTAGAGAATCTGTTGCCACAGTTTATCAAAGGCACGAAGAAATTGTGTGCAGAAATAGAGTGTTTTCTTAGACCAAAAGGACTTCAAATAACTGGCCATTTTTAACAATTGAAAAAAGCATATAGGCAGGTTCCTGTGTTAAGGTGGTAGCTAATACGAGTGTTTTCAAAGTGGGTTTGGATTGAGCACATTCATAGTATCTTGGTTAATGTAACACTAACTGAAATTGAAATCCAAATAGTCCACATGACATCAAATGAAATTTATTAAGGCTGTGCTTTATGGCTTCTAGGCTTAAAATACGCGAGGGAAAAATGCTGCAGTACACTTTCTGCAGGGAGCAGCCTCTGAAAGAAAACAAATAAACCCTGCCTCCTGTGTTGTATCTCCATTCTTCCTCTACCCCCCAAACCCAACAAAACCCACACTCCAAAAACCAAAACCCCAACAAAACAAAAAAACCCAAACATGAACACTCACACCGTCACCCCCACACCCTACCACTCCCTATCCCCCCTCCCCAAATTACAGACTGGCTAGATTCTTTCTTTGTGTTCTTGAGAGAATCATGGAACAAGTTTTGGAACATTTTCTGGGCACAGGAAGATGATGATTTGGTAATGGTCAGTGTGAATTTGACAGGGATAAATCATGTCTGACTGCCTTGTATAATAAAATGCTACGTTTGTGGGCAAGGGAGAGCAGTGTGTACCCTATTTACCCTGCCTTTAGCAGAGCTTTTGAGTTTCTTATGATGGTCTTTTGTGGGGCACTGCAATTTGGATGTATGAATAACTGGATGAGTAAAATAAAACTGGTTTGAGGATCAAGCTCAAGGGTAGTGGTTAATAGGTGCTGGTCTGTGTGGATGCTGATAACAACAGGAGTCTGTATTATGACCTGTCCTGGTCCTGTTTAACTTTATTTATCAGTGACCTGAAGGACATGGTGAAGTACACTGTAGTCATGTTTGGTGATGATACCAAATCTGGGAGTGTTGATATGGTCAGGAACAAGTTGATATGTTCCAAGGGCAGAGCCACCATCCAAAAAGACCTGACCTTGCTGAGGGCAGGCTGGAACCTCAGGAGTAGGAATAAGGACAAATGTGAGATCCTGCACTTGGGGAGGACAAACCCCTTGCAGCTTTTTAGACCATGTGTAGGATCCTGCATCTAATTCTGAACCACCACTGCAAGAAATACATTGATAAACAGGAGTTGAAAGATTAGATGCTCTCTTTTTGCTGTATTGTACTAGGGATAAAAGTATATCGACTGTAAAAATGTAAAAAGGAAACATGTAATTCCTTTAACATTACATAGAATGTTTTGTGAAGATCAAGAACTTGGCAAGATTCAAGTATAGGACATCATCTCTGGGCATCAGGTTTGTTCAGAAGTGTTTTAGTAAATCTATCTTACAGAATTTAGTGCAATATGAAAAATGCACGTTTGGGATTGCAGTAACTCAATGGGAGTTTTTTTCTGCTGCTTCTTACAGAGAATCCTGTATGATACTCTGGGCTATTTGATGCTGATCTATTTAAGGAATATTTAATTTTTCATGTATTAGTAGCATTTCTTTTGATAGATACCGTGTCTGCTATTTATTTTTTCCTCTGTTACATCTTCAGCTTTCAGTTATGATTGTTGTCTTTGAGAGCCGAACAAATCTTTTATTTTTTCAGTACTTTTGGTGTTGCTGTATGCTTACAGGCTGCAGTGAGTGTAGAGGAGGCACTTTTATCTTCCAAACATTGGATGTTTATTCCAAGGGCCCTGGGAGACTGACCTGGGATCTGCTATAATGCACCAAGGTGAAATTTCAGTGCTTAGATGCTTTTGTAAGAGGGTGATGTCAGCCAGCCCTTAAATACACCTGTTAGTATTTTTATGTAAGTGCTTTTGACCCTGAACGAACTATACAATTTTATGCTGATATAATCATAGGAGTAAATGGGGTAGAGAGCTCTTGTTTTTGGGAAACTTTACCACCATACTTCTTTTAGAACCCAGCGTAGGAGGGCTGGTGGCCATTTATAGTAGAGGTACGTTGCTGCTGACAAGGATTTCCCTGCAGATACCATCTAGAGCCACTGCTGCAGAGCTAATACTGTAATTCTTGGAGCTGATCCATTGCAGTCATGATGCATCTATCTTGAGCCAGGAACACCAACACATTGATTAGGTTTTAAAAACAAACAAAAATCCCTTTTGTATTTGCAATGACTTTTTACAAACCTCAGATGAATCAGGTTACTTAGCAGTAATGAACGCCAATAAATGAGTTTTCCTTGGGTCTCTAATGGGATGGTTTGGGCTTTCTCCTAGTCCCGTGCTTATAAATGTAAAACCTAATACACTTCCCATTCTATAAAATTTCTTCTGACATCAGCTTTCTTTCACTTGTTTGTTGCAGCAATCATTGATAATTTGCAGATGGGTTTACGTTACATTGGAGAAATACTTTTGATTTTGCTTTGCCCTGCCCTCTCATTTTTCTGTACTGAATTTGAACAGTTTTGGTTGCTTTGTTTCTAATGAAAGTGACTGACTTTATCTGTGCTGCAAAGGGCCATGGGGGTTAGCAGTGTCTTAACTGTGTCAGTGTGCTACTGTGGTTGTATTGATTTGAATGTGATCTAGCTAAAACTCTGCAAAATGTGTAGAAAAATAACTGATTTGTTGCGTTTTGGGGTTTTTTGTAATTTCTTTTAAAAGATAATATTAAATGAAAGTTCTTGTTGTTTGTGGAAACTGGCAAGTGAAAGGGAAGGAAGAATGTGGTCTACCTCCTGAAAGCTAGCAAAGTTACAGGCTATTGCTACTAAATTACACGGTTGTTTGTTGTCTCTAGATTTTCTTTTGAGTCACATCAATAATTGCTTCCTGTTAATGTTGCTCACTTGCTGAGTGTTTGGATTGTCTAAGAGCTCCAAGTTTAGTTAAATACTTCAGTGACATTGAATTAGCATTCCCAACTTGTCTGACTTCTCAGAAACATTTCTGCTTGTAGCAGAATTTGTGGAAGAAAGCTTGTGGTACTGTTATGGTTTTGTTGAGTACAGACAAGCGCTTTTTCAGGCTGCTTTAGGAGTGGGAACCCGAGGCAGAGAGATGGATTGGACTGTGCAGTCTTAAGCCGCTGCAAGAAGGCAACAGCTCTCTGCCAGAGACCCAGAACAATTTCCTTGTTGAAAAGGACAATAATTGTGCTGGAGCCAGACGCTTAATCAGATACAATTTTTATCTTATGTTGTACCAGAAGTACATGTATATGATTGAGCAATGTCTTAAGAGTTTATTTCAGTCTTGAGTAAGGATGAATAAATGATCAATCTCCAAGCAGGCTTATAATAGAAAGTCCAAAATCCTGTAGTAACACTGTAGTTGAGTGGAAAAACACAGAAAATACTAGCAGGGGTTTTACTTTTGTAAACATGTAAAAAGTAAACATGAAAAGTACTGGGATTAGTCAAGGGAAGTTAAGGGCATGAGGAATTGACCATAGCTTTGCAAAGCTAAGGAACATTTCACTATTGGTAGGTGAACTATGTTGAATGCTGAAGCTGTTCTGAGACCTTTTTAATTTATAAAATTAACAGGAACCAACCATTGAAAGACTGAAGAATTAGTGACAAGAGAGGCCCAATCACAAATGTTCTAATACTTTAAAATAGGGAGAACTTGTACCTAAATACGGAAGTATTGACAGTATTGGGCCTCAGAACATCTTGTTCAGGTTGGGTTTTCATATGATAATTCAAATGTGTGGAAAATATTTATTGACAGAAAGACTTCAATATAGGAAACATGCAACATCTGATATAGAAGCTATATAAGAACAGTCAAGTGATCTTTTGTTCTTGTATTAAGAGGCTATTGAAAATACAGCTAAGAACATTATTAATGCTTTATATTGTCATAATTACAGTCATAATAATAGTTCTTCCATAAAAATAAAAAGAACACAAGCTTAAGATACAAGAGTTGTGGATGCCTATAACTCTGTATTGAGTAAGAACGTTTTTAAAGCAAGGAAGGGAAATGCTTATGCTTCAGATCAAAGAAGAAAATCTCTGCTATGTGCCAAATAGATATTTGTACAGCGGGTTCTTTAGAAGACATTTGGTACTGGCTGCTACTATTTGCATATGCCATTAGTCTTATTTGGTACTGCAGTTTTTGCAGTAAAACTGGTACTTTTTCAGATTTTGTTCCTTTTCTGGTTGTTGAGCAAGATGAAGTTTAAACATAGATATATATGTTTTCCCCTAAAACATTAATGCCTTTAATGTAATATTATTCATTTGCTGCAAGACCTCATTTAACACCTTCCCCCAGCAGATTTTGATGACTCAGCTTTGCTTTCTATTTTTTAGTTGCTTTTCTTGGGCTGCAATCCTTGACTTTTTAGTGTAGAAGACGATTTCTTGACTTTGCAAAGCTGGGCTTTTAGCCTGTTTACCTGTTTGCCTTTTTCAATTTCTGTTGACCTTCCCCAGTAGGTCCTGGCAAAATTGTCATCCTTCCCCTTTTTTTTTTTGGGTGGTGAAGGTGGGGTGGTTTGTTACCTGTAGTAGTTGAATGGATTTATGGGCAATGGCATTGCAAATCACATTCAGTGGTATCATTACTTGCAATTTTATTCTGGCATTACTGTTCTCTGTGTTTCCATTTACTGTTTCCAGGTGCTTAAAGAATCCGAAAGCTTTGAGGAGACATAATGAATAATTTGTAGTTCTTCACATTTTTTAACTTAGTTCTTTGAAACAAAATAAAGGTTTGGGTTTTTTTTTTGTATCTGATTGTGGATGAATCCGTTCTGCAGCCAAACTGTTTTTGCAGGTCTTTGATCTCAGTAGGTAATTGCATTGCTACTCCTTGTTGTTTTCCTGCTGCCATTCCAGGGATTCCTCTTGTGGAATGCCAGAGGATCTTTAAGGCTGTGTGCAGTCAACATAATCACATGTTATTCAGGGACAAAGTATAAGTTGGAAGTTTCTTTTCTTTTGTTTCTATGGATTCCAGAACTGTAAGTCATTATGTACAGTTAGAGTGGTATTTACTTTAAGGGAACTTACAATGCTGTGAACTAGGACAGCCAGATTCTCTGACATGGATGTACTGCCAGAAGATAAATTAGGTTGGTATGGAAGTTATCTGGTCTTACCCTCTGCTCCACAGCAGGTTGGATTGGTTTAAGTTGCTTGTGGACATAAGAATATTTCTAGTTCGACTCCTAATTCCATGAGGGTGGAAATAATACAACACTTTCACTTGCAGCTCTCAACCACTACTTCCTTTTTTAAGAACTCAAAGGGGAAATTAATTATTTTTTTCAGTCTTCCTCTTTGGGAGCTTTCCCTAGATTGCATATTCCAGCAGCTGTAAGAGAGCCTGGAATACAAATCATCATATAAAGGGCATATTTCTCCTTGCAGTCTGAGTAACTGGGTATAGCTACTTGTGGTGCTGTTGAAACAGGGCTTTGAGTAGGTATATAGATATTGTCTGTGACTCTGTTCACTGACCAAATCACTGTCTTACAGCCTTCCTATGTAATTAAAGGAAGACTTGATAGACTGCTATTTTATCAATAATGTATTGCCTATGACATAGAAAAGTATGGGGGTATTCTAAGTCTGTTTTCTTGTTACACATGATGTCATCCTGATTTTTAGGTAAATGAATGACTCTGCTAATTTGAAAAAATGTATGCTGTGTTTGGATAACCTTTAACTTTCGTGTACACAGAAAGGAAAATGTACTAGATGGTTTTTGTACTTGAACAGCTGCATTGTAGTGACACAAATGGACAAGTTTCTGCCAAAACTCATTTTTGTTTTGGAATTTGTGTACACATGCTACCTCACCTGCTGAAGTCAGCACAGGTCATCCATGCATCCTCTTGCAGAATATTGCCTCCTGTTAAATTTCATCAAGATCTACGTTTTAGTTGCAGTTAGACTTGCTTTGACCCCATGTTCCAGAAGTGGGCTTGGGAAGGGTTAATTTAGCAAAACATCAGAGTAGCTGTCCTGCTTTCTTTGAGCCACACTGGGACATCCTGATTTAGTTTCTGTGGACTCTCATGTTGTTCTGTTTGAAGATTTTCCCTTCCTCACAACTTGTTGCAAATGTCCCTGCAGCTGAACAGCTTTATATGCAGGTGTGCAGATAGCTGAGTTTCTTGGGTCTCCCCTGGTTGATCAAATCAAAACATGCTCAGTTTCCTTCTTCCCTTTCCCACATAACTTGAAACCTTCCCAGGATAGCTGTTGCAGGATGAAATTTAGATGATGACATATTTTATAAACTCATCTTAAAGGATCTTGATGACTAGGCTTTTTGTTTTGAGATCTGTACCTTGTACTCTTTGATGTATTTTATAGATTAAACTTGCTGTATGCATCTTCCTTTATTTTAATTGCAGTTTTGTTTCCAAAAGATTTACAAAAATAATTGCTTTGCAGTATCCTTTAAAAGCCTCTTACGAAGATGTAGTTTTGAGTCTACTGTTTAGGACGCCTGTACTCTTGTAACATAATTTCAGTGACTACATCTGTGTGCTGGTGTCATGCCTCAAGTTAAATCTAGAAAGTATGTTTTATAGTTCTGCTTTAAATACTGGTTTAGAAAGCTTTAATACAAAGATGAGTGGAAACTTCTCTCCTATCCAGAGCAAAAGAATTTCAGACAATAGAAGGATTTAGGAAATAGCAAGTGTTTGTTAAAACTTGTGGCCATTTGGAAGACTTAATGGTTTTCCACACAGCACTCATGGTGAGGTGTCCCAAGCTACCTCTTCATTGGGGAGCTGTGGTTGTGTACTGAGTCCTGGTTGTGCTGGACAGTGCTCAGAGTTGATTTGTATAATTTCTTTGTGATATATGACTGGGACATCCCTGATCTGCCTTCAGAAGGGAGCACTTGCCTGGTGATTGTTTAGTGGGGTCATTGTTGTTAGTAACAAGGATACCTTTTGTGATACCATCATGGTTAAAGCTGTTTGGCAGACAGGATGGGATTGCCATTTTCTCCATTAGCACAAAATGACAATGTACTTTGCAATTATTATTGTACAGAAATCTGGTGATAAAAATTTATTTTGTGTATTTTAAAGCTGGAATAAACCCTGAGAAATTATATTCTGAAAATCTGCTTGATGGTGTATTAAAGGCAGTGGAACAACAGATTTTTCCAATGTTGAGGCATTTGTATCTGGGTGTTGTTTTTTTATTTGTCTAGAGGGTTGTTTTGGGTGAGCTTTTTTGTAGGGCTGGGTTTTTTCTTTCTTTCCAAAAAAATGCTTGAATTTTTTCATTTGTCTTGTCTGTTCCCAGCCTGTGTTCATGTCCATAGCCAGCACCAAGTACTTGGGTTTATCCTGTAGCCAAAAGCTAAGTGTGCATGTACAGATGGCTATTATGTATCTTGAGTCCCAAGCTGTTGATTAGAATTGGTAATAGGACCACACAACCAGTCTGGGGACCGTACTATTACCATTTACTAACCAGCAGTAAATGCTGGGAATTGAGAGTAAGTTTTTATGGCAGGATCTGGTTTAGAACGTGAACCTGTGTTGCTATACAAACAGAAAATGTTTTTTGTCTTAAAACTTCATTTTTTTTTTTTTATTTACAAGCACAGCTGCCTTGCATATTTATTTTCAAGCTGGTTATATTTACTTGAGGAGAGAGTGCAAACATGATCAAGAAAGAAAAAATAAGAAGTGGCAAACCTGCTTCCTAGAAAGTGTCTCCAGTCTGAAGACAAGGTGCAACTTTTTGAAAGTTCTGGTTGAAGTGTAAACTAACAAATAACACAGTAGAAAGGACACACAGCAATACAAATATTTGGGAGCACAGGAAAGGGTCAGATTTTTGCAATTTTTTTATCTGTGCAATTGCTAGGACACTGAAAAGGGATTTTTAGTGAGTGTACTGGGTCAAATACAAAAAATTCGGTCTTTGCTCTTGCGATTTTTGACCCCTGGTCGTTGGGGTTTTCCCCTGTCATTGTTCCTTTCATGGTCTTCTCAGCACTCCTTCAAATACTGGAAGAGTTGTTAGCTAAACTTCTGAGTGCAGTAGAATTTCTTGCTGTTTGTGTTTTTTTAGAGTTCTTGATGAAATGTCCCATCTCAGTGAAGAAAGAAACATCAGTAATAAAATACCATAAAACCAGTTAGGAATTACATGCACTGCATTTGCTCATACAGCTGGCCAGGAGTGTGGATTCCTTCAGTTGTGTCTGTGAGTAGGTCTGAGGGTCTAACTTATGCATGAACCAAGAAAATCTTGCTATTTGGACTTAGGTTGGTGCAGGTTAGCGCCTCATTTTCCTGACACATTGTATTTAAGAGCAATTGAAAGTGTTACCTGTACTAGAGCTTACTTTTTTAATGAAGCCTTTGAAGTATGAGCTTTGTTTACTGGCATCTTAAGAGGGAGGAGAAAATTTATATTTTGATGAACAAGCTTTTAGAAAGAACTCTCTGACCTTGCATGAAGAATTATGATGGGAATAATGTCTTGTATATTTATTTTATATAATCAGAAGTGGTGAAGGCAGTTAAATTGCAGCGTGTTTAAAGTGTAAAGCACTGATATACCAGCCTATGCTTGAGGCATAGTAAAGGTATTATCTTTTAAATGTTTGAATGATATTAATTAACATTTGTTTAACATACTAATAGTGTGTTTAGCCAAATGTACAAGTTTCGAAAACATTATAATTTAAATACTTGAGTTGTTTGCTTTTCTCAAGTATTACAGCTTCAAGTTCTGGAAAATAGACATGGATGACTGTTCTTTTATAAAATAAAGCATTAACAATTTTTTTGGATGTTTTGATATTACTCTTGGGTAAAACTGTTACAGGCTTCCTGCTATGAGACATTTTTATGTCTTGCGTTTTCCCACAACGCTAACGAGAAATTGCATTAGGAAAACTGCTAGAATGTGGAGTTTTTGTTACTTTTAGCAAAACACAGTGCTGCAATTTGGAGAGGAATCATGCTTATTAGTTTCTAATCCTATTCTCTTAATAGGATTTTTTTCCAACTCAAAAGGTACTTTTTTTTTATAGTGATTTCTGTGTTTCTCTGTGCTTTCTAGTTCCCTTGATGAACCATCTAGAGCTAATAGCATGAAACAAAAATCTTTTCAACTTATTCTGCATTGTCCAGGAAATAAGTCTTTTAGAAAAATCCACAGTTGCTGAAGTCACGTGTCTGAAAATGGGTGATAACAGATAACATTCATTTAGAACAAGATACTCTTGCCAGTGGTAGAGCCATAATCTAGTAAGTAACAGGAACAGTGAAATGGAGTAGTTGGCAAAAAAGCAAGATGAACCACAACATTGGAGTAGAGTGTTCCTCGTTTCATTTATCTAATGCTCTTGAGACCTGAAGCCTGTGTAGCAGCAAATGCCTCTGTGTTGTGTTTCTTTGTGAATTTTTGGGTAGTAACTTTAATTTGTATATACAGTACTTCAGGTTGTTTCCCTTTTTTTACCTTCTCAATAGAAAAAATAATAACATGTTCTGCAAAATCCTGATTTCTTAGCGAGGTGTATGACAAAACAGAAGAAATGAGAATAGACCTGTGGCAGAAAAGGTTGTGGGTTCTCAAATATCAGATGAACCCTCCTGCATAACTGGTCCTTCATCCATCCTATCCTCTGCGTACTACTAACTCACTCGCTTGGGATGCTCTTAAAACAGTTAGACCTTAGACATCAGGTCCCTTGTCTATGCTCTGTGTTGGCCCTGTCTTCTTTCTGCTCACTGTGAGGAAATTGATTCCAAGCTTTCTTAAAGAGCTACCTTGTCTATCCTGTCTGGTTGTGAGCACCACTTCCCCACTGGAGTCTGTAAGGCGGTATTCCTAAAAATTAATGCTGTCTTAGCTGTCACCTTCCTCTTAGTAGTGTCCCTTGCACCAAAGAAAGACAGATGGCTTCCCAGCCATCTGTGGCAGCATCCCATCTCAGCTGCACATTTGATTCATCTCATCTTTTTGACCAAGGGGTTAGGTGTTCTGTGGTGATGGGGCAGACAGATGTAAGTGGTTTTAGGGACTGGAGAGAGGAAGATCAGAGGAAAGAAGAGTGATATGAAAGGCTAAAATAAACTTTTCTGGTTCTGTGTGTCTCATTACTTTAAAATACAAGGAATCACTTCTTGAGGTCATGCTCTCTGATTTGAGCCTCCTGTCCTTACCAAAAGGTGTTCCGCAGGCACCATGGGTGAGGACAGAGGAAGGTCATCTGTGTGGTCTGGTTGGAGAACTGTAGAGGTGACTCTCATGTCAGCACTGAGGCAGAAACCACTTTTCAGTGTTGGGGATAAACATCTGAGAAGAGCACTGAGCAGTGAGACACCATGGAGTTCGATTGCATTGGAAATTCTGTGAGGATGGGATAGGGACAAGGTGCCTGATGTTGCAAGTGGATGAAGTGATGCAAAAGGGAATATTGAAACTTAGAAACAATTGAAGTCACGATTACACACTTTAGATTGCAAGTTTCTCTCTTTAAAAAAAAGTAAAGAAAAGCCAACAGGAAACTTGTATTACCACTTCTCCTTTTTAGATTTACTTGTACCATTAAGCATAGGTGCTTGAGGAGCAGAGTTCTGTGCTGGAAAAAGAAGTCATTGTAAAGGTTAAAATTATCATTTAAGGTAACAAAGCCATTCCTTGAAAATTTTCAGCCTGCTATTTGAATGTTTCATTTTTAAAAATGCTTGTTTTTCTCAGCTTAATTTCTTAAGTTCTGTAAAAACATTCTTATAATATTAAAAAAGAGCTATAATTATGAATAATGCAGAAGTGGTGGTTGTAATGAGCTTTGTTTGTACAGCCTAATAAACATTTCTTTATCTGACAGATTTTTTCATTGAAGTACTGATACATTTGGAAAATAGGTCATCTTCTATGAAAGCTTTTAGGGAAAATAGTTTAATCTCTTGACTTGCTAATGAGACCACTGCATGTTAGCTTGCTTCAGTGGCTTTGGTTCATGTTTGCAATAGCAGTATGGAACTGTTTGTGTTCATTTCTGTGGCTCTGTCACAGCTAAAATAGTTTATTTCATACTTCATTTAGTTTTGAACATGTTGCTTCATGAAGAAAAGTAATAATTCAGTTTGCACTGTAGTAGATACGAAGTAGAAGTGAATGTTTGTATACTTAAACTGACACAATGGTAACCTTTCATATCTGCAGAATGTGCAAGTTCTAGTAGTTCTCTTTAAAAATCAATGGTAATTGTCTTTGTTTCTGAGACTGTCACAGTAAATGATTTTTATTGACTAAGTCTGAACTTCTCTGTAATACAGTGTCTAAAGTGAATGAAAAAAATTCACATAAAGTGTGAGTAGTAAAAATATGGTTACTTAAGTGACCAAAAGTATTTGCTCTGATAGTTATGTTTTTATAGAGTGAATCTTAACATAATGTAAGAAGAAGTAACTATTGCTCGGTAAGCAATTTTGTGTTTTACATAATACACCTTCTAAAAAGTTCTCTATTAAATACATTATTTGGCTGAATCAAGTTGTTGGGTTTCTCTTTGAGGGGATTTTTCCTTTGCCTGAGTGGGTGTTGTGGGTGGTTTTATTTCTGGGTTTCTTTTTTTCATGTAATGGTTCAGGGACTGAACTCTTATAATATGCATTGAATTTTCAGTTGAAATTATTAATCTGAGAGAAGATAAGCAGTAATCGTTTGCTATTTAAGTGGTATTGAGGTTCTAGCTGATTGACTGATTTATGTGGCACATGTGTTTCTGCTTTGGAGAACAAAATATTTGTAAATTAAGCACAGTTGGTAAACCTTTAGAAAGAGGGAAATGAAAGAATAAAAGGTGATAATTGTTCCTTAGTGATGTTTAATAATGCTCATTGTCTAACTGACAAAGTAAATGTGTTGCATTCTATTATAAGGCCTAGTGCAAGAATACTTCTATTGTAATTTAGCTTAGAATACTACTGTTGAGTGACTTGCTTTGCATGAATTGTCACAGTCTCTTCTTAAAGTAATAAGTGAAAATTGGATTAATAATTTGCAGATTGGTTATTGTTGTATGTATGAATGACTGAGAAAACCCAGAGTGACTTGCTATAATTATAACAATTTAGGTTTGCCAAATTGGTAGATATTTAGGAATAGTTAGGAATAAAGGCTTAAGTTCAGTTGTTTGAAATGCCTGCCATTTTTCTTTCAAAATAATAGCTATTTGAGTTGTTTTGGGATTTTTCTGCTCTACTTTGTTACTCCAAACTACTGATGTGGTTTACACATTTTTGTTGACTAGTTTGCTGTTTCTGGTATTTAAATTTTCAAGCTAAAACCTTTCAAAGGGAAGTGAAGAAAACATCAACGTTCCTGATGTGCCTGTTAAGAAACACTGAGGTTATAAAACTGTTGAGAAACAGAGAAGGCCAGTGCTGCTGGGTGGCTGATGCCGTGTGTCATGCTTTAAATTAGTTCTTGTTCGTGCTGGTTGAGTGGCTGGAGTTGGAGGTATAGAGACACTCAGCTCCTGAGTCTGGAAGTTGTCAGGCCATCCAGCTTGTGCAGTCGGTAGGTAGATAAGCTGCTCAAGTTGCCCAGCTTTGAATTAAGTGTGAAAAGAGCGATTTAGCAAGCAGCTGTGATGGACCTTGGTTACAGAACACAGTTATTTGGTCTGACTTGCACCTAATTGTGTAAGACAGACAAACAAGCCATGGAATAAACAAACATAGTAAAAACTCAGTTTGTTTCTCACATGAGAACTTATTAAGAACTAAATGATGTTTATGTCTGGAAATGCAGCACCCCTTTGTTTTTTTAAGGTACTGTCATTTCAGTTTCAACAGAAGGTATGGGGTATTCTGTGATGTGCTTCAGTTTCCTGATGTGCTTTGCACATGTTGCAGTTGCTTGATGAGAGAGGACCAGTCTACACTCAATTCCTCTACGTGTCAAATTTATATTTTTTTTCTTTTCCAGAGGAAACCAGAACATATAAACAGGGGGGAAGCTGTAGATGTGCTGTAGTGCAGCTCTTAAAGCAGATGTTTGGGAGAGCAGAATAGCTGTTAGCAGTGCAGAGTGTGTCTTCCTGCGGTTGGATGTGCTGTGAAATGTTACTGCTGCACTGCATAAACCTGGTGCAAAAGGAGGAACTTGTTAGAATGAAAAGTAATTGAAACATGTGGCAAAGAAAGCAGAAAGCTGAATACTGACACTGGAAAACTTAGGTGGAAGATACTTAGTGCTGTCGAGGAATGTGCTATTCAGTAAATTCAAGAGATAGTAGAGGCTGAGATTCTGTGTACATAACTTTCCAGTAACTCTTAAGAATATTTAAAACACAGCCACTTCTTCAGCCCCTAGGAGCTACTCTTAGGTGGCAACAGATTTAGCAGATAATTTTAAGATCAAGTAGAAATACTTTCTTCTTTTGAAGTCCATGGCAAACAGACTTAATTCTTACTAACAGCAATGTGAAAAGTTGCTTTGATGTACGAGGGTCTTAGCCTTTACTTGTCACCCATATCTGCTAGATTGTGCAATTTCTGTGTATACTCACATGGATCTGGGTATAAGTAATCAGGAGAGGTGTTACTGATCTGTATATAAATTTTGTGATCTCTCTATTTTGTATTCTGTTTTTATTGTAACAATAATATCTTAATTGTTTTAAGACTGCTTGGGCAGACTTTGAAGCATTTTTCCTATTTTGAGTGTTAAATGGTTCCTTACAATTGTTCTAGCATGAGGTATCACAAATTGGGGGGGACTGTGGGTTTTTTGGTTTGTATTTTCTATTTTATTTTTTTAATTACAGGCTTGAATTAATCCAAAAATGTCCTAGTCTAATGAAACATTCTGTCAATCTGCATCACCTATAGGGTTTGATATGCCTGGTATTTGCATAGGAGCTCAGTATACAACTTGGCTGCAGGAGAAAACTATTTTCCAAAAAAAGTTTGCAAGGAAGAAGCAATGGGGACACAAGCATTTCTCTTGAGTTTGTGTTCAACCATGTTGCATATAGTGCTGCCAGTTCCCAGTGGCCCAACCTATTTTCCTTTGAAACAAGCGATGGATAGCATCAAATCCTAATTAAAGTTTATTAAAACTTCATACAAATACTAGGCTAATTATAGGTAGCATAAAAGTCTCACTGATTTTTCTTTAATCAAAGTATAGTTTGTCTACAGCCATATTAAATTTTAAGTTTCGATGACAAACCTCTTGGTGTGTCAAAGCTCATTACTTAACAGCAAACGTGTTTTTTTGTGGGAAGGCTCTGTTTGTAGTGGGACTGCAGTTAGAATTTTATGTGAACTTAATTTGAGGGTTCATCTGTTTCAGTGATACCCAACACAGATTTTGGGTTTTTTCATAGAGTAGATGCGCTAATGTAGGTGGCACTGATTGGATGTACAGTACCAGTGCACTGCCAGTCTTACCAAATGTCTGTACCATTTTTAATGACTGGAGAAACCAAACACTGAGCTTTCTTCTGTGTTCTGTTGGGGCTGTAGATTTTGAAATAATTCTTTAAATGTTTTTGCTTTGATTTACCAGTGCATATCCTTCTTCCAGTCCTCCTTTTAGTAAATGACTCATTCCTCTGGTTTGCTCTCTGAACCTTCTCTTTTGTTCTTCTAAAACCCTAGAAAATGAATTGTAGCAAAACTTAATATGCAAAATGTTAAGTAAGTGCTACCTTTGTAATGAGGCGGCCTGTTTTGTGAACAGAAATATTTTTGAACTGTTGATTAGGTGTGGGTTAATTCTAGTTGTTCTGTGGCATACGGCCAATTTCTAGCTAGATAACTTTTACCATTGATGAGGAAGTTCAATTTATATCTATAGATATTTATTGTGAAAAGGTTTTGACAGTATTCTGATTTTTACACATGCTTGCTTATTCTGGGTAGAATTTCAGTAACTTGCATAATTTCAGTAGCAGGAACATTGAAGTTGAGAAAACTAATTTTAAATTTGTTAAGTAGCAGAATTGTTAATTTGGATGTTGTAGCTTAAAAGTAGCTTGTGGTTGAGGCTCTAGGCTGGAATGATGGGATTAATAGTTAAGGCAACTCACAGTATATGTGCTATGAATAATGGAAATCTCAGTATTTAAAAAACAAACAAAAACCCTCCACCTTCATAATATAAACAGTCTTCAACTTGTGATAGTACTTCTTGAATGCTTTGCTTTAGCAGATCTGGACAGGAGTGTGTATAATTGTGTTGCCCTCTTGTGGCTGTAACTCAGGATTAAATCGTGAAAAAAGGCATTTTTCAAGCTTAGGGAAGGATTCAATGATTCTTGCTTGCAGATGATTAGGTGTGGTGTTTCTTTACAGTAGTGGTGTGTTTACTGGCCTGTGGAACCACATGCTATTTCCCTGACAACTGCAGAACACCAGGATTGAGCAGAGAAAAATTCCATGAAGTCATCAAGTGCAAACAGTGTACTAGGTCTGGATGTGGAGTGAGGCAGGTCCCCTGAATTGGTAGCTGCCTGAGAAGGTTGGTACTCCTCACTACTTGGGACTAGTCATCTTTCCATAGTTTTGCATATGCTTTTCAGGATTGGAACTCTGCACTTATGCTGTCTCTCCTTCTCACCCCCTTCCATTTTTTCATTAAATCAATTTGGAATAAAATACTATCAAGTTTATTCTAACTGCTTTGTTAAAAAATGTGAGGGGGGGAATGGAAAAATCTTTTCTGATTATGTTACTGAAGTACAAAGAATTGTAACGAATGACTCAGTGTACATAGCAGCAACTCAGTATCACTGCTTTTAGGAGTTGAGTTGTGGAAAATGTCACTGCATATTTCTAGGCATTAAAAATGCATATCATCTTGGTAGGAGAAATGTTATATTGTGTGTTGTCAGTTGAACAGTGTGACCTGAGATCTGCATGTGGATGGTTGGAGGTGTCTCTGGTTTTCAGACCTGGAATGATGTGCCACTTGGAAAATGGCTTGATGGCTGTTTAAGGAATTAAATATCAGTTAGCCTTTATAAGATGTAAGATGGAGGGTATCTCTTACGACTGAGAAGCTAGAACCACTACTGGTGGTAGTAGTAAGAGGTTCTTTTTCTGCTTTGAAAAATGTTTTCCATTTTTTAGAGGGAAAATATGGCACATGTAGTCCAAAAAATTGCAAGACTTGCTAATGTATTTTTGAGAGGTGTGGATGACTACTCTCTCAGACTTTACAGCTGAAAGGGTGTGAGATTGCAGCAGTGCTTTGCAATTCCCTTGCTCCTCGCAGATTGGTCACGGGTACTTACGTGTTCTAAATACTTTTTTTATTGACAAAGATAATTTAAAGGATGTTCAGGTTTGTTTTCTTAGCTTGTGTGAAGAAAAAAAAAACATGGGCAGAGTGTTATCAGTGTAATGTCCCAGATGACTTTGTGAGTGTGATGGAAAACAGCTAGGAAAGAAGACATTGAAATAGCTTTTCGTGGAAAGCTGTATTGGAGTAATTGCCTTGGCAAGGCTTCCCACATGAGCAAACCTTGTAATCTGTCAACCCAGGTACCATGCCTGTGAATTTTGCCCTCAACTAAGACCTGTATGAATGAGTCACTGTGTTTGAAATTGTAATTACCATATCCTTGAACATCTTATCTGTGCTCTGCCTGTTCCTTTGTGCCTGCCGGGGTTCTGGTGTTCCAGACCTGGGAGAAGGCTGCAGCACCTGCCCCTTGTTCTGATGCCAGTAGGACACGGCTAAAGAAATGACTGACTAATAGTCCCTAAGATGGCCTGTCAGAAAACCAGCTCATCCAATCTTTCACATTGTTGGCAGACCCATCTCAGTATGTGGATGCATGGTCTAGGTATTTCTTGCCTTAAATTAAAAAAAAAAGAAATAAAAATTAATACTTTTTAATTGTAGAATTGTTAATCTCAAGGGAACACTGGTATAATCTGCCTTTTTTTTCATGAATAGCAGCATTCAATTGCCACTTGCTTTGAAAGTCTTGACCCAAGAATGAGTTGCAAATAAGTACAGCCTCCTCCCAGACTATTTTCACTCTTGCTTTGTTGGAGGTATGGCTTGGCAGTGCCTGGAGTACAAATATTAAACTCCCAGTTGTCAAATTTCTCCTCTGTGCCGGAAAGTGAGTTTTCTGTGTTTGGATGGAACCACACCTTCCTCTGACTTTGGTTTCCAGTTTATTGTGCTTGCTCTCTGTATGGAATGCAGTGTGTTTTGGGTTCAAAGTGCAGAATGAAAATAAGTTAAATCTAGTATTTTTTTAAAAAAAACCCCACTTTTGGACCTCACTTGATGCAGAGGAGTCTTCAGAAAAACTTGGAGGAAAGTACTGCTCTGGTGGCAGAGCCCTTGATTTCAGTATGAAGTGTGCTGTGAGTTCTCGCTGCCCTATGTTTTGGTAGTGTTTGTGGTTTGGACCTGTTACAAAAATATCTAGTTTGACATGATTAGTATTATATCATTTGTAGGCAGTTCTTTTGAGTTAGGACTTGCACTTCATCTTCATTGGCTGCATTGAGTTTGTATCACTGTGAAGTTAAGCTGCTCCTCAGCACGGTCATTTTGACCATAGTTCAGAAATGTACTCAACATTGTTTTACTTGTGACACCTGTCATCTGTTAGTAAATAGTTCAGGAGCAGATGATGTTAGAAAGCTGGAAGTCCTGTCTGTGCAAAGGAGAGGTGAATTTAGTAGGTCTGCTGCAGATTTTGTTTGAAAAAAATAGTAGTTGCACTAGAAAAGTCTTTTCAGGTGGAACAAAAAGTCTTTTCAGATGGAATATGTCTCTTGTTAAAAGAGAGAAAACTTCTTAATAAATTTTTCAGGATAACTTTGGAGTTTCTATCTAATGTTGTTATGACAATACCAAACTCCTATTGCATCTGGAAGTGGTTTTTGAAATTTGAGGCTTGGGTTTTATGGTTTTTTTTCTTTCCCTTTATCTGAATGTGTGATCACTGGGAGTTTTCATAGTCATAAAGCAGCAGTAGTATGGAGTTAATGATAGTAGGTAAACACAGTACCCTGTGTGGAAGGAGTAGAAATGGGAAAAGGTTGAAATAGTTTCAACAATTTCTCCCTTTATTACCTGTACAGTTGAAAAGTGAACA